>NC_133125.1:62973806-63280681 GCF_048418815.1 Hemitrygon akajei
CACTGTGAAATATAGCCAATTACCAGAAAGATGCTCTGAGTTCAGTGCCACTGTGAAATATAGCCTATTACCAGAAAGATGCTCTGAGTTCAGTGCCACAGTGAAATGTAGCCTATTAGCAGAAAGATGCTCTGAGTTCAGTGCCACTGTGAAATATAGCCAATTACCAGAAAGATGCTCTGAGTTCAGTGCCACTGTGAAACGAAGCCGATTAGCAGAAAGATGCTCTGAGTTCAGTGCCACTGTGAAATGAAGCCTATTAACAGAAAAATGCTCTGAGTTCAGTGCCACTGTGAAACGAAGCCTATTACCAGAAAGATGCTCTGAGCTCGGTGCCACTGTGAAACATAGCCAATTACCAGAAGGATGCTCTGAGTTCAGTGCCACTGTGAAATATAACCAATTACCAGAAAGATGCTCTGAGTTCAGTGCCACTGTGAAACGAAGCCTATTACCAGAAAGATGCTCTGAGTTCAGTGCCACTGCGAAACGTAGCCTATTACCAGAAAGATGCTCTGAGTTCAGTGCCACTGCGAAACGAAGCCGATTACCAGAAAGATGCTCTCAGTTCAGTGCCACTGTGAAATATAGCCTATTACCAGAAAGATGCTCTGAGTTCAGTGCCACTGTGAAACGAAGCCTATTACCAGAAAGATGCTCCGAGTTCAGTGCCACTATGAAACATAGCCTATTACCAGAAAGATGCTCTGAGTTCTGTGCCACTGTGAAACATAGACTATTACCAGAATGATGCACTGAGTTCATTGCCACTGTGAAATGTAGCCTATTACTGAAAGATGCTCTGAGTTCAGTGCCACAGTGAAATGTAGCCTATTACCAGAAGGATGCTCTGAGTTCAGTGCCACTGTGAAATGTACCCTATTACCAGAAAGATGCTCTGAGTTCAGTGCCACTGTGAAACATAGCCTATTACCAGAAAGATGCTCTGAGTTCAGTTCCACTGTGAAACATAGCCTATTACCAGAAAGATGCTCTGAGTTTAGTGCAACTGTGAAACGTAGCCTATTACCACAAAGATGCTCTGAGTTTAGTGCAACTGTGAAACGTAGCCTATTACCAGAAAGATGCTCTGAGTTCAGTGCCACTGTGAAACATAGCCAATTACCAGAAAGATGCTCTGAGTTCAGTGCCACTGTGAAATATAGCCTATTACCAGAAAGATGCTCTGAGTTCAGTGCCACAGTGAAATGTAGCCTATTACCAGAAAGATGCTCTGAGTTCAGTACCACTGTGAAACATAGCCTATTACCATAAAGATGCTCCAAGTTCAGTGCCACTGTGAAACGAACCCTATTACCAGAAAGATGCTCTGATTTCAGTGCCACTGTGAAACATAGCCTATTACCATAAAGATGCTCTGAGCTCGGTGCCACTGTGAAACATAGCCAATTACCAGAAAGATGCTCTGAGTTCAGTGCCACTGCGAAACGTAGCCTATTACCAGAAAGATGCTCTGAGTTCAGTGCCACTGCGAAACGAAGCCGATTACCAGAAAGATGCTCTCAGTTCAGTGCCACTGTGAAATATAGCCTATTACCAGAAAGATGCTCTGAGTTCAGTGCCACTGTGAAACGAAGCCTATTACCAGAAAGATGCTCTGAGTTCAGTGCCACTGTGAAACGAAGCCCATTACCAGAAAAATGCTCTGAGTTCAGTGCCACTGTGAAACGAAGCCTATTACCAGAAAAATGCTCTGAGTTCAGTGCCACTGTGAAACATAGCCAATTACCAGAAAGATGCTCTGAGTTCAGTGCTACTGTGAAACATAGCCAATTACCAGAAAGATGCTCTGAGTTCAGTGCCACTGTGAAACGAAGCCTATAGCCAGAAAGATGCTCTGAGTTCAGTGCCACTGTGAAATATAGCCAATTACCAGAAAGATGCTCTGAGTTCAGTGCCACTGTGAAATATAGCCTATTACCAGAAAGTTGCTCTGAGTTCAGTGCCACAGTGAAATGTAGCCTATTAGCAGAAAGATGCTCTGAGTTCAGTGCCACTGTGAAATATAGCCAATTACCAGAAAGATGCTCTGAGTTCAGTGCCACTGTGAAACGAAGCCGATTAGCAGAAAGATGCTCTGAGTTCAGTGCCACTGTGAAATGAAGCCTATTAACAGAAAAATGCTCTGAGTTCAGTGCCACTGTGAAACGAAGCCTATTACCAGAAAGATGCTCTGAGCTCGGTGCCACTGTGAAACATAGCCAATTACCAGAAAGATGCTCTGAGTTCAGTGCCACTGTGAAATATAGCCAATTACCAGAAAGATGCTCTGAGTTCAGTGCCACTGTGAAACGAAGCCTATTACCAGAAAGATGCTCTGAGTTCAGTGCCACTGCGAAACGAAGCCGATTACCAGAAAGATGCTCTCAGTTCAGTGCCACTGTGAAATATAGCCTATTACCAGAAAGATGCTCTGAGTTCAGTGCCACTGTGAAACGAAGCCTATTACCAGAAAGATGCTCTGAGTTCAGTGCCACTGTGAAACGAAGCCTATTACCAGAAAGATGCTCTGAGTTCAGTGCCACTGTGAAACGAAGCCTATTACCAGAAAAATGCTCTGAGTTCAGTGCCACTGTGAAACGAAGCCTATTACCAGAAAGATGCTCTGAGTTCAGTGCCACTGTGAAACGAAGCCTATTACCAGAAAAATGCTCTGAGTTCAGTGCCACTGTGAAACATAGCCTATTACCAGAAAGATGCTCTGAGTTCAGTGCCACTGTGAAACGAAGCCTGTTACCAGAAAGATGCTCTGAGTTCAGTGCCACTGTGAAGACATAGCCTATTACCAGAAAGATGCTCTGAGTTCAGTGCCACTGTGAAACATAGCCTATTACCATAAAGATGCTCCGAGTTCAGTGCCACTGTGAAACGAACCCTATTACCAGAAAGATGCTCTGATTTCAGTGCCACTGTGAAACATAGCCTATTACCATAAACATGCTCTGACTTCAGTGCCACTGTGAAACGTAGCCTATTACCAGAAAGATACTCTGAGTTCAGTGCCACTGTGAAACGTAGCCTATTACCATAAAGATGCTCTGAGTTCAGTGCCACTGTGAAACATAGCCTATTACCATAAAGATGCTCTGAGTTCAGTGCCACTGTGAAACATAGCCTATTACCATAAAGATGCTCTGAGTTCAGTGCCACTGTGAAATGAAGCCTATTACCAAAAAGATGCTCTGAGTTCAGTGCCACTGTGAAACATAGCCTATTACCATAAAGATGCTCTGAGTTCAGTACCACTGTGAAACATAGCCTATTACCATAAAGATGCTCCGAGTTCAGTGCCACTGTGAAACGAACCCTATTACCAGAAAGATGCTCTGATTTCAGTGCCACTGTGAAACATAGCCTATTACCATAAAGATGCTCTGAGTTCAGTGCCACTGTGAAACGTAGCCTATTACCAGAAAGATACTCTGAGTTCAGTGCCACTGTGAAACGTAGCCTATTACCATAAAGATGCTCTGAGTTCAGTGCCACTGTGAAACATAGCCTATTACCATAAAGATGCTCTGAGTTCAGTGCCACTGTGAAACATAGCCTATTACCATAAAGATGCTCTGAGTTCAGTGTCACTGTGAAACATAGCCTATTAAAAGAAAGATGCTCTTAGTTCAGTGCCACTGCGAAACGAAGCCGATTACCAGAAAGATGCTCTCAGTTCAGTGCCACTGTGAAATATAGCCAATTACCAGAAAGATGCTCTGAGTTCAGTGCCACTGTGAAATGAAGCCTATTACCAGAAAGATGCTCTGAGTTCAGTGCCACAGTGAAACGTACCCTATTACCAGAAAGATGCTCAGAGTTCACTGCCACAGTGAAATGTAGCCTATTACCAGAAAGATGCTCTGAGTTCAGTGCCACTGTGAAACGTAGCCTATTACCAGAAAGATGCTCTGAGTTCAGTGCCACAGTGAAATGTAGCCTATTACCAGAAAGATGCTCTGAGTTCAGTACCACTGTGAAACGACGCCTATTACCAGAAAGATGCTCTGAGTTCAGTGCCACTGTGAAACGAACCCTATTACCAGAAAGATGCTCTGAGTTCATTGCCACTGTGAAACGAAGCCTATTACCAGAAAGATGCTCTGAGTTCAGTGCCACTGTGAAACGAACCCTATTACCAGAAAGATGCTCTGAGTTCATTGCCACTGTGAAACGAAGCCTATTACCAGAAAGATGCTCTGAGTTCAGTGCCACTGTGAAATGAAGCCTATTAACAGAAAGATGCTCTGAGTTCAGTGCCACTGTGAAACGTAGCCTATTACCAGAAAGATGCCCTGAGTTCAGTGCCACTGTGAAA
This sequence comes from Hemitrygon akajei, assembly GCF_048418815.1. Classification (NCBI taxonomy): domain Eukaryota; kingdom Metazoa; phylum Chordata; class Chondrichthyes; order Myliobatiformes; family Dasyatidae; genus Hemitrygon; species Hemitrygon akajei. The sequence goes on from NC_133125.1 coordinate 62,978,137, forward strand.
CGTAGCCTATTACCAGAAAGATGCTCTGAGTTCAGTGCCAATGTGAAACATAGCCTATTATCAGAAAGATGCTCTGAGTTCAATGCCACTGTGAAACGAACCCTATTACCAGAAAGATGCTCTGAGTTCAGTGCCACTGTGAAACGAAGCCTATTACCAGAAAGATGCTCTGAGTTCAGTGCCACTGAAAAACATAGCCTATTACCAGAAAGATGCTCTGAGTTCAGTGCCAATGTGAAACATAGCCTATTATCAGAAAGATGCTCTGAGTTCAATGCCACTGTGAAACGAACCCTATTACCAGTAAGATGCTCTGAGTTCATTGCCACTGTGAAACGAAGCCTATTACCAGAAAGATGCTCTGAGTTCAGTGCGACTGTGAAACGAAGCCTATTACCAGAAAGATGCTCTGAGTTCAGTGCGACTGTGAAACGAAGCCTATTACCAGTAAGATGCTCTGAGTTCATTGCCACTGTGAAACGAAGCCTATTACCAGAAAGATGCTCTGAGTTCAGTGCCACTGTGAAACGAAGCCTATTACCAGAAAGATGCTCAGAGTTTAGTGCCACTGTGAAACGTAGCCTATAGCCAGAAAGATGCTCTGAGTTCAGTGCCACTGTGAAACATAGCCTATTACCAGAAAGATGCTCTGAGTTCAGTGCCACTGTGAAACGTAGCCTATAGCCAGAAAGATGCTCTGAGTTCAGTGCCACTGTGAAACATAGCCTATTACCAGAAAGATGCTCAGAGTTCAGTGCCACTGTGAAATATAGCCTATTACCAGAAAGATGCTCTGAGTTCAGTGCCACTGTGAAACGAAGCCTATTACCAGAAAGATGCTCTGAGTTCATTTCCACTGTGAAACGAAGCCAATTACCAGAAAGATGCTCTGAGTTCAGTGCCACTGTGAAATGAAGCCTATTACCAGAAAGATGCTCTGAGTTCAGTGCCACTGTGAAATGAAGCCTATTAGCAGAAAGATGCTCTGAGTTCAGTGTCACTGTGACGACATAGCCCATTACCAGAAAGATGCTCTGAGTTCAGTGCCACTGTGAAATGAAGCCTATTAGCAGAAAGATGCTCTGAGTTCAGTGCCACTGTGAAACGAAGCTGATTACCAGAAAGATGCTCTCAGTTCAGTGCCACTGTGAAATATAGCCAATTACCAGAAAGATGCTCTGAGTTCAGTGCCACTGTGAAATATAGCCTATTACCAGAAAGATGCTCTGAGTTCAGTGCCACAGTGAAATGTAGCCTATTAGCAGAAAGATGCTCTGAGTTCAGTGCCACTGTGAAATATAGCCAATTACCAGAAAGATGCTCTGAGTTCAGTGCCACTGTGAAACGAAGCCGATTAGCAGAAAGATGCTCTGAGTTCAGTGCCACTGTGAAATGAAGCCTATTAACAGAAAAATGCTCTGAGTTCAGTGCCACTGTGAAACGAAGCCTATTACCAGAAAGATGCTCTGAGCTCGGTGCCACTGTGAAACATAGCCAATTACCAGAAGGATGCTCTGAGTTCAGTGCCACTGTGAAATATAACCAATTACCAGAAAGATGCTCTGAGTTCAGTGCCACTGTGAAACGAAGCCTATTACCAGAAAGATGCTCTGAGTTCAGTGCCACTGCGAAACGTAGCCTATTACCAGAAAGATGCTCTGAGTTCAGTGCCACTGCGAAACGAAGCCGATTACCAGAAAGATGCTCTCAGTTCAGTGCCACTGTGAAATATAGCCTATTACCAGAAAGATGCTCTGAGTTCAGTGCCACTGTGAAACGAAGCCTATTACCAGAAAGATGCTCCGAGTTCAGTGCCACTATGAAACATAGCCTATTACCAGAAAGATGCTCTGAGTTCTGTGCCACTGTGAAACATAGACTATTACCAGAATGATGCACTGAGTTCATTGCCACTGTGAAATGTAGCCTATTACTGAAAGATGCTCTGAGTTCAGTGCCACAGTGAAATGTAGCCTATTACCAGAAGGATGCTCTGAGTTCAGTGCCACTGTGAAATGTACCCTATTACCAGAAAGATGCTCTGAGTTCAGTGCCACTGTGAAACATAGCCTATTACCAGAAAGATGCTCTGAGTTCAGTTCCACTGTGAAACATAGCCTATTACCAGAAAGATGCTCTGAGTTTAGTGCAACTGTGAAACGTAGCCTATTACCACAAAGATGCTCTGAGTTTAGTGCAACTGTGAAACGTAGCCTATTACCAGAAAGATGCTCTGAGTTCAGTGCCACTGTGAAACATAGCCAATTACCAGAAAGATGCTCTGAGTTCAGTGCCACTGTGAAATATAGCCTATTACCAGAAAGATGCTCTGAGTTCAGTGCCACAGTGAAATGTAGCCTATTACCAGAAAGATGCTCTGAGTTCAGTACCACTGTGAAACATAGCCTATTACCATAAAGATGCTCCAAGTTCAGTGCCACTGTGAAACGAACCCTATTACCAGAAAGATGCTCTGATTTCAGTGCCACTGTGAAACATAGCCTATTACCATAAAGATGCTCTGAGCTCGGTGCCACTGTGAAACATAGCCAATTACCAGAAAGATGCTCTGAGTTCAGTGCCACTGCGAAACGTAGCCTATTACCAGAAAGATGCTCTGAGTTCAGTGCCACTGCGAAACGAAGCCGATTACCAGAAAGATGCTCTCAGTTCAGTGCCACTGTGAAATATAGCCTATTACCAGAAAGATGCTCTGAGTTCAGTGCCACTGTGAAACGAAGCCTATTACCAGAAAGATGCTCTGAGTTCAGTGCCACTGTGAAACGAAGCCCATTACCAGAAAAATGCTCTGAGTTCAGTGCCACTGTGAAACGAAGCCTATTACCAGAAAAATGCTCTGAGTTCAGTGCCACTGTGAAACATAGCCAATTACCAGAAAGATGCTCTGAGTTCAGTGCTACTGTGAAACATAGCCAATTACCAGAAAGATGCTCTGAGTTCAGTGCCACTGTGAAACGAAGCCTATAGCCAGAAAGATGCTCTGAGTTCAGTGCCACTGTGAAATATAGCCAATTACCAGAAAGATGCTCTGAGTTCAGTGCCACTGTGAAATATAGCCTATTACCAGAAAGTTGCTCTGAGTTCAGTGCCACAGTGAAATGTAGCCTATTAGCAGAAAGATGCTCTGAGTTCAGTGCCACTGTGAAATATAGCCAATTACCAGAAAGATGCTCTGAGTTCAGTGCCACTGTGAAACGAAGCCGATTAGCAGAAAGATGCTCTGAGTTCAGTGCCACTGTGAAATGAAGCCTATTAACAGAAAAATGCTCTGAGTTCAGTGCCACTGTGAAACGAAGCCTATTACCAGAAAGATGCTCTGAGCTCGGTGCCACTGTGAAACATAGCCAATTACCAGAAAGATGCTCTGAGTTCAGTGCCACTGTGAAATATAGCCAATTACCAGAAAGATGCTCTGAGTTCAGTGCCACTGTGAAACGAAGCCTATTACCAGAAAGATGCTCTGAGTTCAGTGCCACTGCGAAACGAAGCCGATTACCAGAAAGATGCTCTCAGTTCAGTGCCACTGTGAAATATAGCCTATTACCAGAAAGATGCTCTGAGTTCAGTGCCACTGTGAAACGAAGCCTATTACCAGAAAGATGCTCTGAGTTCAGTGCCACTGTGAAACGAAGCCTATTACCAGAAAGATGCTCTGAGTTCAGTGCCACTGTGAAACGAAGCCTATTACCAGAAAAATGCTCTGAGTTCAGTGCCACTGTGAAACGAAGCCTATTACCAGAAAGATGCTCTGAGTTCAGTGCCACTGTGAAACGAAGCCTATTACCAGAAAAATGCTCTGAGTTCAGTGCCACTGTGAAACATAGCCTATTACCAGAAAGATGCTCTGAGTTCAGTGCCACTGTGAAACGAAGCCTGTTACCAGAAAGATGCTCTGAGTTCAGTGCCACTGTGAAGACATAGCCTATTACCAGAAAGATGCTCTGAGTTCAGTGCCACTGTGAAATATAGCCTATTACCAGAAAGATGCTCTGAGTTCAGTGCCACAGTGAAATGTAGCCTATTAGCAGAAAGATGCTCTGAGTTCAGTGCCACTGTGAAATATAGCCAATTACCAGAAAGATGCTCTGAGTTCAGTGCCACTGTGAAACGAAGCCGATTAGCAGAAAGATGCTCTGAGTTCAGTGCCACTGTGAAATGAAGCCTATTAACAGAAAAATGCTCTGAGTTCAGTGCCACTGTGAAACGAAGCCTATTACCAGAAAGATGCTCTGAGCTCGGTGCCACTGTGAAACATAGCCAATTACCAGAAAGATGCTCTGAGTTCAGTGCCACTGTGAAATATAGCCAATTACCAGAAAGATGCTCTGAGTTCAGTGCCACTGTGAAACGAAGCCTATTACCAGAAAGCTGCTCTGAGTTCAGTGCCACTGCGAAACGAAGCCGATTACCAGAAAGATGCTCTGAGTTCTGTGCCACTGTGAAACATAGACTATTACCAGAATGATGCACTGAGTTCATTGCCACTGTGAAATGTAGCCTATTACTGAAAGATGCTCTGAGTTCAGTGCCACAGTGAAATGTAGCCTATTACCAGAAGGATGCTCTGAGTTCAGTGCCACTGTGAAATGTACCCTATTACCAGAAAGATGCTCTGAGTTCAGTGCCACTGTGAAACGTAGCCTATTACCAGAAAGATGCTCTGAGTTCAGTGCCACTGTGAAACGAAGCCTATTACCAGAAAAATGCTCTGAGTTCAGTGCCACTGTGAAACGAAGCCTATTACCAGAAAAATGCTCTGAGTTCAGTGCCACTGTGAAACATAGCCTATTACCAGAAAGATGCTCTGAGTTCAGTGCCACTGTGAAATATAGCCATTTACCAGAAAGATGCTCTGAGTTCAGTGCCACTGTGAAACGTAGCCTATTACCAGAAAGATGCTCTGAGTTTAGTGCCACTGTGAAACATAGCCTATTACCAGAAAGATGCTCTGAGTTCAGTGCCACTGTGAAATATAGCCATTTACCAGAAAGATGCTCTGAGTTCAGTGCCACTGTGAAACGTAGCCTATTACCAGAAAGATGCTCTGAGTTCAGTGCCACTGTGAAACATACCCTATTACCAGAAAGATGCTCTGAGTTCAGTGCCACTGTGAAATATAGCCATTTACCAGAAAGATGCTCTGAGTTCAGTGCCACTGTGAAACGTAGCCTATTACCAGAAAGATGCTCTGATTTCAGTGCCACTGTGAAACATAGCCAATTACCAGAAAGATGATCTGAGTTCATTGTGACTGAGAAGACATAGCCGATTACCAGAAAGATGCTCTCAGTGCCACTGTGAAACGAAGCCTATTACCAGAAAGATGCTCTGAGTTCAGTGCGACTGTGAAACGAAGCCTATTACCAGAAAGATGCTCTGAGTTCAGTGCCACTGTGAAATGAAGCCTATTACCAGAAAGATGCTCTGAGTTCAGTGCTAATGTGAAACATAGCCAATTACCAGAAAGATGCTCTGAGTTCAGTGCCACTGTGAAACGAAGCCTATTACCAGAAAGATGCTCAGAGTTTAGTGCCACTGTGAAACATAGCCAATTACCAGAAAGATGCTCTGAGTTCAGTGCCACTGTGAAACGTAGCCTATAGCCAGAAAGATGCTCTGAGTTCAGTGCCACTGTGAAACATAGCCTATTACCAGAAAGATGCTCTGAGTTCAGTGCCACTGTGAAACGTAGCCTATAGCCAGAAAGATGCTCTGAGTTCAGTGCCACTGTGAAACATAGCCTATTACCAGAAAGATGCTCAGAGTTCAGTGCCACTGTGAAATATAGCCTATTACCAGAAAGATGCTCTGAGTTCAGTGCCACTGTGAAACGAAGCCTATTACCAGAAAGATGCTCTGAGTTCATTTCCACTGTGAAACGAAGCCAATTACCAGAAAGATGCTCTGAGTTCAGTGCCACTGTGAAATGAAGCCTATTACCAGAAAGATGCTCTGAGTTCAGTGCCACTGTGAAATGAAGCCTATTAGCAGAAAGATGCTCTGAGTTCAGTGTCACTGTGAAGACATAGCCCATTACCAGAAAGATGCTCTGAGTTCAGTGCCACTGTGAAACATAGCCTATTAGCAGAAAGATTCTCTGAGTTCAGTGCCAGTGTGAAACATAGCCTATTACCAGAAAGATGCTCTGAGTTCAGTGGCACTGTGAAACATAGCCTGTTACCAGAAAGATGCTCCGAGTTCAGTGCCACTATGAAACATAGCCTATTACCAGAAAGATGCTCTGAGTTCTGTGCCACTGTGAAACATAGACTATTACCAGAATGATGCTCTGAGTTCAGTGCCACAGTGAAATGTAGCCTATTAGCAGAAAGATGCTCAGAGTTCAGTGCCACTGTGAAATATAGCCTATTACCAGAAAGATGCTCTGAGTTCAGTGCCACTGTGAAACGAAGCCTATTACCAGAAAGATGCTCTGAGTTCATTTCCACTGTGAAACGAAGCCAATTACCAGAAAGATGCTCTGAGTTCAGTGCCACTGTGAAATGAAGCCTATTACCAGAAAGATGCTCTGAGTTCAGTGCCACTGTGAAATGAAGCCTATTAGCAGAAAGATGCTCTGAGTTCAGTGTCACTGTGAAGACATAGCCCATTACCAGAAAGATGCTCTGAGTTCAGTGCCACTGTGAAACATAGCCTATTAGCAGAAAGATGCTCTGAGTTCAGTGCCACTGTGAAATATAGCCAATTACCAGAAAGATGCTCTGAGTTCAGTGCCACTGTGAAACGAAGCCTATTACCAGAAAGATGCTCTGAGTTCAGTGCCACTGTGAAATGAAGCCGATTACCAGAAAGATGCTCTCAGTTCAGTGCCACTGTGAAACATAGCCAATTACCAGAAAGATGCTCTGAGTTCAGTGCCACTGTGAAACGAAGCCGATTACCAGAAAGATGCTCTCAGTTCAGTGCCACTGTGAAATATAGCCTATTACCAGAAAGATGCTCTGAGTTCAGTGCCACTGTGAAACGAAGCCTATTACCAGAAAGATGCTCTGAGTTCAGTGCCACTGCGAAACGTAGCCTATTACCAGAAAGATGCTCTGAGTTCAGTGCCACTGCGAAACGAAGCCGATTACCAGAAAAATGCTCTGAGTTCAGTGCCACTGTGAAACGAAGCCTATTACCAGAAAGATGCTCTGAGTTCAGTGCCACTGTGAAACGAAGCCTATTACCAGAAAGATGCTCTGAGTTCAGTGCCACTGTGAAACGAAGCCTATTACCAGAAAGATGCTCTGAGTTCAGTGGCACTGTGAAACGAAGCCTATTACCAGAAAAATGCTCTGAGTTCAGGGCCACTGTGAAACGAAGCCTATTACCAGAAAGATGCTCTGAGTTCAGTGCCACTGTGAAACGAAGCCTATTACCAGAAAAATGCTCTGAGTTCAGTGCCACTGTGAAACATAGCCAATCACCAGAAAGATGCTCTGAGTTCACTGCTACTGTGAAACATAGCCAATTACCAGAAAGATGCTCTGAGTTCAGTGCCACTGTGAAACGAAGCCTATTACCAGAAAGATGCTCTGAGTTGAGTGGCACTGTGAAACATAGCCTATTACCAGAAAGATGCTCTGAGTTCAGTGCCACTGTGAAATATAGCCAATTACCAGAAAGATGCTCTGAGTTCAGTGCCACTGTGAAACGAAGCCTATTACCAGAAAGATGCTCTGAGTTCAGTGCCACTGTGAAACGAAGCCGATTACCAGAAAGATGCTCTCAGTTCAGTGCCACTGTGAAATATAGCCAATTACCAGAAAGAAGCTCTGAGTTCAGTGCCAGTGTGAAACATAGCCTATTACCAGAAAGATGCTCTGAGTTCAGTGGCACTGTGAAACATAGCCTGTTACCAGAAAGATGCTCCGAGTTCAGTGCCACTATGAAACATAGCCTATTACCAGAAAGATGCTCTGAGTTCTGTGCCACTGTGAAACATAGACTATTACCAGAATGATGCTCTGAGTTCAGTGCCACAGTGAAATGTAGCCTATTAGCAGAAAGATGCTCAGAGTTCAGTGCCACTGTGAAATATAGCCTATTACCAGAAAGATGCTCTGAGTTCAGTGCCACTGTGAAACGAAGCCTATTACCAGAAAGATGCTCTGAGTTCATTTCCACTGTGAAACGAAGCCAATTACCAGAAAGATGCTCTGAGTTCAGTGCCACTGTGAAATGAAGCCTATTACCAGAAAGATGCTCTGAGTTCAGTGCCACTGTGAAATGAAGCCTATTACCAGAAAGATGCTCTGAGTTCAGTGCCACTGTGAAACATAGCCTATTAGCAGAAAGATGCTCTGAGTTCAGTGCCACTGTGAAATATAGCCAATTACCAGAAAGATGCTCTGAGTTCAGTGCCACTGTGAAACGAAGCCTATTACCAGAAAGATGCTCTGAGTTCAGTGCCACTGTGAAATGAAGCCGATTACCAGAAAGATGCTCTCAGTTCAGTGCCACTGTGAAACATAGCCAATTACCAGAAAGATGCTCTGAGTTCAGTGCCACTGTGAAACGAAGCCGATTAGCAGAAAGATGCTCTGAGTTCAGTGCCACTGTGAAATGAAGCCTATTAACAGAAAAATGCTCTGAGTTCAGTGCCACTGTGAAACGAAGCCTATTACCAGAAAGATGCTCTGAGCTCGGTGCCACTGTGAAACATAGCCAATTACCAGAAAGATGCTCTGAGTTCAGTGCCACTGTGAAATATAGCCAATTACCAGAAAGATGCTCTGAGTTCAGTGCCACTGTGAAACGAAGCCTATTACCAGAAAGATGCTCTGAGTTCAGTGCCACTGCGAAACGTAGCCTATTACCAGAAAGATGCTCTGAGTTCAGTGCCACTGCGAAACGAAGCCGATTACCAGAAAGATGCTCTCAGTTCAGTGCCACTGTGAAATATAGCCTATTACCAGAAAGATGCTTTGAGTTCAGTGCCACTGTGAAACGAAGCCTATTACCAGAAAGATGCTCTGAGTTCAGTGCCACTGCGAAACGTAGCCTATTACCAGAAAGATGCTCTGAGTTCAGTGCCACTGCGAAACGAAGCCGATTACCAGAAAAATGCTCTGAGTTCAGTGCCACTGTGAAACGAAGCAAATTACCAGAAAGATGCTCTGAGTTCAGTGCCACTGTGAAACGAAGCCTATTACCAGAAAGATGCTCTGAGTTCAGTGCCACTGTGAAACGAAGCCTATTACCAGAAAGATGCTCTGAGTTCAGTGGCACTGTGAAACGAAGCCTATTACCAGAAAAATGCTCTGAGTTCAGTGCCACTGTGAAACGAAGCCTATTACCAGAAAGATGCTCTGAGTTCAGTGCCACTGTGAAACGAAGCCTATTACCAGAAAAATGCTCTGAGTTCAGTGCCACTGTGAAACATAGCCAATCACCAGAAAGATGCTCTGAGTTCAGTGCTACTGTGAAACATAGCCAATTACCAGAAAGATGCTCTGAGTTCAGTGCCACTGTGAAACGAAGCCTATTACCAGAAAGATGCTCTGAGTTCAGTGGCACTGTGAAACATAGCCTATTACCAGAAAGATGCTCTGAGTTCAGTGCCACTGTGAAATATAGCCATTTACCAGAAAGATGCTCTGAGTTCAGTGCCACTGTGAAACGAAGCCTATTACCAGAAAGATGCTCTGAGTTCAATGCCACTGTGAAGACATAGCCTGTTACCAGAAAGATGCTTTGAGTTCAGTGCCACTGTGAAGACATAGCCTATTACCAGAAAGATGCTCTGAGTTCAATGCCACTGTGAAATATAGCCATTTACCAGAAAGATGCTCTGAGTTCAGTGCCACTGTGAAACGTAGCCTATTACCAGAAAGATGCTCTGATTTCAGTGCCACTGTGAAACATAGCCAATTACCAGAAAGATGATCTGAGTTCATTGTGACTGAGAAGACATAGCCGATTACCAGAAAGATGCTCTCAGTGCCACTGTGAAACGTAGGCTATTACCAGAAAGATGCTCTGAGTTCAATGCCACTGTGAAGACATAGCCTGTTACCAGAAAGATGCTTTGAGTTCAGTGCCACTGTGAAGACATAGCCTATTCCCAGAAAGATGCTTTGAGTTCAGTGCCACTATGAAATGTAGCCTATTACCAGAAAGATGTTCTGAGTTCAGTGTCACTGTGAAGACATAGCCTATTACTAGAAAGATGCTCTGAGTTCAGTGCCAGTGTGAAACATAGCCTATTACCAGAAAGATGCTCTGAGTTCAGTGGCACTGTGAAACATAGCCTGTTACCAGAAAGATGCTCCGAGTTCAGTGCCACTATGAAACATAGCCTATTACCAGAAAGATGCTCTGAGTTCTGTGCCACTGTGAAACATAGACTATTACCAGAATGATGCACTGAGTTCATTGCCACTGTGAAATGTAGCCTATTACTGAAAGATGCTCTGAGTTCAGTGCCACAGTGAAATGTAGCCTATTACCAGAAGGATGCTCTGAGTTCAGTGCCACTGTGAAATGTACCCTATTACCAGAAAGATGCTCTGAGTTCAGTGCCACTGTGAAACGTAGCCTATTACCAGAAAGATGCTCTGAGTTCAGTTCCACTGTGAAACATAGCCTATTACCAGAAAAATGCTCTGAGTTTAGTGCAACTGTGAAACATAGCCTATTACCACAAAGAAGCTCTGAGTTTAGTGCAACTGTGAAACGTAGCCTATTACCAGAAAGATGCTCTGAGTTCAGTGCCACTGTGAAACATAGCCAATTACCAGAAAGATGCTCTGAGTTCAGTGCCACTGTGAAATATAGCCTATTACCCGAAAGATGCTCTGAGTTCAGTGCCACAGTGAAATGTAGCCTATTACCAGAAAGATGCTCTGAGTTCAGTGCCACTGTGAAACATAGTCTATTACCAGAAAGATGCTCAGAGTTCAGTGCCACTGTGAAATATAGCCTATTACCAGAAAGATGCTCTGAGTTCAGTGCCACTGTGAAACGAAGCCTATTACCAGAAAGAGGCTCTGAGTTCATTTCCACTGTGAAACGAAGCCAATTACCAGAAAGATGCTCTGAGTTCAGTGCCACTGTGAAACGAAGCCTATTACCAGAAAGATGCTCTGAGTTCAATGCCACTGTGAAGACATAGCCTGTTACCAGAAAGATGCTTTGAGTTCAGTGCCACTGTGAAGACATAGCCTATTACCAGAAAGATGCTCTGAGTTCAATGCCACTGTGAAATATAGCCATTTACCAGAAAGATGCTCTGAGTTCAGTGCCACTGTGAAACGTAGCCTATTACCAGAAAGATGCTCTGATTTCAGTGCCACTATGAAACATAGCCAATTACCAGAAAGATGATCTGAGTTCATTGTGACTGAGAAGACATAGCCGATTACCAGAAAGATGCTCTCAGTGCCACTGTGAAACGTAGGCTATTACCAGAAAGATGCTCTGAGTTCAATGCCACTGTGAAGACATAGCCTGTTACCAGAAAGATGCTTTGAGTTCAGTGCCACTGTGAAGACATAGCCTATTACCAGAAAGATGCTTTGAGTTCAGTGCCACTATGAAATGTAGCCTATTACCAGAAAGATGTTCTGAGTTCAGTGTCACTGTGAAGACATAGCCTATTACTAGAAAGATGCTCTGAGTTCAGTGCCAGTGTGAAACATAGCCTATTACCAGAAAGATGCTCTGAGTTCAGTGGCACTGTGAAACATAGCCTATTACCAGAAAGATGCTCTGAGTTCTGTGCCACTGTGAAACATAGACTATTACCAGAATGATGCACTGAGTTCATTGCCACTGTGAAATGTAGCCTATTACTGAAAGATGCTCTGAGTTCAGTGCCACAGTGAAATGTAGCCTATTACCAGAAGGATGCTCTGAGTTCAGTGCCACTGTGAAATGTACCCTATTACCAGAAAGATGCTCTGAGTTCAGTGCCACTGTGAAACGTAGCCTATTACCAGAAAGATGCTCTGAGTTCAGTTCCACTGTGAAACATAGCCTATTACCAGAAAGATGCTCTGAGTTTAGTGCAACTGTGAAACATAGCCTATTACCACAAAGATGCTCTGAGTTTAGTGCAACTGTGAAACGTAGCCTATTACCAGAAAGATGCTCTGAGTTCAGTGCCACTGTGAAACATAGCCAATTACCAGAAAGATGCTCTGAGTTCAGTGCCACTGTGAAATATAGCCTATTACCCGAAAGATGCTCTGAGTTCAGTGCCACAGTGAAATGTAGCCTATTACCAGAAAGATGCTCTGAGTTCAGTGCCACTGTGAAACATAGCCTATTACCAGAAAGATGCTCAGAGTTCAGTGCCACTGTGAAATATAGCCTATTACCAGAAAGATGCTCTGAGTTCAGTGCCACTGTGAAACGAAGCCTATTAGCAGAAAGAGGCTCTGAGTTCATTTCCACTGTGAAACGAAGCCAATTACCAGAAAGATGCTCTGAGTTCAGTGCCACTGTGAAATGAAGCCTATTACCAGAAAGATGCTCTGAGTTCAGTGCCACTGTGAAATGAAGCCTATTAGCAGAAAGATGCTCTGAGTTCAGTGTCACTGTGAAGACATAGCCCATTACCAGAAAGATGCTCTGAGTTCAGTGCCACTGTGAAACATAGCCTATTAGCAGAAAGATGCTCTGAGTTCAGTGCCACTGTGAAATATAGCCAATTACCAGAAAGATGCTCTGAGTTCAGTGCCACTGTGAAACGAAGCCTATTACCAGAAAGATGCTCTGAGTTCAGTGCCACTGTGAAACGAAGCCGATTACCAGAAAGATGCTCTCAGTTCAGTGCCACTGTGAAATATAGCCAATTACCAGAAAGATGCTCTGAGTTCAGTGCCACTGTGAAATATAGCCTATTAGCAGAAAGATGCTCTGAGTTCAGTGCCACTGTGAAATATAGCCAATTACCAGAAAGATGCTCTGAGTTCAGTGCCACTGTGAAACGAAGCCGATTAGCAGAAAGATGCTCTGAGTTCAGTGCCACTGTGAAATGAAGCCTATTAACAGAAAAATGCTCTGAGTTCAGTGCCACTGTGAAACGAAGCCTATTACCAGAAAGATGCTCTGAGCTCGGTGCCACTGTGAAACATAGCCAATTACCAGAAAGATGCTCTGAGTTCAGTGCCACTGTGAAATATAGCCAATTACCAGAAAGATGCTCTGAGTTCAGTGCCACTGTGAAACGAAGCCTATTACCAGAAAGATGCTCTGAGTTCAGTGCCACTGCGAAACGAAGCCGATTACCAGAAAGATGCTCTCAGTTCAGTGCCACTGTGAAATATAGCCTATTACCAGAAAGATGCTCTGAGTTCAGTGCCACTGTGAAACGAAGCCTATTACCAGAAAGATGCTCTGAGTTCAGTGCCACTGCGAAACGTAGCCTATTACCAGAAAGATGCTCTGAGTTCAGTGCCACTGCGAAACAAAGCCGATTACCAGAAAAATGCTCTGAGTTCAGTGCCACTGTGAAACCAAGCCTATTACCAGAAAGATGCTCTGAGTTCAGTGCCACTGTGAAACGAAGCCTATTACCAGAAAGATGCTCTGAGTTCAGTGGCACTGTGAAACGAAGCCTATTACCAGAAAAATGCTCTGAGTTCAGTGCCACTGTGAAACGAAGCCTATTACCAGAAAGATGCTCTGAGTTCAGTGCCACTGTGAAACGAAGCCTATTACCAGAAAAATGCTCTGAGTTCAGTGCCACTGTGAAACGAAGCCTATTACCAGAAAAATGCTCTGAGTTCAGTGCCACTGTGAAACATAGCCAATTACCAGAAAGATGCTCTGAGTTCAGTGCTACTGTGAAACATAGCCAATTACCAGAAAGATGCTCTGAGTTCAGTGCCACTGTGAAACGAAGCCTATTACCAGAAAGATGCTCTGAGTTCAGTGGCACTGTGAAACATAGCCTATTACCAGAAAGATGCTCTGAGTTCAGTGCCACTGTGAAATATAGCCATTTACCAGAAAGATGCTCTGAGTTCAGTGCCACTGTGAAACGAAGCCTATTACCAGAAAGATGCTCTGAGTTCAGTGCCACTGTGAAACGTAGCCTATTACCAGAAAGATGCTCTGATTTCAGTGCCACTGTGAAACATAGCCAATTACCAGAAAGATGATCTGAGTTCATTGTGACTGAGAAGACATAGCCGATTACCAGAAAGATGCTCTCAGTGCCACTGTGAAACGTAGGCTATTACCAGAAAGATGCTCTGAGTTCAATGCCACTGTGAAGACATAGCCTGTTACCAGAAAGATGCTCTGAGTTCAGTGCCACTGTGAAGACATAGCCTATTACCAGAAAGATGCTCTGAGTTCAGTGCCACTGTGAAATATAGCCTATTACCAGAAAGATGCTCTGATTCAGTGCCACAGTGAAATGTAGCCTATTAGCAGAAAGATGCTCTGAGTTCAGTTCCACTGTGAAATATAGCCAATTACCAGAAAGATGCTCTGAGTTCAGTGCCACAGTGAAACGAAGCCGATTAGCAGAAAGATGCTCTGAGTTCAGTGCCACTGTGAAATGAAGCCTATTAACAGAAAAATGCTCAGAGTTCAGTGCCACTGTGAAACGAAGCCTTTTACCAGAAAGATGCTCTGAGCTCGGTGCCACTGTGAAACATAGCCAATTACCAGAAAGATGCTCTGAGTTCAGTGCCACTGTGAAATATAGCCAATTACCAGAAAGATGCTCTGAGTTCAGTGCCACTGTGAAACGAAGCCTATTACCAGAAAGATGCTCTGAGTTCAGTGCCACTGCGAAACGTAGCCTATTACCAGAAAGATGCTCTGAGTTCAGTGCCACTGTGAAACGAAGCCGATTACCAGAAAGATGCTCTCAGTTCAGTGCCACTGTGAAATATAGCCTATTACCAGAAAGATGCTCTGAGTTCAGTGCCACTGTGAAACGAAGCCTATTACCAGAAAGATGCTCTGAGTTCAGTGCCAGTGTGAAACGAAGCCTATTACCAGAAAGATGCTCTGAGTTCAGTGCCACTGTGAAACGAAGCCTATTACCAGAAAGATGCTCTGAGTTCAGTGCCACTGCGAAACGTAGCCTATTACCAGAAAGATGCTCTGAGTTCAGTGCCACTGCGAAACAAAGCCGATTACCAGAAAAATGCTCTGAGTTCAGTGCCACTGTGAAACCAAGCCTATTACCAGAAAGATGCTCTGAGTTCAGTGCCACTGTGAAACGAAGCCTATTACCAGAAAGATGCTCTGAGTTCAGTGGCACTGTGAAACGAAGCCTATTACCAGAAAAATGCTCTGAGTTCAGTGCCACTGTGAAACGAAGCCTATTACCAGAAAGATGCTCTGAGTTCAGTGCCACTGTGAAACGAAGCCTATTACCAGAAAAATGCTCTGAGTTCAGTGCCACTGTGAAACGAAGCCTATTACCAGAAAAATGCTCTGAGTTCAGTGCCACTGTGAAACATAGCCAATTACCAGAAAGATGCTCTGAGTTCAGTGCTACTGTGAAACATAGCCAATTACCAGAAAGATGCTCTGAGTTCAGTGCCACTGTGAAACGAAGCCTATTACCAGAAAGATGCTCTGAGTTCAGTGGCACTGTGAAACATAGCCTATTACCAGAAAGATGCTCTGAGTTCAGTGCCACTGTGAAATATAGCCATTTACCAGAAAGATGCTCTGAGTTCAGTGCCACTGTGAAACGAAGCCTATTACCAGAAAGATGCTCTGAGTTCAGTGCCACTGTGAAACGTAGCCTATTACCAGAAAGATGCTCTGATTTCAGTGCCACTGTGAAACATAGCCAATTACCAGAAAGATGATCTGAGTTCATTGTGACTGAGAAGACATAGCCGATTACCAGAAAGATGCTCTCAGTGCCACTGTGAAACGTAGGCTATTACCAGAAAGATGCTCTGAGTTCAATGCCACTGTGAAGACATAGCCTGTTACCAGAAAGATGCTCTGAGTTCAGTGCCACTGTGAAGACATAGCCTATTACCAGAAAGATGCTCTGAGTTCAGTGCCACTGTGAAATATAGCCTATTACCAGAAAGATGCTCTGATTCAGTGCCACAGTGAAATGTAGCCTATTAGCAGAAAGATGCTCTGAGTTCAGTTCCACTGTGAAATATAGCCAATTACCAGAAAGATGCTCTGAGTTCAGTGCCACAGTGAAACGAAGCCGATTAGCAGAAAGATGCTCTGAGTTCAGTGCCACTGTGAAATGAAGCCTATTAACAGAAAAATGCTCAGAGTTCAGTGCCACTGTGAAACGAAGCCTTTTACCAGAAAGATGCTCTGAGCTCGGTGCCACTGTGAAACATAGCCAATTACCAGAAAGATGCTCTGAGTTCAGTGCCACTGTGAAATATAGCCAATTACCAGAAAGATGCTCTGAGTTCAGTGCCACTGTGAAACGAAGCCTATTACCAGAAAGATGCTCTGAGTTCAGTGCCACTGCGAAACGTAGCCTATTACCAGAAAGATGCTCTGAGTTCAGTGCCACTGTGAAACGAAGCCGATTACCAGAAAGATGCTCTCAGTTCAGTGCCACTGTGAAATATAGCCTATTACCAGAAAGATGCTCTGAGTTCAGTGCCACTGTGAAACGAAGCCTATTACCAGAAAGATGCTCTGAGTTCAGTGCCAGTGTGAAACGAAGCCTATTACCAGAAAGATGCTCTGAGTTCAGTGCCACTGTGAAACGAAGCCTATTACCAGAAAAATGCTCTGAGTTCAGTGCCACTGTGAAACGAAGCCTATTACCAGAAAGATGCTCTGAGTTCAGTGCCACTGTGAAACGAAGCCTATTACCAGAAAAATGCTCTGAGTTCAGTGCCACTGTGAAACGAAGCCTATTACCAGAAAAATGCTCTGAGTTCAGTGCCACTGTGAAACATAGCCAATTACCAGAAAGATGCTCTGAGTTCAGTGCTACTGTGAAACATAGCCAATTACCAGAAAGATGCTCTGAGTTCAGTGCTACTGTGAAATATAGCCATTTACCAGAAAGATGCTCTGAGTTCAGTGCCACTGTGAAACGAAGCCTATTACCAGAAAGATGCTCTGAGTTCAGTGCCACTGTGAAACGAAGCCTATTACCAGAACGATGCTATGAGTTTAGTGCCACTGTGAAACATAGCCTATTACCAGACAGATGCTCTGAGTTCAGTGCCACTGTGAAATATAGCCATTTACCAGAAAGATGCTCTGAGTTCAGTGCCACTGTGAAACGAAGCCTATTACCAGAAAGATGCTCTGAGTTCAGTGCCACTGTGAAATATAGCCTATTACCCGAAAGATGCTCTGAGTTCAGTGCCACAGTGAAATGTAGCCTATTACCAGAAAGATGCTCTGAGTTCAGTGCCACTGTGAAACATAGCCTATTACCAGAAAGATGCTCAGAGTTCAGTGCCACTGTGAAATATAGCCTATTACCAGAAAGATGCTCTGAGTTCAGTGCCACTGTGAAACGAAGCCTATTACCAGAAAGAGGCTCTGAGTTCATTTCCACTGTGAAACGAAGCCAATTACCAGAAAGATGCTCTGAGTTCAGTGCCACTGTGAAACGAAGCCTATTACCAGAAAGATGCTCTGAGTTCAATGCCACTGTGAAGACATAGCCTGTTACCAGAAAGATGCTTTGAGTTCAGTGCCACTGTGAAGACATAGCCTATTACCAGAAAGATGCTCTGAGTTCAATGCCACTGTGAAATATAGCCATTTACCAGAAAGATGCTCTGAGTTCAGTGCCACTGTGAAACGTAGCCTATTACCAGAAAGATGCTCTGATTTCAGTGCCACTGTGAAACATAGCCAATTACCAGAAAGATGATCTGAGTTCATTGTGACTGAGAAGACATAGCCGATTACCAGAAAGATGCTCTCAGTGCCACTGTGAAACGTAGGCTATTACCAGAAAGATGCTCTGAGTTCAATGCCACTGTGAAGACATAGCCTGTTACCAGAAAGATGCTTTGAGTTCAGTGCCACTGTGAAGACATAGCCTATTACCAGAAAGATGCTTTGAGTTCAGTGCCACTATGAAATGTAGCCTATTACCAGAAAGATGTTCTGAGTTCAGTGTCACTGTGAAGACATAGCCTATTACTAGAAAGATGCTCTGAGTTCAGTGCCAGTGTGAAACATAGCCTATTACCAGAAAGATGCTCTGAGTTCAGTGGCACTGTGAAACATAGCCTGTTACCAGAAAGATGCTCCGAGTTCAGTGCCACTATGAAACATAGCCTATTACCAGAAAGATGCTCTGAGTTCTGTGCCACTGTGAAACATAGACTATTACCAGAATGATGCACTGAGTTCATTGCCACTGTGAAATGTAGCCTATTACTGAAAGATGCTCTGAGTTCAGTGCCACAGTGAAATGTAGCCTATTACCAGAAGGATGCTCTGAGTTCAGTGCCACTGTGAAATGTACCCTATTACCAGAAAGATGCTCTGAGTTCAGTGCCACTGTGAAACGTAGCCTATTACCAGAAAGATGCTCTGAGTTCAGTTCCACTGTGAAACATAGCCTATTACCAGAAAGATGCTCTGAGTTTAGTGCAACTGTGAAACATAGCCTATTACCACAAAGATGCTCTGAGTTTAGTGCAACTGTGAAACGTAGCCTATTACCAGAAAGATGCTCTGAGTTCAGTGCCACTGTGAAACATAGCCAATTACCAGAAAGATGCTCTGAGTTCAGTGCCACTGTGAAATATAGCCTATTACCCGAAAGATGCTCTGAGTTCAGTGCCACAGTGAAATGTAGCCTATTACCAGAAAGATGCTCTGAGTTCAGTGCCACTGTGAAACATAGCCTATTACCAGAAAGATGCTCAGAGTTCAGTGCCACTGTGAAATATAGCCTATTACCAGAAAGATGCTCTGAGTTCAGTGCCACTGTGAAACGAAGCCTATTAGCAGAAAGAGGCTCTGAGTTCATTTCCACTGTGAAACGAAGCCAATTACCAGAAAGATGCTCTGAGTTCAGTGCCACTGTGAAATGAAGCCTATTACCAGAAAGATGCTCTGAGTTCAGTGCCACTGTGAAATGAAGCCTATTAGCAGAAAGATGCTCTGAGTTCAGTGTCACTGTGAAGACATAGCCCATTACCAGAAAGATGCTCTGAGTTCAGTGCCACTGTGAAACATAGCCTATTAGCAGAAAGATGCTCTGAGTTCAGTGCCACTGTGAAATATAGCCAATTACCAGAAAGATGCTCTGAGTTCAGTGCCACTGTGAAACGAAGCCTATTACCAGAAAGATGCTCTGAGTTCAGTGCCACTGTGAAACGAAGCCGATTACCAGAAAGATGCTCTCAGTTCAGTGCCACTGTGAAATATAGCCAATTACCAGAAAGATGCTCTGAGTTCAGTGCCACTGTGAAATATAGCCTATTAGCAGAAAGATGCTCTGAGTTCAGTGCCACTGTGAAATATAGCCAATTACCAGAAAGATGCTCTGAGTTCAGTGCCACTGTGAAACGAAGCCGATTAGCAGAAAGATGCTCTGAGTTCAGTGCCACTGTGAAATGAAGCCTATTAACAGAAAAATGCTCTGAGTTCAGTGCCACTGTGAAACGAAGCCTATTACCAGAAAGATGCTCTGAGCTCGGTGCCACTGTGAAACATAGCCAATTACCAGAAAGATGCTCTGAGTTCAGTGCCACTGTGAAATATAGCCAATTACCAGAAAGATGCTCTGAGTTCAGTGCCACTGTGAAACGAAGCCTATTACCAGAAAGATGCTCTGAGTTCAGTGCCACTGCGAAACGAAGCCGATTACCAGAAAGATGCTCTCAGTTCAGTGCCACTGTGAAATATAGCCTATTACCAGAAAGATGCTCTGAGTTCAGTGCCACTGTGAAACGAAGCCTATTACCAGAAAGATGCTCTGAGTTCAGTGCCACTGTGAAACGAAGCCTATTACCAGAAAAATGCTCTGAGTTCAGTGCCACTGTGAAACCAAGCCTATTACCAGAAAGATGCTCTGAGTTCAGTGCCACTGTGAAACGAAGCCTATTACCAGAAAGATGCTCTGAGTTCAGTGGCACTGTGAAACGAAGCCTATTACCAGAAAAATGCTCTGAGTTCAGTGCCACTGTGAAACGAAGCCTATTACCAGAAAGATGCTCTGAGTTCAGTGCCACTGTGAAACGAAGCCTATTACCAGAAAAATGCTCTGAGTTCAGTGCCACTGTGAAACGAAGCCTATTACCAGAAAAATGCTCTGAGTTCAGTGCCACTGTGAAACATAGCCAATTACCAGAAAGATGCTCTGAGTTCAGTGCTACTGTGAAACATAGCCAATTACCAGAAAGATGCTCTGAGTTCAGTGCCACTGTGAAACGAAGCCTATTACCAGAAAGATGCTCTGAGTTCAGTGGCACTGTGAAACATAGCCTATTACCAGAAAGATGCTCTGAGTTCAGTGCCACTGTGAAATATAGCCATTTACCAGAAAGATGCTCTGAGTTCAGTGCCACTGTGAAACGAAGCCTATTACCAGAAAGATGCTCTGAGTTCAGTGCCACTGTGTAACGTAGCCTATTACCAGAAAGATGCTCTGATTTCAGTGCCACTGTGAAACATAGCCAATTACCAGAAAGATGATCTGAGTTCATTGTGACTGAGAAGACATAGCCGATTACCAGAAAGATGCTCTCAGTGCCACTGTGAAACGTAGGCTATTACCAGAAAGATGCTATGAGTTCAATGCCACTGTGAAGACATAGCCTGTTACCAGAAAGATGCTCTGAGTTCAGTGCCACTGTGAAGACATAGCCTATTACCAGAAAGATGCTCTGAGTTCAGTGCCACTGTGAAATATAGCCTATTACCAGAAAGATGCTCTGATTCAGTGCCACAGTGAAATGTAGCCTATTAGCAGAAAGATGCTCTGAGTTCAGTTCCACTGTGAAATATAGCCAATTACCAGAAAGATGCTCTGAGTTCAGTGCCACAGTGAAACGAAGCCGATTAGCAGAAAGATGCTCTGAGTTCAGTGCCACTGTGAAATGAAGCCTATTAACAGAAAAATGCTCAGAGTTCAGTGCCACTGTGAAACGAAGCCTTTTACCAGAAAGATGCTCTGAGCTCGGTGCCACTGTGAAACATAGCCAATTACCAGAAAGATGCTCTGAGTTCAGTGCCACTGTGAAATATAGCCAATTACCAGAAAGATGCTCTGAGTTCAGTGCCACTGTGAAACGAAGCCTATTACCAGAAAGATGCTCTGAGTTCAGTGCCACTGCGAAACGTAGCCTATTACCAGAAAGATGCTCTGAGTTCAGTGCCACTGTGAAACGAAGCCGATTACCAGAAAGATGCTCTCAGTTCAGTGCCACTGTGAAATATAGCCTATTACCAGAAAGATGCTCTGAGTTCAGTGCCACTGTGAAACGAAGCCTATTACCAGAAAGATGCTCTGAGTTCAGTGCCAGTGTGAAACGAAGCCTATTACCAGAAAGATGCTCTGAGTTCAGTGCCACTGTGAAACGAAGCCTATTACCAGAAAAATGCTCTGAGTTCAGTGCCACTGTGAAACGAAGCCTATTACCAGAAAGATGCTCTGAGTTCAGTGCCACTGTGAAACGAAGCCTATTACCAGAAAAATGCTCTGAGTTCAGTGCCACTGTGAAACGAAGCCTATTACCAGAAAAATGCTCTGAGTTCAGTGCCACTGTGAAACATAGCCAATTACCAGAAAGATGCTCTGAGTTCAGTGCTACTGTGAAACATAGCCAATTACCAGAAAGATGCTCTGAGTTCAGTGCTACTGTGAAATATAGCCATTTACCAGAAAGATGCTCTGAGTTCAGTGCCACTGTGAAACGAAGCCTAATACCAGAAAGATGCTCTGAGTTCAGTGCCACTGTGAAACGAAGCCTATTACCAGAACGATGCTATGAGTTTAGTGCCACTGTGAAACATAGCCTATTACCAGACAGATGCTCTGAGTTCAGTGCCACTGTGAAATATAGCCATTTACCAGAAAGATGCTCTGAGTTCAGTGCCACTGTGAAACGAAGCCTATTACCAGAAAGATGCTCTGAGTTAAGTGCCACTGTGAAACGTAGCCTATTACCAGAAAGATGCTCTGATTTCAGTGCCACTGTGAAACATAGCCAGTTACCAGAAAGATGATCTGAGTTCATTGTGACTGAGAAGACATAGCCGATTACCAGAAAGATGCTCTCAGTGCCACTGTGAAACGTAGGCTATTACCAGAAAGATGCTCTGAGTTCAATGCCACTGTGAAGACATAGCCTGTTACCAGAAAGATGCTTTGAGTTCAGTGCCACTGTGAAGACATAGCCTATTACCAGAAAAATGCTTTGAGTTCAGTGCCACTATGAAATGTAGCCTATTACCAGAAAGATGTTCTGAGATCAGTGCCACTGTGAAGACATAGCCTATTACCAGAAAAATGCTTTGAGTTCAGTGCCACTATGAAATGTAGCCTATTACCAGAAAGATGCTCTGAGTTCAGTGCCAGTGTGAAACATAGCCTATTACCAGAAAGATGCTCTGAGTTCAGTGGCACTGTGAAACATAGCCTGTTACCAGAAAGATGCTCCGAGTTCAGTGCCACTATGAAACATAGCCTATTACCAGAAAGATGCTCTGAGTTCTGTGCCACTGTGAAACATAGACTATTACCAGAATGATGCACTGAGTTCATTGCCACTGTGAAATGTATCCTATTACTGAAAGATGCTCTGAGTTCAGTGCCACAGTGAAATGTAGCCTATTACCAGAAGGATGCTCTGAGTTCAGTGCCACTGTGAAATGTACCCTATTACCAGAAAGATGCTCTGAGTTCAGTGCCACTGTGAAACGTAGCCTATTACCAGAAAGATGCTCTGAGTTCAGTTCCACTGTGAAACATAGCCTATTACCAGAAAGATGCTCTGAGTTTAGTGCAACTGTGAAACGTAGCCTATTACCACAAAGATGCTCTGAGTTTAGTGCAACTGTGAAACGTAGCCTATTACCAGAAAGATGCTCTGAGTTCAGTGCCACTGTGAAACATAGCCAATTACCAGAAAGATGCTCTGAGTTCAGTGCCACTGTGAAATATAGCCTATTACCAGAAAGATGCTCTGAGTTCAGTGCCACAGTGAAATGTAGCCTATTACCAGAAAGATGCTCTGAGTTCAGTACCACTGTGAAACATAGCCTATTACCATAAAGATGCTCCGAGTTCAGTGCCACTGTGAAACGAACCCTATTACCAGAAAGATGCTCTGATTTCAGTGGCACTGTGAAACATAGCCTATTACCATAAAGATGCTCTGAGTTCAGTGCCACTGTGAAACGTAGCCTATTACCAGAAAGATACTCTGAGTTCAGTGCCACTGTGAAACGTAGCCTATTACCATAAAGATGCTCTGAGTTCAGTGCCACTGTGAAACATAGCCTATTACCATAAAGATGCTCTGAGTTCAGTGCCACTGTGAAACATTGCCTATTACCATAAAGATGCTCTGAGTTCAGTGTCACTGTGAAACATAGCCTATTAAAAGAAAGATGCTCTAAGTTCAGTGCCACTGCTAAACGAAGCCGATTACCAGAAAGATGCTCTCAGTTCAGTGCCACTGTGAAATATAGCCAATTACCAGAAAGATGCTCTGAGTTCAGTGCCACTGTGAAATGAAGCCTATTACCAGAAAGATGCTCTGAGTTCAGTGCCACAGTGAAACGTACCCTATTACCAGAAAGATGCTCAGAGTTCACTTCCACAGTGAAAAGTAGCCTATTACCAGAAAGATGCTCTGAGTTCAGTGCCACAGTGAAACGTAGCCTATTACCAGAAAGATGCTCTGAGTTCTGCGCCACAGTGAAATGTAGCCTATTACCAGAAAGATGCTCTGAGTTCAGTACCACTGTGAAACGAAGCCTATTACCAGAAAGATGCTCTGAGTTCAGTGCCACTGTGAAACGAACCCTATTACCAGAAAGATGCTCTGAGTTCATTGCCACTGTGAAACGAAGCCTATTACCAGAAAGATGCTCTGAGTTCAGTGCCACTGTGAAACGAACCCTATTACCAGAAAGATGCTCTGAGTTCATTGCCACTGTGAAACGAAGCCTATTACCAGAAAGATGCTCTGAGTTCAGTGCCACTGTGAAACGAAGCCTATTACCAGAAAAATGCTCTGAGTTCAGTGCCACTGTGAAACGAAGCCTATTACCAGAAAAATGCTCTGAGTTCAGTGCCACTGTGAAACGAAGACTATTACCAGAAAGATGCTCTGAGTTCAGTGCCACTGTGAAGACATAGCCTATTACCAGAAAGATGCTTTGAGTTCAGTGCCACTATGAAATGTAGCCTATTACCAGAAAGATGTTCTGAGTTCAGTGTCACTGTGAAGACATAGCCTATTACGAGAAAGATGCTCTGAGTTCAGTGCAAGTGTGAAACATAGCCTATTACCAGAAAGATGCTCTGAGTTCAGTGCCACTGTGAAACATAGCCTATTACCAGAAAGATGCTCTGAGTTCAGTGCCACTGTGAAACATAGCCTATTACAAGAAAGATGCTCTGAGTTCAGTGCCACTCTGAAACGTAGCCTATTACCAGAAAGATGCTCTGAGTTCAGTGCCACTGTGAAACGTAGCCTATTACCAGAAAGATGCTGTGAGTTCAGTGCCACTGAGAAATGTAGCCTATTACCAGAAAGATGCTCTGAGTTCAGTGCCACTGTGAAACGTAGCCTATTGCCAGAAAGTTGCTCTGATTTCAGTGCCACTGTGAAACATAGCCAATTACCAGAAAGATGATCTGAGTTCATTGTGACTGAGAAGACATAGCCGATTACCAGAAAGATGCTCTGAGTTTAGTGCCACGGTGAAACGTAGCCAATTACCAGAAAGATGCTCTTAGATCAGTGCCACTGTGAAAAATAGCCTAATAGAAGAAAGATGCTCTGAGTTCAGTGCCACTGTGAAACGTACGGTATTGCCAGAAAGATGCTCTGAGTTCAGTGCCATTGTGAAACGTAGCATATTGCCAGAAAGATGCTTTGAGTTCAGTGCCACAGTGAAACGTAACCTATTACCAGAAAGATGTTGTGAGTTCAGTGCCACAGTGAAACGTAGGCTATTACCAGAAAGATGCTCTGAGTTCAGTGCCCCTGTGAAACGTAGCCTATTACCAGAAAGATGCTCTGAGTTCAGTGCCACTGTGAAACTTATCCTATTACCAGATCGATGCTCTGAGTTCAGTTTCAATGTGAGACATAGCCTATTACCAGAAAGATGCTCTGAGTTCAGTGCCACTGTGAAACATAGCCTATTACCAGAAAGATGCTCAGAGTTTAGTGCCACTGTGAAACTTAGCCTATTACCAGAACGATGCTCTGAGTTCAGTGTCAATGTGAGACATAGCCTATTACCAGAAAGATGCTCTTAGATCAGTGCCACTGTGAAAAATAGCCTAATAGAAGAAAGATGCTCTGAGTTCAGTGCCACTGTGAAATACAGCCTATTTCCAGAAAGATGCTCTGAGTTCAGTGCCACTGTGAAGACATAGCCTATTACCAGAAAGATGCTCTGAGTTCAGTGCCACTGTGAAATGTAGCCTATTACCAGAAAGGTGCTCTGAGTTCAGTGTCACTGTGAAGACAAAGCCTATTACGAAAAAGATGCTCTGAGTTCAGTGCCAGTGTGAAACATAGCCTATTACCAGAAAGATGCTCTGAGTTCAGTGCCACTGTGAAACATAGCCTATTACCAGAAAGATGCTCTGAGTTCAGTGCCACTCTGAAACGTAGCCTATTACCAGAAAGATGCTCTGAGTTCAGTGCCACTGTGAAACGTAGCCTATTACCAGAAAGATGCTGTGAGTTCAGTGCTACTGAGAAATGTAGCCTATTGCCAGAAAGATGCTCTGATTTCAGTGCCACTGTGAAACATATCCAATTACCAGAAAGATGATCTGAGTTCATTGTGACTGAGAAGACATAGCCGATTACCAGAAAGATGCTCTGAGTTCAGTGCCACTGTGAAACGTAGGCTATTACCAGAAAGATGCTCTGAGTTCAATGCCACTGTGAAGACATAGCCTATTAACAGAAAGATGCTCTGATTTCAGTGCCACAGTGAAACGTAGCCTATTACCAGAAAGATGATCTGAGTGCAGTGCCACTGTGAAACGTAGCCTATTACAAGAAAGATGCTCTGAGTTCAGTGCCAGTGTGAAACATAGCCTATTACCAGAAAGATGCTCTGAGTTCAGTGGCACTGTGAAACATAGCCTATTACCAGAAAGATGCTCTGAGTTCTGTGCCACTGTGAAACATAGTCTATTACCAGAATGATGTTCTGAGTTCAGTTCCACTGTGAAACGTAGCCTATTACCAGAAGGATGCTCTGAGTTCAGTGCCACTGTGAAACATAGTCTATTACCAGAATGATGCTCTGAGTTCAGTGCCACTGTGAAATGTAGCCTATTACCAGAAGGATGCTCTGAGTTCAGTGCCACTCTATCACATAGCCTATTACCAGAAAGATGCTCTGAGTTCAGTGCCACTGTGAAACGTAGCCTATTACCAGAAATATGCTCTGAGTTCAGTTCCACTGTGAAACATAGCCTATTACCAGAAAGATGCTCTGAGTTTAGTGCCACTGTGAAACGTAGCCTATTACCAGAAAGATGCTCTGAGTTCAGTGCCACTGTGAAACATAGCCTATTACCAGAAAGATGATCTGAGTTCAGTGCCACTGTGAAACATAGCCTATTACCAGAAAGATGCTCTGAGCTCGGTGCCACTGTGAAACATAGCCTATTGCCAGAAAGATGCTCTGAGTTCAGTGCCACAGTGAAACGTAACCTATTACCAGAAAGATGTTGTGAGTTCAGTGCCACAGTGAAACGTAGGCTATTACCAGAAAGATGCTCTGAGTTCAGTGCCCCTGTGAAACGTAGCCTATTACCAGAAAGATGCTCTGAGTTTAGTGCCACTGTGAAACGTAGCCTATTACCAGAAAGATGCTCTGAGTTCAGTGCCACTGAGAAATGTAGCCTATTGCCAGAAAGATGCTCTGATTTCAGTGCCACTGTGAAACATATCCAATTACCAGAAAGATGATCTGAGTTCATTGTGTCTGAGAAGACATAGCCGATTACCAGAAAGATGCTCTGAGTTCAGTGCCACTGTGAAACGTATGCTATTACCAGAAAGATGCTCTGAGTTCAATGCCACTGTGAAGACATAGCCTATTAACAGAAAGATGCTCTGATTTCAGTGCCACAGTGAAACGTAGCCTATTACCAGTAAGATGATCTGAGTGCAGTGCCACTGTGAAACGTAGCCTATTACCAGAAAGATGCTCTGAGTTCAGTGCCTCTGTGAAGACATAGCCTATTACCAGAAAGATGCTTTGAGTTCAGTGCCACTATGAAATGTAGCGTATTACCAGAAAGATGCTCTGCGTTCAATGCCACTGTGAAGACATAGCCTATTAACAGAAAGATGCTCTGATTTCAGTGCCACAGTGAAACGTAGCCTATTACCAGTAAGATGATCTGAGTGCAGTGCCACTGTGAAACGTAGCCTATTACAAGAAAGATGCTCTGAGTTCAGTGCCACTGTGAAACGTAGCCTATTACCAGAAAGATGCTCTGAGTTCAGTGCCACTGTGAAGACATAGCCTATTACCAGAAAGATGCTTTGAGTTCAGTGCCACTATGAAATGTAGCGTATTACCAGAAAGATGCTCTGAGTTCAGTGTGACTGTGAAGACATAGCCTATTACCAGAAAGATGCTCTGAGTTCAGTGCCAGTGTGAAACATAGCCTATTACCAGAAAGATGCTCTGAGTTCTGTGCCACTGTGAAACATAGTCTATTACCAGAATGATGCTCTGAGTTCAGTGCCACTGTGAAATGTAGCCTATTACCAGAAGGATGCTCTGAGTTCAGTGCCACTCTATCACATAGCCTATTACCAGAAAGATGCTCTGAGTTCAGTGCCACTGTGAAACGTAGCCTATTACCAGAAAGATGCTCTGAGTTCAGTGCCACAGTGAAACGTAGGCTATTACCAGAAAGATGCTCTGAGTTAAGTGGCACTCTGAAGACATAGACTATTAACAGAAATATGCTCTGAGTTCAGTGCCTCTGTGAAACGTAGCCTATTACCAGAAAGATGATCTGAGTGCAGTGCCACTATGAAACGTAGCCTTTTACAAGAAAGATGCTCTGAGTTCAGTGCCACTGTGAAACATAGCCTATTACCAGAAAGATGCTCTGAGTTCCGTGCCACTGTGAAATGTAGCCTATTACCAGAAAGATGCTCTGAGTTCAGTGTCACTGTGAAGACATAGCCTATTACCAGAAAGATGCTCTGAGTTCAGTGCCAGTGTGAAACATAGCCTATTACCAGAAAGATGCTTTGAGTTCAGTGTCACTGTGAAGACATAGCCTATTACCAGAAAGATGCTCTGAGTTCAGTGCCAGTGTGAAACATAGCCTATTACCAGAAAGATGCTCTGAGTTCAGTGGCACTGTGAAACATAGCCTATTACCAGAAAGATGCTCTGAGTTCAGTGCCACTGTGAAACTTATCCTATTACCAGATCGATGCTCTGAGTTCAGTTTCAATGTGAGACATAGCCTATTACCAGAAAGATGCTCTGAGTTCAGTGCCACTGTGAAACATAGCCTATTACCAGAAAGATGCTCAGAGTTTAGTGCCACTGTGAAACTTAGCCTATTACCAGAACGATGCTCTGAGTTCAGTGTCAATGTGAGACATAGCCTATTACCAGAAAGATGCTCTTAGATCAGTGCCACTGTGAAAAATAGCCTAATAGAAGAAAGATGCTCTGAGTTCAGTGCCACTGTGAAATACAGCCTATTTCCAGAAAGATGCTCTGAGTTCAGTGCCACTGTGAAGACATAGCCTATTACCAGAAAGATGCTCTGAGTTCAGTGCCACTGTGAAATGTAGCCTATTACCAGAAAGGTGCTCTGAGTTCAGTGTCACTGTGAAGACATAGCCTATTACGAAAAAGATGCTCTGAGTTCAGTGCCAGTGTGAAACATAGCCTATTACCAGAAAGATGCTCTGAGTTCAGTGCCACTGTGAAACATAGCCTATTACCAGAAAGATGCTCTGAGTTCAGTGCCACTCTGAAACGTAGCCTATTACCAGAAAGATGCTCTGAGTTCAGTGCCACTGTGAAACGTAGCCTATTACCAGAAAGATGCTGTGAGTTCAGTGCTACTGAGAAATGTAGCCTATTGCCAGAAAGATGCTCTGATTTCAGTGCCACTGTGAAACATATCCAATTACCAGAAAGATGATCTGAGTTCATTGTGACTGAGAAGACATAGCCGATTACCAGAAAGATGCTCTGAGTTCAGTGCCACTGTGAAACGTAGGCTATTACCAGAAAGATGCTCTGAGTTCAATGCCACTGTGAAGACATAGCCTATTAACAGAAAGATGCTCTGATTTCAGTGCCACAGTGAAACGTAGCCTATTACCAGAAAGATGATCTGAGTGCAGTGCCACTGTGAAACGTAGCCTATTACAAGAAAGATGCTCTGAGTTCAGTGCCAGTGTGAAACATAGCCTATTACCAGAAAGATGCTCTGAGTTCAGTGGCACTGTGAAACATAGCCTATTACCAGAAAGATGCTCTGAGTTCTGTGCCACTGTGAAACATAGTCTATTACCAGAATGATGTTCTGAGTTCAGTTCCACTGTGAAACGTAGCCTATTACCAGAAGGATGCTCTGAGTTCAGTGCCACTGTGAAACATAGTCTATTACCAGAATGATGCTCTGAGTTCAGTGCCACTGTGAAATGTAGCCTATTACCAGAAGGATGCTCTGAGTTCAGTGCCACTCTATCACATAGCCTATTACCAGAAAGATGCTCTGAGTTCAGTGCCACTGTGAAACGTAGCCTATTACCAGAAATATGCTCTGAGTTCAGTTCCACTGTGAAACATAGCCTATTACCAGAAAGATGCTCTGAGTTTAGTGCCACTGTGAAACGTAGCCTATTACCAGAAAGATGCTCTGAGTTCAGTGCCACTGTGAAACATAGCCTATTACCAGAAAGATGATCTGAGTTCAGTGCCACTGTGAAACATAGCCTATTACCAGAAAGATGCTCTGAGCTCGGTGCCACTGTGAAACATAGCCTATTGCCAGAAAGATGCTCTGAGTTCAGTGCCACAGTGAAACGTAACCTATTACCAGAAAGATGTTGTGAGTTCAGTGCCACAGTGAAACGTAGGCTATTACCAGAAAGATGCTCTGAGTTCAGTGCCCCTGTGAAACGTAGCCTATTACCAGAAAGATGCTCTGAGTTCAGTGCCACTGTGAAACTTATCCTATTACCAGATCGATGCTCTGAGTTCAGTTTCAATGTGAGACATAGCCTATTACCAGAAAGATGCTCTGAGTTCAGTGCCACTGTGAAACATAGCCTATTACCAAAAAGATGCTCTGAGTTTAGTGCCACTGTGAAACGTAGCCTATTACCAGAAAGATGCTCTGAGTTCAGTGCCACTGAGAAATGTAGCCTATTGCCAGAAAGATGCTCTGATTTCAGTGCCACTGTGAAACATATCCAATTACCAGAAAGATGATCTGAGTTCATTGTGTCTGAGAAGACATAGCCGATTACCAGAAAGATGCTCTGAGTTCAGTGCCACTGTGAAACGTATGCTATTACCAGAAAGATGCTCTGAGTTCAATGCCACTGTGAAGACATAGCCTATTAACAGAAAGATGCTCTGATTTCAGTGCCACAGTGAAACGTAGCCTATTACCAGTAAGATGATCTGAGTGCAGTGCCACTGTGAAACGTAGCCTATTACCAGAAAGATGCTCTGAGTTCAGTGCCTCTGTGAAGACATAGCCTATTACCAGAAAGATGCTTTGAGTTCAGTGCCACTATGAAATGTAGCGTATTACCAGAAAGATGCTCTGCGTTCAATGCCACTGTGAAGACATAGCCTATTAACAGAAAGATGCTCTGATTTCAGTGCCACAGTGAAACGTAGCCTATTACCAGTAAGATGATCTGAGTGCAGTGCCACTGTGAAACGTAGCCTATTACAAGAAAGATGCTCTGAGTTCAGTGCCACTGTGAAACGTAGCCTATTACCAGAAAGATGCTCTGAGTTCAGTGCCACTGTGAAGACATAGCCTATTACCAGAAAGATGCTTTGAGTTCAGTGCCACTATGAAATGTAGCGTATTACCAGAAAGATGCTCTGAGTTCAGTGTGACTGTGAAGACATAGCCTATTACCAGAAAGATGCTCTGAGTTCAGTGCCAGTGTGAAACATAGCCTATTACCAGAAAGATGCTCTGAGTTCTGTGCCACTGTGAAACATAGTCTATTACCAGAATGATGCTCTGAGTTCAGTGCCACTGTGAAATGTAGCCTATTACCAGAAGGATGCTCTGAGTTCAGTGCCACTCTATCACATAGCCTATTACCAGAAAGATGCTCTGAGTTCAGTGCCACTGTGAAACGTAGCCTATTACCAGAAAGATGCTCTGAGTTCAGTGCCACAGTGAAACGTAGGCTATTACCAGAAAGATGCTCTGAGTTCAGTGCCACTGTGAAGACATAGCCTATTACCAGAAAGATGCTTTGAGTTCAGTGCCACTATGAAATGTAGCCTATTACCAGAAAGATGTTCTGAGTTCAGTGTCACTGTGAAGACATAGCCTATTACGAGAAAGATGCTCTGAGTTCAGTGCAAGTGTGAAACATAGCCTATTACCAGAAAGATGCTCTGAGTTCAGTGCCACTGTGAAACATAGCCTATTACCAGAAAGATGCTCTGAGTTCAGTGCCACTGTGAAACATAGCCTATTACAAGAAAGATGCTCTGAGTTCAGTGCCACTCTGAAACGTAGCCTATTACCAGAAAGATGCTCTGAGTTCAGTGCCACTGTGAAACGTAGCCTATTACCAGAAAGATGCTGTGAGTTCAGTGCCACTGAGAAATGTAGCCTATTACCAGAAAGATGCTCTGAGTTCAGTGCCACTGTGAAACGTAGCCTATTGCCAGAAAGTTGCTCTGATTTCAGTGCCACTGTGAAACATAGCCAATTACCAGAAAGATGATCTGAGTTCATTGTGACTGAGAAGACATAGCCGATTACCAGAAAGATGCTCTGAGTTTAGTGCCACGGTGAAACGTAGCCAATTACCAGAAAGATGCTCTTAGATCAGTGCCACTGTGAAAAATAGCCTAATAGAAGAAAGATGCTCTGAGTTCAGTGCCACTGTGAAACGTACGGTATTGCCAGAAAGATGCTCTGAGTTCAGTGCCATTGTGAAACGTAGCATATTGCCAGAAAGATGCTTTGAGTTCAGTGCCACAGTGAAACGTAACCTATTACCAGAAAGATGTTGTGAGTTCAGTGCCACAGTGAAACGTAGGCTATTACCAGAAAGATGCTCTGAGTTCAGTGCCCCTGTGAAACGTAGCCTATTACCAGAAAGATGCTCTGAGTTCAGTGCCACTGTGAAACTTATCCTATTACCAGATCGATGCTCTGAGTTCAGTTTCAATGTGAGACATAGCCTATTACCAGAAAGATGCTCTGAGTTCAGTGCCACTGTGAAACATAGCCTATTACCAGAAAGATGCTCAGAGTTTAGTGCCACTGTGAAACTTAGCCTATTACCAGAACGATGCTCTGAGTTCAGTGTCAATGTGAGACATAGCCTATTACCAGAAAGATGCTCTTAGATCAGTGCCACTGTGAAAAATAGCCTAATAGAAGAAAGATGCTCTGAGTTCAGTGCCACTGTGAAATACAGCCTATTTCCAGAAAGATGCTCTGAGTTCAGTGCCACTGTGAAGACATAGCCTATTACCAGAAAGATGCTCTGAGTTCAGTGCCACTGTGAAATGTAGCCTATTACCAGAAAGGTGCTCTGAGTTCAGTGTCACTGTGAAGACAAAGCCTATTACGAAAAAGATGCTCTGAGTTCAGTGCCAGTGTGAAACATAGCCTATTACCAGAAAGATGCTCTGAGTTCAGTGCCACTGTGAAACATAGCCTATTACCAGAAAGATGCTCTGAGTTCAGTGCCACTCTGAAACGTAGCCTATTACCAGAAAGATGCTCTGAGTTCAGTGCCACTGTGAAACGTAGCCTATTACCAGAAAGATGCTGTGAGTTCAGTGCTACTGAGAAATGTAGCCTATTGCCAGAAAGATGCTCTGATTTCAGTGCCACTGTGAAACATATCCAATTACCAGAAAGATGATCTGAGTTCATTGTGACTGAGAAGACATAGCCGATTACCAGAAAGATGCTCTGAGTTCAGTGCCACTGTGAAACGTAGGCTATTACCAGAAAGATGCTCTGAGTTCAATGCCACTGTGAAGACATAGCCTATTAACAGAAAGATGCTCTGATTTCAGTGCCACAGTGAAACGTAGCCTATTACCAGAAAGATGATCTGAGTGCAGTGCCACTGTGAAACGTAGCCTATTACAAGAAAGATGCTCTGAGTTCAGTGCCAGTGTGAAACATAGCCTATTACCAGAAAGATGCTCTGAGTTCAGTGGCACTGTGAAACATAGCCTATTACCAGAAAGATGCTCTGAGTTCTGTGCCACTGTGAAACATAGTCTATTACCAGAATGATGTTCTGAGTTCAGTTCCACTGTGAAACGTAGCCTATTACCAGAAGGATGCTCTGAGTTCAGTGCCACTGTGAAACATAGTCTATTACCAGAATGATGCTCTGAGTTCAGTGCCACTGTGAAATGTAGCCTATTACCAGAAGGATGCTCTGAGTTCAGTGCCACTCTATCACATAGCCTATTACCAGAAAGATGCTCTGAGTTCAGTGCCACTGTGAAACGTAGCCTATTACCAGAAATATGCTCTGAGTTCAGTTCCACTGTGAAACATAGCCTATTACCAGAAAGATGCTCTGAGTTTAGTGCCACTGTGAAACGTAGCCTATTACCAGAAAGATGCTCTGAGTTCAGTGCCACTGTGAAACATAGCCTATTACCAGAAAGATGATCTGAGTTCAGTGCCACTGTGAAACATAGCCTATTACCAGAAAGATGCTCTGAGCTCGGTGCCACTGTGAAACATAGCCTATTGCCAGAAAGATGCTCTGAGTTCAGTGCCACAGTGAAACGTAACCTATTACCAGAAAGATGTTGTGAGTTCAGTGCCACAGTGAAACGTAGGCTATTACCAGAAAGATGCTCTGAGTTCAGTGCCCCTGTGAAACGTAGCCTATTACCAGAAAGATGCTCTGAGTTTAGTGCCACTGTGAAACGTAGCCTATTACCAGAAAGATGCTCTGAGTTCAGTGCCACTGAGAAATGTAGCCTATTGCCAGAAAGATGCTCTGATTTCAGTGCCACTGTGAAACATATCCAATTACCAGAAAGATGATCTGAGTTCATTGTGTCTGAGAAGACATAGCCGATTACCAGAAAGATGCTCTGAGTTCAGTGCCACTGTGAAACGTATGCTATTACCAGAAAGATGCTCTGAGTTCAATGCCACTGTGAAGACATAGCCTATTAACAGAAAGATGCTCTGATTTCAGTGCCACAGTGAAACGTAGCCTATTACCAGTAAGATGATCTGAGTGCAGTGCCACTGTGAAACGTAGCCTATTACCAGAAAGATGCTCTGAGTTCAGTGCCTCTGTGAAGACATAGCCTATTACCAGAAAGATGCTTTGAGTTCAGTGCCACTATGAAATGTAGCGTATTACCAGAAAGATGCTCTGCGTTCAATGCCACTGTGAAGACATAGCCTATTAACAGAAAGATGCTCTGATTTCAGTGCCACAGTGAAACGTAGCCTATTACCAGTAAGATGATCTGAGTGCAGTGCCACTGTGAAACGTAGCCTATTACAAGAAAGATGCTCTGAGTTCAGTGCCACTGTGAAACGTAGCCTATTACCAGAAAGATGCTCTGAGTTCAGTGCCACTGTGAAGACATAGCCTATTACCAGAAAGATGCTTTGAGTTCAGTGCCACTATGAAATGTAGCGTATTACCAGAAAGATGCTCTGAGTTCAGTGTGACTGTGAAGACATAGCCTATTACCAGAAAGATGCTCTGAGTTCAGTGCCAGTGTGAAACATAGCCTATTACCAGAAAGATGCTCTGAGTTCTGTGCCACTGTGAAACATAGTCTATTACCAGAATGATGCTCTGAGTTCAGTGCCACTGTGAAATGTAGCCTATTACCAGAAGGATGCTCTGAGTTCAGTGCCACTCTATCACATAGCCTATTACCAGAAAGATGCTCTGAGTTCAGTGCCACTGTGAAACGTAGCCTATTACCAGAAAGATGCTCTGAGTTCAGTGCCACAGTGAAACGTAGGCTATTACCAGAAAGATGCTCTGAGTTAAGTGGCACTCTGAAGACATAGACTATTAACAGAAATATGCTCTGAGTTCAGTGCCTCTGTGAAACGTAGCCTATTACCAGAAAGATGATCTGAGTGCAGTGCCACTATGAAACGTAGCCTTTTACAAGAAAGATGCTCTGAGTTCAGTGCCACTGTGAAACATAGCCTATTACCAGAAAGATGCTCTGAGTTCCGTGCCACTGTGAAATGTAGCCTATTACCAGAAAGATGCTCTGAGTTCAGTGTCACTGTGAAGACATAGCCTATTACCAGAAAGATGCTCTGAGTTCAGTGCCAGTGTGAAACATAGCCTATTACCAGAAAGATGCTTTGAGTTCAGTGTCACTGTGAAGACATAGCCTATTACCAGAAAGATGCTCTGAGTTCAGTGCCAGTGTGAAACATAGCCTATTACCAGAAAGATGCTCTGAGTTCAGTGGCACTGTGAAACATAGCCTATTACCAGAAAGATGCTCTGAGTTCAGTGCCACTGTGAAACTTATCCTATTACCAGATCGATGCTCTGAGTTCAGTTTCAATGTGAGACATAGCCTATTACCAGAAAGATGCTCTGAGTTCAGTGCCACTGTGAAACATAGCCTATTACCAGAAAGATGCTCAGAGTTTAGTGCCACTGTGAAACTTAGCCTATTACCAGAACGATGCTCTGAGTTCAGTGTCAATGTGAGACATAGCCTATTACCAGAAAGATGCTCTTAGATCAGTGCCACTGTGAAAAATAGCCTAATAGAAGAAAGATGCTCTGAGTTCAGTGCCACTGTGAAATACAGCCTATTTCCAGAAAGATGCTCTGAGTTCAGTGCCACTGTGAAGACATAGCCTATTACCAGAAAGATGCTCTGAGTTCAGTGCCACTGTGAAATGTAGCCTATTACCAGAAAGGTGCTCTGAGTTCAGTGTCACTGTGAAGACATAGCCTATTACGAAAAAGATGCTCTGAGTTCAGTGCCAGTGTGAAACATAGCCTATTACCAGAAAGATGCTCTGAGTTCAGTGCCACTGTGAAACATAGCCTATTACCAGAAAGATGCTCTGAGTTCAGTGCCACTCTGAAACGTAGCCTATTACCAGAAAGATGCTCTGAGTTCAGTGCCACTGTGAAACGTAGCCTATTACCAGAAAGATGCTGTGAGTTCAGTGCTACTGAGAAATGTAGCCTATTGCCAGAAAGATGCTCTGATTTCAGTGCCACTGTGAAACATATCCAATTACCAGAAAGATGATCTGAGTTCATTGTGACTGAGAAGACATAGCCGATTACCAGAAAGATGCTCTGAGTTCAGTGCCACTGTGAAACGTAGGCTATTACCAGAAAGATGCTCTGAGTTCAATGCCACTGTGAAGACATAGCCTATTAACAGAAAGATGCTCTGATTTCAGTGCCACAGTGAAACGTAGCCTATTACCAGAAAGATGATCTGAGTGCAGTGCCACTGTGAAACGTAGCCTATTACAAGAAAGATGCTCTGAGTTCAGTGCCAGTGTGAAACATAGCCTATTACCAGAAAGATGCTCTGAGTTCAGTGGCACTGTGAAACATAGCCTATTACCAGAAAGATGCTCTGAGTTCTGTGCCACTGTGAAACATAGTCTATTACCAGAATGATGTTCTGAGTTCAGTTCCACTGTGAAACGTAGCCTATTACCAGAAGGATGCTCTGAGTTCAGTGCCACTGTGAAACATAGTCTATTACCAGAATGATGCTCTGAGTTCAGTGCCACTGTGAAATGTAGCCTATTACCAGAAGGATGCTCTGAGTTCAGTGCCACTCTATCACATAGCCTATTACCAGAAAGATGCTCTGAGTTCAGTGCCACTGTGAAACGTAGCCTATTACCAGAAATATGCTCTGAGTTCAGTTCCACTGTGAAACATAGCCTATTACCAGAAAGATGCTCTGAGTTTAGTGCCACTGTGAAACGTAGCCTATTACCAGAAAGATGCTCTGAGTTCAGTGCCACTGTGAAACATAGCCTATTACCAGAAAGATGATCTGAGTTCAGTGCCACTGTGAAACATAGCCTATTACCAGAAAGATGCTCTGAGCTCGGTGCCACTGTGAAACATAGCCTATTGCCAGAAAGATGCTCTGAGTTCAGTGCCACAGTGAAACGTAACCTATTACCAGAAAGATGTTGTGAGTTCAGTGCCACAGTGAAACGTAGGCTATTACCAGAAAGATGCTCTGAGTTCAGTGCCCCTGTGAAACGTAGCCTATTACCAGAAAGATGCTCTGAGTTCAGTGCCACTGTGAAACTTATCCTATTACCAGATCGATGCTCTGAGTTCAGTTTCAATGTGAGACATAGCCTATTACCAGAAAGATGCTCTGAGTTCAGTGCCACTGTGAAACATAGCCTATTACCAAAAAGATGCTCTGAGTTTAGTGCCACTGTGAAACGTAGCCTATTACCAGAAAGATGCTCTGAGTTCAGTGCCACTGAGAAATGTAGCCTATTGCCAGAAAGATGCTCTGATTTCAGTGCCACTGTGAAACATATCCAATTACCAGAAAGATGATCTGAGTTCATTGTGTCTGAGAAGACATAGCCGATTACCAGAAAGATGCTCTGAGTTCAGTGCCACTGTGAAACGTATGCTATTACCAGAAAGATGCTCTGAGTTCAATGCCACTGTGAAGACATAGCCTATTAACAGAAAGATGCTCTGAGTTCAGTGCCACAGTGAAACGTAGGCTATTACCAGAAAGATGCTCTGAGTTAAGTGGCACTCTGAAGACATAGACTATTAACAGAAATATGCTCTGAGTTCAGTGCCTCTGTGAAACGTAGCCTATTACCAGAAAGATGATCTGAGTGCAGTGCCACTATGAAACGTAGCCTTTTACAAGAAAGATGCTCTGAGTTCAGTGCCACTGTGAAACATAGCCTATTACCAGAAAGATGCTCTGAGTTCCGTGCCACTGTGAAATGTAGCCTATTACCAGAAAGATGCTCTGAGTTCAGTGTCACTGTGAAGACATAGCCTATTACCAGAAAGATGCTCTGAGTTCAGTGCCAGTGTGAAACATAGCCTATTACCAGAAAGATGCTTTGAGTTCAGTGTCACTGTGAAGACATAGCCTATTACCAGAAAGATGCTCTGAGTTCAGTGCCAGTGTGAAACATAGCCTATTACCAGAAAGATGCTCTGAGTTCAGTGGCACTGTGAAACATAGCCTATTACCAGAAAGATGCTCTGAGTTCAGTGCCACTGTGAAACATAGCCTATTACCAGAAAGATGCTCTGAGTTCAGTGCCACTGTGAAACGTAGC
The DNA here is from genome assembly GCF_048418815.1 of Hemitrygon akajei. NCBI lineage: Eukaryota > Metazoa > Chordata > Chondrichthyes > Myliobatiformes > Dasyatidae > Hemitrygon > Hemitrygon akajei. The sequence goes on from NC_133125.1 coordinate 63,016,823, forward strand.
CTATTACCAGAAAGATGCTCTGAGTTCAGTGCCACTGTGAAACGTAGCCTATTACCAGAAAGATGATCTGAGTGCAGTGCCACTGTGAAACGTAGCCTATTACAAGAAAGATGCTCTGAGTTCAGTGCCACTGTGAAACATAGCCTATTACCAGAAAGATGCTCTGAGTTCAGTGCCACTGTGAAGACATAGCCTATTACCAGAAAGATGCTTTGAGTTCAGTGCCACTGTGAAATGTAGCCTATTACCAGAAAGATGCTCTGAGTTCAGTGCCACTGTGAAACGTAGCCTATTGCCAGAAAGATGCTCTGATTTCAGTGCCACTGTGAAACATAGCCAATTACCAGAAAGATGATCTGAGTTCATTGTGACTGAGAAGACATAGCCGATTACCAGAAAGATGCTCTGAGTTCAGTGCCACTGTGAAACGTAGCCTATTACCAGAAAGATGCTCTGAGTTCAGTGCCACAGTGAAATGTAGCCTATTACCAGAAAGATGTTCTGAGTTCAGTGCCACTGTGAAGACATAGCCTATTAACAGAAAGATGCTCTGAGTTCAGTGCCACTGTGAAACGTAGCCAATTACCAGAAAGATGCTCTGAGTTCAGTGCCACAGTGAAATGTACCCTATTACCAGAAAGATGTTCAGAGTTCAGTGCCACTGTGAAGACATAGCCTATTAACAGAAAGATGATCTGAGTGCAGTGCCACTGTGAAACGTAGCCTATTACAAGAAAGATGCTCTGAGTTCAGTGCCACTGTGAAGACATAGCCTATTAACAGAAAGATGCTCTGAGTTCAGTGCCACTGTGAAACGTAACCTATTACCAGAAAGATGCTCTGAGTTCAGTGCCACTGTGAAGACATAGCCTATTAACAGAAAGATGCTCTGAGTTCAGTGCCACTGTGAAACGTAGCCTATTACCAGAAAGATGCTCTGAGTTCAGTGCCACAGTGAAATGTAGCCTATTACCAGAAAGATGTTCTGAGTTCAGTGCCACTGTGAAGACATAGCCTATTACCAGAAAGATGCTCTGAGTTCAGTGCCACTGTGAAATGTAGCCTATTACCAGAAAGCAGCTCTGAGTTCAGCGTCACTGTGAAGACATAGCCTATTGCCAGAAAGATGCTCTGAGTTCAGTGTCACTGTTAAACGTAGTCTATTACCAGAAAGATGATCTGAGTTCAGTGCCACTGTGAAACATAGCCTATTAAAAGAAAGATGCTCTAAGTTCAGTGCCACTGTGAAACGTAGCCTATTACCAGAAATATGCTTTGAATTCAGTGCCACTGTGAAATGTAGCCTATTACCAGAAAGATGCTGTGAGTTCAGTGCCACTGAGAAATGTAGCCTATTACCGGAAAGATGCTCTGAGTTCAGTGCCACTGTGAAACGTAGCCTATTGCCAGAAAGATGCTCAGAGTTCAGTGCCACTGTGAAACATAGCCAATTATCAGAAAGAAGATCTGAGTTCATTGTGACTGAGAAGACATAGCCGATTTCCAGAAAGATGCTCTGAGCTCAGTGCCACTGTGAAACGTAGCGTATTGCCAGAAAGATGCTCTGAGTTCAGTGCCACAGTGAAACGTAACCTATTACCAGAAAGATGTTGTGAGTTCAGTGCCCCTGTGAAACGTAGGCTATTACCAGAAAGATGCTCTGAGTTCAGTGCCACTGTGAAACGTAGCATATTGCCAGAAAGATGCTCTGAGTTCAGTGCCACAGTGAAACGTAACCTATTACCAGAAAGATGTTGTGAGTTCAGTGCCACAGTGAAACGTAGGCTATTACCAGAACGATGCTCTGAGTTCAGTGTCAATGTGAGACATAGCCTATTACCAGAACGATGCTCTGAGTTCAGTGTCAATGTGAGACATAGCCTATTACCAGAAAGATGCTCTGAGTTCAGTGCCACTGTGAAACGTAGCGTATTGCCAGAAAGATGCTCTGAGTTCAGTTCCACAGTGAAACGTAACCTATTACCAGAAAGATGTTGTGAGTTCAGTGCCACAGTGAAACGTAGGCTATTACCAGAAAGATGCTCTGAGTTCAGTGCCCCTGTGAAACGTAGCCTATTACCAGAAAGATGCTCTGAGTTCAGTGCCACTGTGAAACTTATCCTATTACCAGATCGATGCTCTGAGTTCAGTTTCAATGTGAGGCATAGCCTATTACCAAAAAGATGCTTTGAGTTCAGTGCCACTATGAAATGTAGCGTATTACCAGAAAGATGCTCTGAGTTCAGTGTGACTGTGAAGACATAGCCTATTACCAGAAAGATGCTCTGAGTTCAGTGCCAGTGTGAAACATAGCCTATTACCAGAAAGATGCTCTGAGTTCTGTGCCACTGTGAAACATAGTCTATTACCAGAATGATGCTCTGAGTTCAGTGCCACTGTGAAATGTAGCCTATTACCAGAAGGATGCTCTGAGTTCAGTGCCACTCTATCACATAGCCTATTACCAGAAAGATGCTCTGAGTTCAGTGCCACTGTGAAACGTAGCCTATTACCAGAAAGATGCTCTGAGTTCAGTGCCACAGTGAAACGTAGGCTATTACCAGAAAGATGCTCTGAGTTAAGTGGCACTCTGAAGACATAGACTATTAACAGAAATATGCTCTGAGTTCAGTGCCTCTGTGAAACGTAGCCTATTACCAGAAAGATGATCTGAGTGCAGTGCCACTATGAAACGTAGCCTTTTACAAGAAAGATGCTCTGAGTTCAGTGCCACTGTGAAACATAGCCTATTACCAGAAAGATGCTCTGAGTTCAGTGCCACTGTGAAATGTAGCCTATTACCAGAAAGATGCTCTGAGTTCAGTGTCACTGTGAAGACATAGCCTATTACCAGAAAGATGCTCTGAGTTCAGTGCCAGTGTGAAACATAGCCTATTACCAGAAAGATGCTTTGAGTTCAGTGTCACTGTGAAGACATAGCCTATTACCAGAAAGATGCTCTGAGTTCAGTGCCAGTGTGAAACATAGCCTATTACCAGAAAGATGCTCTGAGTTCAGTGGCACTGTGAAACATAGCCTATTACCAGAAAGATGCTCTGAGTTCAGTGCCACTGTGAAACATAGCCTATTACCAGAAAGATGCTCTGAGTTCAGTGCCACTGTGAAACGTAGCCTATTACCAGAAAGATGCTCTGAGTTCAGTGCCACTGTGAAACGTAGCCTATTACCAGAAAGATGATCTGAGTGCAGTGCCACTGTGAAACGTAGCCTATTAAAAGAAAGATGCTCTGAGTTCAGTGCCACTGTGAAACATAGCCTATTACCAGAAAGATGCTCTGAGTTCAGTGCCACTGTGAAGACATAGCCTATTACCAGAAAGATGCTTTGAGTTCAGTGCCACTGTGAAATGTAGCCTATTACCAGAAAAATGCTCTGAGTTCAGTGCCACTGTGAAACGTAGCCTATTGCCAGAAAGATGCTCTGATTTCAGTGCCACTGTGAAACATAGCCAATTACCAGAAAGATGATCTGAGTTCATTGTGACTGAGAAGACATAGCCTATTACCAGAAAGATGCTCTGAGTTCAGTGCCACAGTGAAATGTACCCTATTACCAGAAAGATGTTCAGAGTTCAGTGCCACTGTGAAGACATAGCCTATTAACAGAAAGATGATCTGAGTGCAGTGCCACTGTGAAACGTAGCCTATTACAAGAAAGATGCTCTGAGTTCAGTGCCACTGTGAAGACATAGCCTATTAACAGAAAGATGCTCTGAGTTCAGTGCCACTGTGAAACGTAACCTATTACCAGAAAGATGCTCTGAGTTCAGTGCCACTGTGAAGACATAGCCTATTAACAGAAAGATGCTCTGAGTTCAGTGCCACTGTGAAACGTAGCCTATTACCAGAAAGATGCTCTGAGTTCAGTGCCACAGTGAAATGTAGCCTATTACCAGAAAGATGCTCTGAGTTCAGTGCCACTGTGAAACATAGCCTATTACCAGAAAGATGCTCTGAGTTCAGTGCCACAGTGAAATGTAGCCTATTACCAGAAAGATGTTCTGAGTTCAGTGCCACTGTGAAGACATAGCCTATTACCAGAAAGATGATCTGAGTGCAGTGCCACTGTGAAACGTAGCCTATTACAAGAAAGATGCTCTGAGTTCAGTGCCACTGTGAAGACATAGCCTATTACCAGAAAGATGCTCTGAGTTCAGTGCCACTGTGAAATGTAGCCTATTACCAGAAAGCAGCTCTGAGTTCAGCGTCACTGTGAAGACATAGCCTATTGCCAGAAAGATGCTCTGAGTTCAGTGTCACTGTTAAACGTAGTCTATTACCAGAAAGATGATCTGAGTTCAGTGCCACTGTGAAACATAGCCTATTAAAAGAAAGATGCTCTAAGTTCAGTGCCACTGTGAAACGTAGCCTATTACCAGAAATATGCTTTGAATTCAGTGCCACTGTGAAATGTAGCCTATTACCAGAAAGATGCTGTGAGTTCAGTGCCACTGAGAAATGTAGCCTATTACCGGAAAGATGCTCTGAGTTCAGTGCCACTGTGAAACGTAGCCTATTGCCAGAAAGATGCTCAGAGTTCAGTGCCACTGTGAAACATAGCCAATTATCAGAAAGAAGATCTGAGTTCATTGTGACTGAGAAGACATAGCCGATTTCCAGAAAGATGCTCTGAGCTCAGTGCCACTGTGAAACGTAGCGTATTGCCAGAAAGATGCTCTGAGTTCAGTGCCACAGTGAAACGTAACCTATTACCAGAAAGATGTTGTGAGTTCAGTGCCCCTGTGAAACGTAGGCTATTACCAGAAAGATGCTCTGAGTTCAGTGCCACTGTGAAACGTAGCATATTGCCAGAAAGATGCTCTGAGTTCAGTGCCACAGTGAAACGTAACCTATTACCAGAAAGATGTTGTGAGTTCAGTGCCACAGTGAAACGTAGGCTATTACCAGAACGATGCTCTGAGTTCAGTGTCAATGTGAGACATAGCCTATTACCAGAACGATGCTCTGAGTTCAGTGTCAATGTGAGACATAGCCTATTACCAGAAAGATGCTCTTAGATCAGTGCCACTGTGAAATATAGCCTAATACAAGAAAGATGCTCTGAGTTCAGTGCCACTGTGAAATATAGCCTATTTCCAGAAAGATGCTCTGAGTTCAGTGCCACTGTGAAATGTAGCCTATTACCAGAAAGATGCTCTGAGTTCAGTGCCACTGTGAAACATAGCCTATTACCAGAAAGATGCTCTGAGTTCAGTGCCACTGTGAAACATAGCCTATTACAATAAAGATGCTTTGAGTTCAGTGCCACTCTGAAACGTAGCCTATTACCAGAAAGATGCTCTGAGTTCAGTGCCTCTGTGAAACGTAGCCTATTACCAGAAAGATGATCTGAGTGCAGTGCCACTATGAAACGTAGCCTTTTACAAGAAAGATGCTCTGAGTTCAGTGCCACTGTGAAACATAGCCTATTACCAGAAAGATGCTCTGAGTTCATTGTGACTGAGAAGACATAGCCAATTACCAGAAAGATGCTCTGAGTTCAGTGCCACTGTGAAACGTAGCGTATTGCCAGAAAGATGCTCTGAGTTCAGTGCCACAGTGAAACGTAACCTATTACCAGAAAGATGTTGTGAGTTCAGTGCCCCTGTGAAACGTAGGCTATTACCAGAAAGATGCTCTGAGTTCAGTGCCACTGTGAAACTTATCCTATTACCAGATCGATGCTCTGAGCTCAGTTTCAATGTGAGACATAGCCTATTACCAGAAAGATGCTCTGAGTTCAGTGCCACTGTGAAACATAGCCTATTACCAGAAAGATGCTCTTAGATCAGTGCCACTGTGAAACATAGCCAATTATCAGAAAGAAGATCTGAGTTCATTGTGACTGAGAAGACATAGCCGATTTCCAGAAAGATGCTCTGAGCTCAGTGCCACTGTGAAACGTAGCGTATTGCCAGAAAGATGCTCTGAGTTCAGTGCCACAGTGAAACGTAACCTATTACCAGAAAGATGTTGTGAGTTCAGTGCCCCTGTGAAACGTAGGCTATTACCAGAACGATGCTCTGAGTTCAGTGCCACTGTGAAACGTAGCATATTGCCAGAAAGATGCTCTGAGTTCAGTGCCACAGTGAAACGTAACCTATTACCAGAAAGATGTTGTGAGTTCAGTGCCACAGTGAAACGTAGGCTATTACCAGAACGATGCTCTGAGTTCAGTGTCAATGTGAGACATAGCCTATTACCAGAACGATGCTCTGAGTTCAGTGTCAATGTGAGACATAGCCTATTACCAGAAAGATGCTCTGAGTTCAGTGCCACTGTGAAACGTAGCGTATTGCCAGAAAGATGCTCTGAGTTCAGTTCCACAGTGAAACGTAACCTATTACCAGAAAGATGTTGTGAGTTCAGTGCCACAGTGAAACGTAGGCTATTACCAGAAAGATGCTCTGAGTTCAGTGCCCCTGTGAAACGTAGCCTATTACCAGAAAGATGCTCTGAGTTCAGTGCCACTGTGAAACTTATCCTATTACCAGATCGATGCTCTGAGTTCAGTTTCAATGTGAGACATAGCCTATTACCAAAAAGATGCTTTGAGTTCAGTGCCACTATGAAATGTAGCGTATTACCAGAAAGATGCTCTGAGTTCAGTGTGACTGTGAAGACATAGCCTATTACCAGAAAGATGCTCTGAGTTCAGTGCCAGTGTGAAACATAGCCTATTACCAGAAAGATGCTCTGAGTTCTGTGCCACTGTGAAACATAGTCTATTACCAGAATGATGCTCTGAGTTCAGTGCCACTGTGAAATGTAGCCTATTACCAGAAGGATGCTCTGAGTTCAGTGCCACTCTATCACATAGCCTATTACCAGAAAGATGCTCTGAGTTCAGTGCCACTGTGAAACGTAGCCTATTACCAGAAAGATGCTCTGAGTTCAGTGCCACAGTGAAACGTAGGCTATTACCAGAAAGATGCTCTGAGTTAAGTGGCACTCTGAAGACATAGACTATTAACAGAAATATGCTCTGAGTTCAGTGCCTCTGTGAAACGTAGCCTATTACCAGAAAGATGATCTGAGTGCAGTGCCACTATGAAACGTAGCCTTTTACAAGAAAGATGCTCTGAGTTCAGTGCCACTGTGAAACATAGCCTATTACCAGAAAGATGCTCTGAGTTCAGTGCCACTGTGAAATGTAGCCTATTACCAGAAAGATGCTCTGAGTTCAGTGTCACTGTGAAGACATAGCCTATTACCAGAAAGATGCTCTGAGTTCAGTGCCAGTGTGAAACATAGCCTATTACCAGAAAGATGCTCTGAGTTCAGTGCCAGTGTGAAACATAGCCTATTACCAGAAAGATGCTCTGAGTTCAGTGGCACTGTGAAACATAGCCTATTACCAGAAAGATGCTCTGAGTTCAGTGCCACTGTGAAACATAGCCTATTACCAGAAAGATGCTCTGAGTTCAGTGCCACTGTGAAACGTAGCCTATTACCAGAAAGATGCTCTGAGTTCAGTGCCACTGTGAAACGTAGCCTATTACCAGAAAGATGATCTGAGTGCAGTGCCACTGTGAAACGTAGCCTATTACAAGAAAGATGCTCTGAGTTCAGTGCCACTGTGAAACATAGCCTATTACCAGAAAGATGCTCTGAGTTCAGTGCCACTGTGAAGACATAGCCTATTACCAGAAAGATGCTTTGAGTTCAGTGCCACTGTGAAATGTAGCCTATTACCAGAAAGATGCTCTGAGTTCAGTGCCACTGTGAAACGTAGCCTATTGCCAGAAAGATGCTCTGATTTCAGTGCCACTGTGAAACATAGCCAATTACCAGAAAGATGATCTGAGTTCATTGTGACTGAGAAGACATAGCCGATTACCAGAAAGATGCTCTGAGTTCAGTGCCACTGTGAAACGTAGCCTATTACCAGAAAGATGCTCTGAGTTCAGTGCCACAGTGAAATGTAGCCTATTACCAGAAAGATGTTCTGAGTTCAGTGCCACTGTGAAGACATAGCCTATTAACAGAAAGATGCTCTGAGTTCAGTGCCACTGTGAAACGTAGCCTATTACCAGAAAGATGCTCTGAGTTCAGTGCCACAGTGAAATGTAGCCTATTACCAGAAAGATGTTCAGAGTTCAGTGCCACTGTGAAGACATAGCCTATTAACAGAAAGATGATCTGAGTGCAGTGCCACTGTGAAACGTAGCCTATTACAAGAAAGATGCTCTGAGTTCAGTGCCACTGTGAAGACATAGCCTATTAACAGAAAGATGCTCTGAGTTCAGTGCCACTGTGAAACGTAACCTATTACCAGAAAGATGCTCTGAGTTCAGTGCCACTGTGAAGACATAGCCTATTAACAGAAAGATGCTCTGAGTTCAGTGCCACTGTGAAACGTAGCCTATTACCAGAAAGATGCTCTGAGTTCAGTGCCACAGTGAAATGTAGCCTATTACCAGAAAGATGTTCTGAGTTCAGTGCCACTGTGAAGACATAGCCTATTACCAGAAAGATGATCTTAGTGCAGTGCCACTGTGAAACGTAGCCTATTACAAGAAAGATGCTCTGAGTTCAGTGCCACTGTGAAGACATAGCCTATTACCAGAAAGTTGCTCTGAGTTCAGTGCCACTGTGAAATGTAGCCTATTACCAGAAAGGTGCTCTGAGTTCAGCGTCACTGTGAAGACATAGCCTATTGCCAGAAAGATGCTCTGAGTTCAGTGTCACTGTTAAACGTAGTCTATTACCAGAAAGATGATCTGAGTTCAGTGCCACTGTGAAACATAGCCTATTAAAAGAAAGATGCTCTAAGTTCAGTGCCACTGTGAAACGTAGCCTATTACCAGAAATATGCTTTGAATTCAGTGCCACTGTGAAATGTAGCCTATTACCAGAAAGATGCTGTGAGTTCAGTGCCACTGAGAAATGTAGCCTATTACCGGAAAGATGCTCTGAGTTCAGTGCCACTGTGAAACGTAGCCTATTGCCAGAAAGATGCTCAGAGTTCAGTGCCACTGTGAAACATAGCCAATTATCAGAAAGAAGATCTGAGTTCATTGTGACTGAGAAGACATAGCCGATTTCCAGAAAGATGCTCTGAGCTCAGTGCCACTGTGAAACGTAGCGTATTGCCAGAAAGATGCTCTGAGTTCAGTGCCACAGTGAAACGTAACCTATTACCAGAAAGATGTTGTGAGTTCAGTGCCACAGTGAAACGTAGGCTATTACCAGAACGATGCTCTGAGTTCAGTGTCAATGTGAGACATAGCCTATTACCAGAACGATGCTCTGAGTTCAGTGTCAATGTGAGACATAGCCTATTACCAGAAAGATGCTCTGAGTTCAGTGCCACTGTGAAACGTAGCGTATTGCCAGAAAGATGCTCTGAGTTCAGTTCCACAGTGAAACGTAACCTATTACCAGAAAGATGTTGTGAGTTCAGTGCCACAGTGAAACGTAGGCTATTACCAGAAAGATGCTCTGAGTTCAGTGCCCCTGTGAAACGTAGCCTATTACCAGAAAGATGCTCTGAGTTCAGTGCCACTGTGAAACTTATCCTATTACCAGATCGATGCTCTGAGTTCAGTTTCAATGTGAGACATAGCCTATTACCAAAAAGATGCTCTGAGTTTAGTGCCACTGTGAAACGTAGCCTATTACCAGAAAGATGCTCTGAGTTCAGTGCCACTGTGAAACGTAGCCTATTACCAGAAAGATGCTGTGAGTTCAGTGCCACTGAGAAATGTAGCCTATTGCCAGAAAGATGCTCTGATTTCAGTGCCACTGTGAAACATATCCAATTACCAGAAAGATGATCTGAGTTCATTGTGACTGAGAAGACATAGCCGATTACCAGAAAGATGCTCTGAGTTCAGTGCCACTGTGAAACGTAGGCTATTACCAGAAAGATGCTCTGAGTTCAATGCCACTGTGAAGACATAGCCTATTAACAGAAAGATGCTCTGATTTCAGTGCCACAGTGAAACGTAGCCTATTACCAGTAAGATGATCTGAGTGCAGTGCCACTGTGAAACGTAGCCTATTACAAGAAAGATGCTCTGAGTTCAGTGCCACTGTGAAACGTAGCCTATTACCAGAAAGATGCTCTGAGTTCAGTGCCACTGTGAAGACATAGCCTATTACCAGAAAGATGCTTTGAGTTCAGTGCCACTATGAAATGTAGAGTATTACCAGAAAGATGCTCTGAGTTCAGTGTGACTGTGAAGACATAGCCTATTACCAGAAAGATGCTCTGAGTTCAGTGCCAGTGTGAAACATAGCCTATTACCAGAAAGATGCTCTGAGTTCAGTGGCACTGTGAAACGTAGCGTATTGCCAGAAAGATGCTCTGAGTTCAGTGCCACAGTGAAACGTAACCTATTACCAGAAAGATGTTGTGAGTTCAGTGCCCCTGTGAAACGTAGGCTATTACCAGAAAGATGCTCTGAGTTCAGTGCCACTGTGAAACTTATCCTATTACCAGATCGATGCTCTGAGTTCAGTTTCAATGTGAGACATAGCCTATTACCAGAAAGATGCTCTGAGTTCAGTGCCACTGTGAAACATAGCCTATTACCAGAAAGATGCTCTGAGTTCAGTGTCAATGTGAGACATAGCCTATTACCAGAAAGATGCTCTTAGATCAGTGCCACTGTGAAATATAGCCTAATACAAGAAAGATGCTCTGAGTTCAGTGCCACTGTGAAATATAGCCTATTTCCAGAAAGATGCTCTGAGTTCAGTGCCACTGTGAAATGTAGCCTATTACCAGAAAGATGCTCTGAGTTCAGTGCCACTGTGAAACATAGCCTATTACCAGAAAGATGCTCTGAGTTCAGTGCCACTGTGAAACATAGCCTATTACAAGAAAGATGCTCTGAGTTCAGTGCCACTCTGAAACGTAGCCTATTACCAGAAAGATGCTCTGAGTTCAGTGCCACTGTGAAACGTAGCCTATTACCAGAAAGATGATGTGAGTTCAGTGCCACTGAGAAATGTAGACTATTACCAGAAAGATGCTCTGAGTTCAGTGCCACTGTGAAACGTAGCCTATTGCCAGAAAGATGCTCTGATTTCAGTGCCACTGTGAAACATAGCCAATTACCAGAAAGATGATCTGAGTTCATTGTGACTGAGAAGACATAGCCGATTACCAGAAAGATGCTCTGAGTTCAGTGCCACTGTGAAACGTAGCCTATTACCAGAAAGATGCTCTGAGTTCAGTGCCACAGTGAAACGTAGGCTATTACCAGAAAGATGCTCTGAGTTCAGTGGCACTCTGAAGACATAGACTATTAACAGAAAGATGCTCTGAGTTCAGTGTCACTGTGAAGACATAGCCTATTACCAGAAAGATGCTCTGAGTTCAGTGTCACTGTGAAGACATAGCCTATTACCAGAAAGATGCTCTGAGTTCAGTGCCAGTGTGAAACATAGCCTATTACCAGAAAGATGCTCTGAGTTCAGTGGCACTGTGAAACATAGCCTATTACCAGAAAGATGCTCTGAGTTCAGTGCAACTGTGAAACGTAACCTATTACCAGAAAGATGCTCTGAGTTCAGTGCCACTGTGAAGACATAGCCTATTAACAGAAAGATGCTCTGAGTTCAGTGCCACTGTGAAACGTAGCCTATTACCAGAAAGATGCTCTGAGTTCAGTGCCACAGTGAAATGTAGCCTATTACCAGAAAGATGTTCTGAGTTCAGTGCCACAGTGAAATGTAGCCTATTACCAGAAAGATGATCTGAGTTCAGTGCCACTGTGAAACGTAGCCTATTACCAGAAAGATGCTCTGAGTTCAGTGTCACTGTTAAACGTAGTCTATTACCAGAAAGATGATCTGAGTTCAGTGCCACTGTGAAACGTAGCCTATTACCAGAAAGATGCTCTGAGTTCAGTGCCACAGTGAAATGTAGCCTATTACCAGAAAGATGTTCTGAGTGCAGTGCCACTGTGAAACGTAGCCTATTACAAGAAAGATGCTCTGAGTTCAGTGCCACTGTGAAGACATAGCCTATTAACAGAAAGATGCTCTGAGTTCAGTGCCACTGTGAAACGTAGCCTATTACCAGAAAGATGCTCTGAGTTCAGTGCCACAGTGAAATGTAGCCTATTACCAGAAAGGTGCTCTGAGTTCAGCGTCACTGTGAAGACATAGCCTATTGCCAGAAAGATGCTCTGAGTTCAGTGTCACTGTTAAACGTAGCCTATTACCAGAAATATGCTTTGAATTCAGTGCCACTGTGAAATGTAGCCTATTACCAGAAAGATGCTGTGAGTTCAGTGCCACTGAGAAATGTAGCCTATTACCGGAAAGATGCTCTGAGTTCAGTGCCACTGTGAAACGTAGCCTATTGCCAGAAAGATGCTCAGAGTTCAGTGCCACTGTGAAACATAGCCAATTATCAGAAAGAAGATCTGAGTTCATTGTGACTGAGAAGACATAGCCGATTACCAGAAAGATGCTCTGAGCTCAGTGCCACTGTGAAACGTAGCGTATTGCCAGAAAGATGCTCTGAGTTCAGTGCCACAGTGATACGTAACCTATTACCAGAAAGATGTTGTGAGTTCAGTGCCCCTGTGAAACGTAGGCTATTACCAGAAAGATGCTCTGAGTTCAGTGTCAATGTGAGACATAGCCTATTACCAGAACGATGCTCTGAGTTCAGTGTCAATGTGAGACATAGCCTATTACCAGAAAGATGCTCTGAGTTCAGTGACACTGTGAAACGTAGCGTATTGCCAGAAAGATGCTCTGAGTTCAGTGCCACAGTGAAACGTAACCTATTACCAGAAAGATGTTGTGAGTTCAGTGCCACAGTGAAACGTAGGCTATTACCAGAAAGATGCTCTGAGTTCAGTGCCCCTGTGAAACGTAGCCTATTACCAGAAAGATGCTCTGAGTTCAGTGCCACTGTGAAACTTATCCTATTACCAGATTGATGCTCTGAGTTCAGTTTCAATGTGAGACATAGCCTATTACCAAAAAGATGCTCTGAGTTTAGTGCCACTGTGAAACGTAGCCTATTACCAGAAAGATGCTGTGAGTTCAGTGCCACTGAGAAATGTAGCCTATTGCCAGAAAGATGCTCTGATTTCAGTGCCACTGTGAAACATATCCAATTACCAGAAAGATGATCTGTGTTCATTGTGACTGAGAAGACATAGCCGATTACCAGAAAGATGCTCTGAGTTCAGTGCCACTGTGAAACGTAGGCTATTACCAGAAAGATGCTCTGAGTTCAATGCCACTGTGAAGACATAGCCTATTAAAAGAAAGATGCTCTGATTTCAGTGCCACAGTGAAACGTAGCCTATTACCAGTAAGATGAACTGAGTGCAGTGCCACTGTGAAACGTAGCCTATTACAAGAAAGATGCTCTGAGTTCAGTGCCACTGTGAAACGTAGCCTATTACCAGAAAGATGCTCTGAGTTCAGTGCCACTGTGAAGACATAGCCTATTACCAGAAAGATGCTTTGAGTTCAGTGCCACTATGAAATGTAGCGTATTACCAGAAAGATGCTCTGAGTTCAGTGTGACTGTGAAGACATAGCCTATTACCAGAAAGATGCTCTGAGTTCATTGCCAGTGTGAAACATAGCCTATTACCAGAAAGATGCTCTGAGTTCAGTGGCACTGTGAAATGTAGCCTATTACCAGAAGGATGCTCTGAGTTCAGTGCCACTCTATCACATAGCCTATTACCAGAAAGATGCTCTGAGTTCAGTGCCACTGTGAAACGTAGCCTATTACCAGAAATATGCTCTGAGTTCAGTTCCACTGTGAAACATAGCCTATTACCAGAAAGATGCTCTGAGTTCAGTGCCACTGTGAAACGTAGCCTATTACCAGACATATGCTCTGAGTTCAGTTCCACTGTGAAACATAGCCTATTACCAGAAAGATGCTCTGAGTTTAGTGTCACTGTGAAACGTAGCCTATTACCAGAAAGATGCTCTGAGTTCAGTGCCACTGTGAAACATAGCCTATTACCAGAAAGATGATCTGAGTTCAGTGCCACTGTGAAACATAGCCTATTACCAGAAAGATGCTCTGAGCTCGGTGCCACTGTGAAACATAGCCTATTGCCAGAAAGATGCTCTGAGTTCAGTGTCACTGTTAAACGTAGGCTATTACCAGAAAGATGATCTGAGTTCAGTGCCACTGTGAAACATAGCCTATTAAAAGAAAGATGCTCTAAGTTCAGTGCCACTGTGAAACGTAGCCTATTACCAGAAATATGCTTTGAATTCAGTGCCACTGTGAAATGTTGCCTATTACCAGAAAGATGCTGTGAGTTCAGTGCCACTAAGAAATGTAGCCTATTACCGAAAAGATGCTCTGAGTTCAGTGCCACTGTGAAACGTAGCCTATTGCCAGAAAGATGCTCTGAGTTCAGTGCCACTGTGAAACATAGCCAATTATCAGAAAGAAGATCTGAGTTCATTGTGACTGAGAAGACATAGCCGATTACCAGAAAGATGCTCTGAGTTCAGTGCCACTGTGAAACGTAGCGTATTGCCAGAAAGATGCTCTGAGTTCAGTGCCACAGTGAAACGTAACCTATTACCAGAAATATGCTCTGAGTTCAGTGCCACTGTGAAACTTATCCGATTACCAGATCGATGCTCTGAGTTCAGTTTCAATGTGAGACATAGCCTATTACCAGAAAGATGCTCTGAGTTCAGTGCCACTGTGAAACATAGCCTATTACCAGAAAGATGCTCTGAGTTCAGTGTCAATGTGAGACATAGCCTATTACCAGAAAGATGCTCTTAGATCAGTGCCACTGTGAAATATAGCCTAATACAAGAAAGATGCTCTGAGTTCAGTGCCACTGTGAAATATAGCCTATTTCCAGAAAGATGCTCTGAGTTCAGTGCCACTGTGAAATGTAGCCTATTACCAGAAAGATGCTCTGAGTTCAGTGCCACTGTGAAACATAGCCTATTACCAGAAAGATGCTCTGAGTTCAGTGCCACTGTGAAACATAGCCTATTACAATAAAGATGCTTTGAGTTCAGTGCCACTCTGAAACGTAGCCTATTACCAGAAAGATGCTCTGAGTTCAGTGCCTCTGTGAAACGTAGCCTATTACCAGAAAGATGATCTGAGTGCAGTGCCACTATGAAACGTAGCCTTTTACAAGAAAGATGCTCTGAGTTCAGTGCCACTGTGAAACATAGCCTATTACCAGAAAGATGCTCTGAGTTCATTGTGACTGAGAAGACATAGCCAATTACCAGAAAGATGCTCTGAGTTCAGTGCCACTGTGAAACGTAGCGTATTGCCAGAAAGATGCTCTGAGTTCAGTGCCACAGTGAAACGTAACCTATTACCAGAAAGATGTTGTGAGTTCAGTGCCCCTGTGAAACGTAGGCTATTACCAGAAAGATGCTCTGAGCTCAGTTTCAATGTGAGACATAGCCTATTACCAGAAAGATGCTCTGAGTTCAGTGCCACTGTGAAACATAGCCTATTACCAGAAAGATGCTCTTAGATCAGTGCCACTGTGAAATATAGCCTAATACAAGAAAGATGCTCTGAGTTCAGTGCCACTGTGAAATATAGCCTATTTCCAGAAAGATGCTCTGAGTTCAGTGCCACTGTGAAATGTAGCCTATTACCAGAAAGATGCTCTGAGTTCAGTGCCAATGTGAAACATAGCCTATTACAAGAAAGATGCTCTGAGTTCAGTGCCACTCTGAAAGGTAGCCTATTACCAGAAAGATGCTCTGAGTTCAGTGCCACTGTGAAACGTAGCCTATTACCAGAAAGATGATGTGAGTTCAGTGCCACTGAGAAATGTAGACTATTACCAGAAAGATGCTCTGAGTTCAGTGCCACTGTGAAACGTAGCCTATTGCCAGAAAGATGCTCTGATTTCAGTGCCACTGTGAAACATAGCCAATTACCAGAAAGATGATGTGAGTTCATTGTGACTGAGAAGACATAGCCGATTACCAGAAAGATGCTCTGAGTTCAGTGCCACTGTGAAACGTAGCCTATTACCAGAAAGATGCTCTGAGTTCAGTGCCACAGTGAAACGTAGGCTATTACCAGAAAGATGCTCTGAGTTCAGTGGCACTCTGAAGACATAGACTATTAACAGAAATATGCTCTGAGTTCAGTGCCTCTGTGAAACGTAGCCTATTACCAGAAAGATGATCTGAGTGCAGTGTCACTATGAAACGTAGCCTTTTACAAGAAAGATGCTCTGAGTTCAGTGTCACTGTGAAGACGTAGCCTATTACCAGAAAGATGCTCTGAGTTCAGTGCCAGTGTGAAACATAGCCTATTACCAGAAAGATGCTCTGAGTTCAGTGGTACTGTGAAACATAGCCTATTACCAGAAAGATGCTCTGAGTTCAGTGCCACTGTGAAACATAGCCTATTACCAGAAAGATGCTCTGAGTTCAGTGCCACTGTGAAACGTAGCCTATTACCAGAAAGATGCTCTGAGTTCAGTGCCACTGTGAAACGTAGGCTATTACCAGAAAGATGTTCTGAGTTCAGTGGCACTCTGAAGACATAGCCTATTAACAGAAATATGCTCTGAGTTCAGTGCCACTGTGAAACGTAGCCTATTACCAGAAAGATGCTCTGAGTTCAGTGCCACAGTGAAATGTAGCCTATTACCAGAAAGATGTTCTGAGTTCAGTGCCACTGTGAAGACATGGCCTATTAACAGAAAGATGCTCTGAGTTCAGTGCCACTGTGAAACGTAGCCTATTACCAGAAAGATGCTCTGAGTTCAGTGCCACAGTGAAATGTAGCCTATTACCAGAAAGATGTTCAGAGTTCAGTGCCACTGTGAAGACATAGCCTATTAACAGAAAGATGATCTGAGTGCAGTGCCACTGTGAAACGTAGCCTATTACAAGAAAGATGCTCTAAGTTCAGTGCCACTGTGAAGACATATCCTATTAACAGAAAGATGCTCTGAGTTCAGTGCCACTGTGAAACGTAGCCTATTACCAGAAAGATGCTCTGAGTTCAGTGCCACTGTGAAGACATAGCCTATTAACAGAAAGATGCTCTGAGTTCAGTGCCACTGTGAAACGTAGCCTATTACCAGAAAGATGCTCTGAGTTCTGTGCCACAGTGAAACGTAGCCTATTACCAGAAATATGCTCTGAGTTCAGTTCCACTGTGAAACATAGCCTATTACCAGAAAGATGCTCTGAGTTTAGTGCCACTGTGAAACGTAGCCTATTACCAGAAAGATGCTCTGAGTTCAGTGCCACTGTGAAACATAGCCTATTACCAGAAAGATGATCTGAGTTCAGTGCCACAGTGAAACATAGCCTATTACCAGAAAGATGCTCTGAGCTCGGTGCCACTGTGAAACATAGCCTATTGCCAGAAAGATGCTCTGAGTTCAGTGTCACTGTTAAACGTAGCCTATTACCAGAAAGATGATCTGAGTTCAGTGCCACTGTGAAACATAGCCTATTAAAAGAAAGATGCTCTAAGTTCAGTGCCACTGTGAAACGTAGCCTATTACCAGAAATATGCTTTGAATTCAGTGCCACTGTGAAATGTTGCCTATTACCAGAAAGATGCTGTGAGTTCAGTGCCACTAAGAAATGTAGCCTATTACCGGAAAGATGCTCTGAGTTCAGTGCCACTGTGAAACGTAGCCTATTGCCAGAAAGATGCTCTGAGTTCAGTGCCACTGTGAAACATAGCCAATTATCAGAAAGAAGATCTGAGTTCATTGTGACTGAGAAGACATAGCCGATTACCAGAAAGATGCTCTGAGTTCAGTGCCACTGTGAAACGTGGCGTATTGCCAGAAAGATGCTCTGAGTTCAGTGCCACAGTGAAACGTAACCTATTACCAGAAAGATGCTCTGAGTTCAGTGCC
This sequence comes from Hemitrygon akajei, assembly GCF_048418815.1. Classification (NCBI taxonomy): domain Eukaryota; kingdom Metazoa; phylum Chordata; class Chondrichthyes; order Myliobatiformes; family Dasyatidae; genus Hemitrygon; species Hemitrygon akajei. The sequence goes on from NC_133125.1 coordinate 63,034,680, forward strand.
ACTGTGAAACTTATCCTATTACCAGATCGATGCTCTGAGTTCAGTTTCAATGTGAGACATAGCCTATTACCAGAAAGATGCTCTGAGTTCAGTGCCACTGTGAAACATAGCCTATTACCAGAAAGATGCTCTGAGTTCAGTGTCAATGTGAGACATAGCCTATTACCAGAAAGATGCTCTTAGATCAGTGCCACTGTGAAATATAGCCTAATACAAGAAAGATGCTCTGAGTTCAGTGCCACTGTGAAATATAGCCTATTTCCAGAAAGATGCTCTGAGTTCAGTGCCACTGTGAAATGTATCCTATTACCAGAAAGATGCTCTGAGTTCAGTGCCACTGTGAAACATAGCCTATTACCAGAAAGATGCTCTGAGTTCAGTGCCACTGTGAAACATAGCCTATTACAAGAAAGATGCTTTGAGTTCAGTGCCACTCTGAAACGTAGCCTATTACCAGAAAGATGCTCTGAGTTCAGTGCCTCTGTGAAACGTAGCCTATTACCAGAAAGATGATCTGAGTGCAGTGCCACTATGAAACGTAGCCTTTTACAAGAAAGATGCTCTGAGTTCAGTGCCACTGTGAAACATAGCCTATTACCAGAAAGATGCTCTGAGTTCAGTGCCACTGTGAAACATAGCCAATTATCAGAAAGAAGATCTGAGTTCATTGTGACTGAGAAGACATAGCCAATTACCAGAAAGATGCTCTGAGTTCAGTGCCACTGTGAAACGTAGCGTATTGCCAGAAAGATGCTCTGAGTTCAGTGCCACAGTGAAACGTAACCTATTACCAGAAAGATGTTGTGAGTTCAGTGCCCCTGTGAAACGTAGGCTATTACCAGAAAGATGCTCTGAGTTCAGTGCCACTGTGAAACTTATCCTATTACCAGATCGATGCTCTGAGTTCAGTTTCAATGTGAGACATAGCCTATTACCAGAAAGATGCTCTGAGTTCAGTGCCACTGTGAAACATAGCCTATTACCAGAAAGATGCTCTGAGTTCAGTGTCAATGTGAGACATAGCCTATTACCAGAAAGATGCTCTTAGATCAGTGCCACTGTGAAATATAGCCTAATACAAGAAAGATGCTCTGAGTTCAGTGCCACTGTGAAATATAGCCTATTTCCAGAAAGATGCTCTGAGTTCAGTGCCACTGTGAAATGTAGCCTATTACCAGAAAGATGATGTGAGTTCAGTGCCACTGAGAAATGTAGACTATTACCAGAAAGATGCTCTGAGTTCAGTGCCACTGTGAAACGTAGCCTATTGCCAGAAAGATGCTCTGATTTCAGTGCCACTGTGAAACATAGCCAATTACCAGAAAGATGATCTGAGTTCATTGTGACTGAGAAGACATAGCCGATTACCAGAAAGATGCTCTGAGTTCAGTGCCACTGTGAAACATAGCCTATTACCAGAAAGATGCTCTGAGTTCAGTGCCACTGTGAAACGTAGCCTATTACCAGAAAGATGCTCTGAGTTCAGTGCCACTGTGAAACGTAGGCTATTACCAGAAAGATGCTCTGAGTTCAGTGGCACTCTGAAGACATAGCCTATTAACAGAAATATGCTCTGAGTTCAGTGCCTCTGTGAAACGTAGCCTATTACCAGAAAGATGATCTGAGTGCAGTGCCACTGTGAAACGTAGACTATTACAAGAAAGATGCTCTGAGTTCAGTGCCACTGTGAAACATAGCCTATTACCAGAAAGATGCTCTGAGTTCAGTGCCACAGTGAAGACATAGCCTATTACCAGAAAGATGCTTTGAGTTCAGTGCCACTGTGAAATGTAGCCTATTACCAGAAAGATGCTCTGAGTTCAGTGCCACTGTGAAACGTAGCCTATTGCCAGAAAGATGCTCTGATTTCAGTGCCACTGTGAAACATAGCCAATTACCAGAAAAATGATCTGAGTTCATTGTGACTGAGAAGACATAGCCGATTACCAGAAAGATGCTCTGAGTTCAGTGCCACTGTGAAACGTAGCCTATTACCAGAAAGATGCTCTGAGTTCAGTGCCACAGTGAAATGTAGCCTATTACCAGAAAGATGTTCTGAGTTCAGTGCCACTGTGAAGACATAGCCTATTAACAGAAAGATGCTCTGAGTTCAGTGCCACTGTGAAACGTAGCCTATTACCAGAAAGATGCTCTGAGTTCAGTGCCACAGTGAAATGTAGCCTATTACCAGAAAGATGTTCAGAGTTCAGTGCCACTGTGAAGACATAGCCTATTAACAGAAAGATGATCTGAGTGCAGTGCCACTGTGAAACGTAGCCTATTACAAGAAAGATGCTCTGAGTTCAGTGCCACTGTGAAGACATAGCCTATTAACAGAAAGATGCTCTGAGTTCAGTGCCACTGTGAAACGTAGCCTATTACCAGAAAGATGCTCTGAGTTCAGTGCCACTGTGAAGACATAGCCTATTAACAGAAAGATGCTCTGAGTTCAGTGCCACTGTGAAACGTAGCCTATTACCAGAAAGATGCTCTGAGTTCTGTGCCACAGTGAAATGTAGCCTATTACCAGAAAGATGTTCTGAGTTCAGTGCCACTGTGAAGACATAGCCTATTACCAGAAAGATGATCTGAGTGCAGTGCCACTGTGAAACGTAGCCTATTACAAGAAAGATGCTCTGAGTTCAGTGCCACTGTGAAGACATAGCCTATTACCAGAAAGATGCTCTGAGTTCAGTGCCACTGTGAAATGTAGCCTATTACCAGAAAGGTGCTCTGAGTTCAGCGTCACTGTGAAGACATAGCCTATTACGAGAAAGATGCTCTGAGTTCAGTGCCAGTGTGAAACATAGCCTATTACCAGAAAGATGCTCTGAGTTCAGTGCCACTGTGAAACATATCCTATTACCAGAAAGATGCTCTGAGTTCAGTGCCACTGTGAAGTCATAGCCTATTACCAGAAAGATGCTCTGATTTCAGTGCCACTGTGAAACATAGCCTATTATAAGAAAGATGCTCTGAGTTCAGTGCCACTCTGTAACGTAGCCTATTACCAGAAAGATGCTCTGAGTTCTGTGCCACTGTGAAACGTAGCCTATTACCAGAAAGATGATGTGAGTTCAGTGCCACTGAGAAATGTAGACTATTACCAGAATGATGCTCTGAGTTCAGTGCCACTGCGAAAAGTAGCCTATTGCCAGAAAGATGCTCTGATTTCAGTGCCACTGTGAAACATAGCCAATTACCAGAAAGATGATCTGAGTTCATTGTGACTGAGAAGACATAGCCGATTACCAGAAAGATGCTCTGAGTTCAGTGCCACTGTGAAACGTAGCCTATTACCAGAAAGATGCTCTGAGTTCAGTGCCACAGTGAAACGTAGGCTATTACCAGAAAGATGCTCTGAGTTCAGTGGCACTCTGAAGACATAGCCTATTAACAGAAATATGCTCTGAGTTCAGTGCCTCTGTGAAACGTAGCCTATTACCAGAAAGATGATCTGAGTGCAGTGCTACTGTGAAATGTAGCCTATTACCAGAAAGATGCTCTGAGTTCAGTGTCACTGTGAAGAGATAGCCTATTACCAGAAAGATGCTCTGAGTTCAGTGCCTGTGTGAAACATAGCCTATTACCAGAAAGATGCTCTGAGTTCAGTGGAAATGTGAAACATAGCCTATTACCAGAAAGATGCTCTGAGTTCAGTGCCACTGTGAAACATAGCCTATTACCAGAAAGATGCTCTGAGTTCAGTGCCACTGTGAAACGTAGCCTATTACCAGAAAGATGCTCTGAGTTCAGTGCCACTGTGAAACGTAGCCTATTAAAAGAAAGATGCTCTAAGTTCAGTGCCACTGTGAAACGTAGCCTATTACCAGAAAGATGCTCTGAGTTCAGTGCCACTGTGAAGACATAGCCTATTCCCAGAAAGATGCTTTGAGTTCAGTGCCACTGTGAAATGTAGCCTATTACAAGAAAGATGCTCTGAGTTCAGTGTCACTGTGAAGCCATTGCCTATTACCAGAAAGATGCTCTGAGTTCAGTGTCACTGTGAAACACAGCCTATTATCAGAAAGATGCTCTGAGTTCAGTGCCACTGTGAAACGTAGCCTATTACCAGAAAGATGCTCTGAGTTCAGTGCCACTGTGAAATGTAGCCTATTACCAGAAAGATGCTGTGAGTTCAGTGCCACTGAGAAATGTAGCCCATTACCGGAAAGATGCTCTGAGTTCAGTGCCACTGTGAAACGTAGCCTATTGCCAGAAAGATGCTCTGAGTTCAGTGCCACTGTGAAACATAGCCAATTATCAGAAAGAAGATCTGTGTTCATTGTGACTGAGAAGACATAGCCGATTACCAGAAAGATGCTCTGAGTTCAGTGCCACTGTGAAACGTAGCGTATTGCCAGAAAGATGCTCTGAGTTCAGTGCCACAGTGAAACGTAACCTATTACCAGAAAGATGTTGTGAGTTCAGTGCCCCTGTGAAATGTAGGCTATTACCAGAAAGATGCTCTGAGTTCAGTGCCACTGTGAAACTTATCCTATTACCAGATCGATGCTCTGAGTTCAGTTTCAATGTGAGACATAGCCTATTACCAGAAAGATGCTCTGAGTTCAGTGCCACTGTGAAACGTAGGCTATTACCAGAAAGATGCTCTGAGTTCAGTGGCACTCTGAAGACATAGCCTATTAACAGAAATATGCTCTGAGTTCAGTGCCTCTGTGAAACGTAGCCTATTACCAGAAAGATGATCTGAGTGCAGTGCCACTGTGAAACGTAGACTATTACAAGAAAGATGCTCTGAGTTCAGTGCCACTGTGAAACATAGCCTATTACCAGAAAGATGCTCTGAGTTCAGTGCCACAGTGAAGACATAGCCTATTACCAGAAAGATGCTTTGAGTTCAGTGCCACTGTGAAATGTAGCCTATTACCAGAAAGATGCTCTGAGTTCAGTGCCACTGTGAAACGTAGCCTATTGCCAGAAAGATGCTCTGATTTCAGTGCCACTGTGAAACATAGCCAATTACCAGAAAAATGATCTGAGTTCATTGTGACTGAGAAGACATAGCCGATTACCAGAAAGATGCTCTGAGTTCAGTGCCACTGTGAAACGTAGCCTATTACCAGAAAGATGCTCTGAGTTCAGTGCCACAGTGAAATGTAGCCTATTACCAGAAAGATGTTCTGAGTTCAGTGCCACTGTGAAGACATAGCCTATTAACAGAAAGATGCTCTGAGTTCAGTGCCACTGTGAAACGTAGCCTATTACCAGAAAGATGCTCTGAGTTCAGTGCCACAGTGAAATGTAGCCTATTACCAGAAAGATGTTCAGAGTTCAGTGCCACTGTGAAGACATAGCCTATTAACAGAAAGATGATCTGAGTGCAGTGCCACTGTGAAACGTAGCCTATTACAAGAAAGATGCTCTGAGTTCAGTGCCACTGTGAAGACATAGCCTATTAACAGAAAGATGCTCTGAGTTCAGTGCCACTGTGAAACGTTGCCTATTACCTGAAAGATGCTCTGAGTTCAGTGCCACTGTGAAGACATAGCCTATTAACAGAAAGATGCTCTGAGTTCAGTGCCACTGTGAAACGTAGCCTATTACCAGAAAGATGCTCTGAGTTCTGTGCCACAGTGAAATGTAGCCTATTACCAGAAAGATGTTCTGAGTTCAGTGCCACTGTGAAGACATAGCCTATTACCAGAAAGATGATCTGAGTGCAGTGCCACTGTGAAACGTAGCCTATTACAAGAAAGATGCTCTGAGTTCAGTGCCACTGTGAAGACATAGCCTATTACCAGAAAGATGCTCTGAGTTCAGTGCCACTGTGAAGTCATAGCCTATTACCAGAAAGATGCTCTGATTTCAGTGCCACTGTGAAACATAGCCTATTATAAGAAAGATGCTCTGAGTTCAGTGCCACTCTGTAACGTAGCCTATTACCAGAAAGATGCTCTGAGTTCTGTGCCACTGTGAAACGTAGCCTATTACCAGAAAGATGATGTGAGTTCAGTGCCACTGAGAAATGTAGACTATTACCAGAAAGATGCTCTGAGTTCAGTGCCACTGCGAAAAGTAGCCTATTGCCAGAAAGATGCTCTGATTTCAGTGCCACTGTGAAACATAGCCAATTACCAGAAAGATGATCTGAGTTCATTGTGACTGAGAAGACATAGCCGATTACCAGAAAGATGCTCTGAGTTCAGTGCCACTGTGAAACGTAGGCTATTACCAGAAAGATGCTCTGAGTTCAGTGCCACAGTGAAACGTAGGCTATTACCAGAAAGATGCTCTGAGTTCAGTGGCACTCTGAAGACATAGCCTATTAACAGAAATATGCTCTGAGTTCAGTGCCTCTGTGAAACGTAGCCTATTACCAGAAAGATGATCTGAGTGCAGTGCTACTGTGAAATGTAGCCTATTACCAGAAAGATGCTCTGAGTTCAGTGTCACTGTAAAGAGATAGCCTATTACCAGAAAGATGCTCTGAGTTCAGTGCCTGTGTGAAACATAGCCTATTACCAGAAAGATGCTCTGAGTTCAGTGGAAATGTGAAACATAGCCTATTACCAGAAAGATGCTCTGAGTTCAGTGCCACTGTGAAACATAGCCTATTACCAGAAAGATGCTCTGAGTTCAGTGCCACTGTGAAACGTAGCCTATTACCAGAAAGATGCTCTGAGTTCAGTGCCACTGTGAAACGTAGCCTATTAAAAGAAAGATGCTCTAAGTTCAGTGCCACTGTGAAACGTAGCCTATTACCAGAAAGATGCTCTGAGTTCAGTGCCACTGTGAAGACATAGCCTATTCCCAGAAAGATGCTTTGAGTTCAGTGCCACTGTGAAATGTAGCCTATTACAAGAAAGATGCTCTGAGTTCAGTGTCACTGTGAAGCCATTGCCTATTACCAGAAAGATGCTCTGAGTTCAGTGTCACTGTGAAACACAGCCTATTATCAGAAAGATGCTCTGAGTTCAGTGCCACTGTGAAACGTAGCCTATTACCAGAAAGATGCTCTGAGTTCAGTGCCACTGTGAAATGTAGCCTATTACCAGAAAGATGCTGTGAGTTCAGTGCCACTGAGAAATGTAGCCCATTACCGGAAAGATGCTCTGAGTTCAGTGCCACTGTGAAACGTAGCCTATTGCCAGAAAGATGCTCTGAGTTCAGTGCCACTGTGAAACATAGCCAATTATCAGAAAGAAGATCTGAGTTCATTGTGACTGAGAAGACATAGCCGATTACCAGAAAGATGCTCTGAGTTCAGTGCCACTGTGAAACGTAGCGTATTGCCAGAAAGATGCTCTGAGTTCAGTGCCACAGTGAAACGTAACCTATTACCAGAAAGATGTTGTGAGTTCAGTGCCCCTGTGAAATGTAGGCTATTACCAGAAAGATGCTCTGAGTTCAGTGCCACTGTGAAACTTATCCTATTACCAGATCGATGCTCTGAGTTCAGTTTCAATGTGAGACATAGCCTATTACCAGAAAGATGCTCTGAGTTCAGTGCCACCGTGAAACATAGCCTATTACCAGAAAGATGCTCTGAGTTCAGTGGTACTGTGAAACATAGCCTATTACCAGAAAGATGCTCTGAGTTCAGTGCCACTGTGAAACATAGCCTTTTACCAGAAAGATGCTCTGAGTTCAGTGCCACTGTGAAACGTAGCCTATTACCAGAAAGATGCTCTGAGTTCAGTGCCACTGTGAAACGTAGGCTATTACCAGAAAGATGCTCTGAGTTCAGTGGCACTCTGAAGACATAGCCTATTAACAGAAATATGCTCTGAGTTCAGTGCCTCTGTGAAACGTAGCCTATTACCAGAAAGATGATCTGAGTGCAGTGCCACTGTGAAACGTAGCCTATTACCAGAAAGATGCTCTGAGTTCTGTGCCACAGTGAAATGTAGCCTATTACCAGAAAGATGATCTGAGTGCAGTGCCACTGTGAAACGTAGCCTATTACAAGAAAGATGCTCTGAGTTCAGTGCCACTGTGAAGACATAGCCTATTACCAGAAAGATGCTCTGAGTTCAGTGCCACTGTGAAATGTAGCCTATTACCAGAAAGGTGCTCTGAGTTCAGCGTCACTGTGAAGACATAGCCTATTACGAGAAAGATGCTCTGAGTTCAGTGCCAGTGTGAAACATAGCCTATTACCAGAAAGATGCTCTGAGTTCAGTGCCACTGTGAAACATATCCTATTACCAGAAAGATGCTCTGAGTTCAGTGCCACTGTGAAGTCATAGCCTATTACCAGAAAGATGCTCTGATTTCAGTGCCACTGTGAAACATAGCCTATTATAAGAAAGATGCTCTGAGTTCAGTGCCACTCTGTAACGTAGCCTATTACCAGAAAGATGCTCTGAGTTCTGTGCCACTGTGAAACGTAGCCTATTACCAGAAAGATGATGTGAGTTCAGTGCCACTGAGAAATGTAGACTATTACCAGAAAGATGCTCTGAGTTCAGTGCCACTGCGAAAAGTAGCCTATTGCCAGAAAGATGCTCTGATTTCAGTGCCACTGTGAAACATAGCCAATTACCAGAAAGATGATCTGAGTTCATTGTGACTGAGAAGACATAGCCGATTACCAGAAAGATGCTCTGAGTTCAGTGCCACTGTGAAACGTAGCCTATTACCAGAAAGATGCTCTGAGTTCAGTGCCACAGTGAAACGTAGGCTATTACCAGAAAGATGCTCTGAGTTCAGTGGCACTCTGAAGACATAGCCTATTAACAGAAATATGCTCTGAGTTCAGTGCCTCTGTGAAACGTAGCCTATTACCAGAAAGATGATCTCAGTGCAGTGCCACTGTGAAATGTAGCCTATTACCAGAAAGATGCTCTGAGTTCAGTGTCACTGTGAAGAGATAGCCTATTACCAGAAAGATGCTCTGAGTTCAGTGCCTGTGTGAAACATAGCCTATTACCAGAAAGATGCTCTGAGTTCAGTGGAAATGTGAAACATAGCCTATTACCAGAAAGATGCTCTGAGTTCAGTGCCACTGTGAAACATAGCCTATTACCAGAAAGATGCTCTGAGTTCAGTGCCACTGTGAAACGTAGCCTATTACCAGAAAGATGCTCTGAGTTCAGTGCCACTGTGAAATGTAGCCTATTACCAGAAAGATGCTCTGAGTTCAGTGCCACTGTGAAACGTAGCCTATTAAAAGAAAGATGCTCTAAGTTCAGTGCCACTGTGAAACGTAGCCTATTACCAGAAAGATGCTCTGAGTTCAGTGCCACTGTGAAGACATAGCCTATTCCCAGAAAGATGCTTTGAGTTCAGTGCCACTGTGAAATGTAGCCTATTACAAGAAAGATGCTCTGAGTTCAGTGTCACTGTGAAGCCATTGCCTATTACCAGAAAGATGCTCTGAGTTCAGTGTCACTGTGAAACACAGCCTATTATCAGAAAGATGCTCTGAGTTCAGTGCCACTGTGAAACGTAGCCTATTACCAGAAAGATGCTCTGAGTTCAGTGCCACTGTGAAATGTAGCCTATTACCAGAAAGATGCTGTGAGTTCAGTGCCACTGAGAAATGTAGCCCATTACCGGAAAGATGCTCTGAGTTCAGTGCCACTGTGAAACGTAGCCTATTGCCAGAAAGATGCTCTGAGTTCAGTGCCACTGTGAAACATAGCCAATTATCAGAAAGAAGATCTGAGTTCATTGTGACTGAGAAGACATAGCCGATTACCAGAAAGATGCTCTGAGTTCAGTGCCACTGTGAAATGTAGCGTATTGCCAGAAAGATGCTCTGAGTTCAGTGCCACAGTGAAACGTAACCTATTACCAGAAAGATGTTGTGAGTTCAGTGCCCCTGTGAAATGTAGGCTATTACCAGAAAGATGCTCTGAGTTCAGTGCCACTGTGAAACTTATCCTATTACCAGATCGATGCTCTGAGTTCAGTTTCAATGTGAGACATAGCCTATTACCAGAAAGATGCTCTGAGTTCAGTGCCACCGTGAAACATAGCCTATTACCAGAAAGATGCCCTGAGTTCAGTGTCAATGTGAGACATAGCCTATTACCAGAAAGATGCTCTTAGATCAGTGCCACTGTGAAAAATAGCCTAATACAAGAAAGATGCTCTGAGTTCAGTGCCACTGTGAAATATAGCCTATTTCCAGAAAGATGCTCTGAGTTCAGTGCCACTGTGAAGACATAGCCTATTACCAGAAAGATGCTCTGAGTTCAGTGCCACTGTGAAATGTAACCTATTACCAGAAAGGTGCTCTGAGTTCAGTGTCACTGTGAAGACATAGCCTATTACGAGAAAGATGCTCTGAGTTCAGTGCCAGTGTGAAACATAGCCTATTACCAGAAAGATGCTCTGAGTTCAGTGCCACTGTGAAACATAGCCTATTACCAGAAAGATGCTCTGAGTTCAGTGCCACTGTGAAACATAGCCTATTACAAGAAAGATGCTCTGAGTTCAGTGCCACTCTGAAACGTAGCCTATTACCAGAAAGATGCTCTGAGTTCAGTGCCACTGTGAAACGTAGCCTATTACCAGAAAGATGCTGTGAGTTCAGTGCCACTGAGAAATGTAGCCTATTACCAGAAAGATGCTCTGAGTTCAGTGCCACTGTGAAACGTAGCCTATTGCCAGAAAGATGCTCTGATTTCAGTGCCACTGTGAAACATAGCCAATTACCAGAAAGATGATCTGAGTTCATTGTGACTGAGAAGACATAGCCGATTACCAGAAAGATGCTCTGAGTTCAGTGCCACTGTGAAACGTAGCCTATTACCAGAAAGATGCTCTGAGTTCAGTGCCACAGTGAAACGTAGGCTATTACCAGAAAGATGCTCTGAGTTCAGTGGCACTCTGAAGACATAGACTATTAACAGAAATATGCTCTGAGTCCAGTGCCTCTGTGAAACGTAGCCTATTACCAGAAAGATGATCTGAGTGCAGTGCCACTGTGAAACGTAGCCTTTTACAAGAAAGATGCTCTGAGTTCAGTGCCACTGTGAAACATAGCCTATTACCAGAAAGATGCTCTGAGTTCAGTGCCACTGTGAAGACATAGCCTATTACCAGAAAGATGCTTTGAGTTCAGTGCCACTGTGAAATGTAGCCTATTACCAGAAAGATGCTCTGAGTTCAGTGTCACTGTGAAGACATAGCCTATTACCAGAAAGATGCTCTGAGTTCAGTGCCAGTGTGAAACATAGCCTATTACCAGAAAGATGCTTTGAGTTCAGTGTCACTGTGAAGACATAGCCTATTACCAGAAAGATGCTTTGAGTTCAGTGCCAGTGTGAAACATAGCCTATCACCAGAAAGATGCTCTGAGTTCAGTGGCACTGTGAAACATAGCCTATTACCAGAAAGATGCTCTGAGTTCAGTGCCACTGTGAAACATAGCCTATTACCAGAAAGATGCTCTGAGTTCAGTGCCACTGTGAAACGTAGCCTATTACCAGAAAGATGCTCTGAGTTCAGTGCCACTGTGAAACGTAGGCTATTACCAGAAAGATGCTCTGAGTTCAGTGGCACTCTGAAGACATAGCCTATTAACAGAAATATGCTCTGAGTTCAGTGCCTCTGTGAAACGTAGCCTATTACCAGAAAGATGATCTGAGTGCAGTGCCACTGTGAAACGTAGCCTATTACCAGAAAGATGCTCTGAGTTCAGTGCCACTGTGAAACATAGCCTATTACCAGAAAGATGCTCTGAGTTCAGTGCCACTGTGAAGACATAGCCTATTACCAGAAAGATGCTTTGAGTTCAGTGCCACTGTGAAATGTAGCCTATTACCAGAAAGATGCTCTGAGTTCAGTGCCACTGTGAAACGTAGCCTATTGCCAGAAAGATGCTCTGATTTCAGTGCCACTGTGAAACATAGCCAATTACCAGAAAGATGCTCTGAGTTCAGTGCCACTGTGAAACGTAGCCTATTACCAGAAAGATGCTCTGAGTTCAGTGCCACAGTGAAATGTAGCCTATTACCAGAAAGATGTTCAGAGTTCAGTGCCACTGTGAAGACATAGCCTATTAACAAAAAGATGATCTGAGTTCAGTGCCACTGTGAAGACATAGCCTATTAACAGAAAGATGCTCTGAGTTCAGTGCCACTGTGAAGACATAGCCTATTAACAGAAAGATGCTCTGAGTTCAGTGCCACTGTGAAGACATAGCCTATTAACAGAAAGATGCTCTGAGTTCAGTGCCACTGTGAAACGTAGCCTATTACCAGAAAGATGCTCTGAGTTCAGTGCCACAGTGAAATGTAGCCTATTACCAGAAAGATGTTCTGAGTTCAGTGCCACTGTGAAGACATAGCCTATTACCAGAAAGATGATCTGAGTGCAGTGCCACTGTGAAACGTAGCCTATTACAAGAAAGATGCTCTGAGTTCAGTGCCACTGTGAAGACATAGCCTATTACCAGAAAGATGCTCTGAGTTCAGTGCCACTGTGAAATGTAGCCTATTACCAGAAAGGTGCTCTGAGTTCAGCGTCACTGTGAAGACATAGCCTATTACGAGAAAGATGCTCTGAGTTCAGTGCCAGTGTGAAACATAGCCTATTACCAGAAAGATGCTCTGAGTTCAGTGCCACTGTGAAACATATCCTATTACCAGAAAGATGCTCTGAGTTCAGTGCCACTGTGAAGTCATAGCCTATTACCAGAAAGATGCTCTGATTTCAGTGCCACTGTGAAACATAGCCTATTACAAGAAAGATGCTCTGAGTTCAGTGCCACTCTGTAACGTAGCCTATTACCAGAAAGATGCTCTGAGTTCTGTGCCACTGTGAAACGTAGCCTATTACCAGAAAGATGATGTGAGTTCAGGGCCACTGAGAAATGTAGACTATTACCAGAAAGATGCTCTGAGTTCAGTGCCACTGCGAAACGTAGCCTATTGCCAGAAAGATGCTCTGATTTCAGTGCCACTGTGAAACATAGCCAATTACCAGAAAGATGATCTGAGTTCATTGTGACTGAGAAGACATAGCCGATTACCAGAAAGATGCTCTGAGTTCAGTGCCACAGTGAAACGTAAGCTATTACCAGAAAGATGCTCTGAGTTCAGTGGCACTCTGAAGACATAGCCTATTAACAGAAATATGCTCTGAGTTCAGTGCCTCTGTGAAACGTAGCCTATTACCAGAAAGATGATCTGAGTGCAGTGCCACTGTGAAATGTAGCCTATTACCAGAAAGATGCTCTGAGTTCAGTGTCACTGTGAAGAGATAGCCTATTACCAGAAAGATGCTCTGAGTTCAGTGCCTGTGTGAAACATAGCCTATTACCAGAAAGATGCTCTGAGTTCAGTGGAACTGTGAAACATAGCCTATTACCAGAAAGATGCTCTGAGTTCAGTGCCACTGTGAAACATAGCCTATTACCAGAAAGATGCTCTGAGTTCAGTGCCACTGTGAAAAGTAGCCTATTACCAGAAAGATGCTCTGAGTTCAGTGCCACTGTGAAACGTAGCCTATTACCAGAAAGATGCTCTGAGTTCAGTGCCACTGTGAAACATAGCCTATTACCAGAAAGATGCTCTGAGTTCAGTGCCACTGTGAAACGTAGCCTATTAAAAGAAAGATGCTCTAAGTTCAGTGCCACTGTGAAACGTAGCCTATTACCAGAAAGATGCTCTGAGTTCAGTGCCACTGTGAAGACATAGCCTATTCCCAGAAAGATGCTTTGAGTTCAGTGCCACTGTGAAATGTAGCCTATTACAAGAAAGATGCTCTGAGTTCAGTGTCACTGTGAAGCCATTGCCTATTACCAGAAAGATGCTCTGAGTTCAGTGTCACTGTGAAACACAGCCTATTATCAGAAAGATGCTCTGAGTTCAGTGCCACTGTGAAACGTAGCCTATTACCAGAAAGATGCTCTGAGTTCAGTGCCACTGTGAAATGTAGCCTATTACCAGAAAGATGCTCTGAGTTCAGTGCCACTGTGAAATATAGCCTATTTCCAGAAAGATGCTCTGAGTTCAGTGCCACTGTGAAGACATAGCCTATTACCAGAAAGATGCTCTGAGTTCAGTGCCACTGTGAAATGTAACCTATTACCAGAAAGGTGCTCTGAGTTCAGTGTCACTGTGAAGTCATAGCCTATTACGAGAAAGATGCTCTGAGTTCAGTGCCAGTGTGAAACATAGCCTATTACCAGAAAGATGCTCTGAGTTCAGTGCCACTGTGAAACATAGCCTATTACCAGAAAGATGCTCTGAGTTCAGTGCCACTGTGAAACATAGCCTATTACAAGAAAGATGCTCTGAGTTCAGTGCCACTCTGAAACGTAGCCTATTACCAGAAAGATGCTCTGAGTTCAGTGCCACTGTGAAACGTAGCCTATTACCAGAAAGATGCTGTGAGTTCAGTGCCACTGAGAAATGTAGCCTATTACCAGAAAGATGCTCTGAGTTCAGTGCCACAGTGAAACGTAGGCTATTACCAGAAAGATGCTCTGAGTTCAGTGGCACTCTGAAGACATAGCCTATTAACAGAAATATGCTCTGAGTTCAGTGCCTCTGTGAAACGTAGCCTATTACCAGAAAGATGATCTGAGTGCAGTGCCACTGTGAAATGTAGCCTATTACCAGAAAGATGCTCTGAGTTCAGTGGCACTGTGAAACATAGCCTATTACCAGAAAGATGCTCTGAGTTCAGAGCCACTGTGAAACATAGCCTATTACCAGAAAGATGCTCTGAGTTCAGTGCCACTGTGAAACGTAGCCTATTACCAGAAAGATGCTCTGAGTTCAATGCCACTGTGAAACGTAGGCTATTACCAGAAAGATGCTCTGAGTTCAGTGGCACTCTGAAGACATAGCCTATTAACAGAAATATGCTCTGAGTTCAGTGCCTCTGTGAAACGTAGCCTATTACCAGAAAGATGATCTGAGTGCAGTGCCACTGTGAAATGTAGCCTATTACAAGAAAGATGCTCTGAGTTCAGTGCCACTGTGAAACATAGCCTATTACCAGAAAGATGCTCTGAGTTCAGTGCCACTGTGAAGACATAGCCTATTACCAGAAAGATGCTTTGAGTTCAGTGCCACTGTGAAATGTAGCCTATTACCAGAAAGATGCTCTGAGTTCAGTGCCACTGTGAAACGTAGCCTATTGCCAGAAAGATGCTCTGATTTCAGTGCCACTGTGAAACATAGCCAATTACCAGAAAGATGCTCTGAGTTCAGTGCCACTGTGAAACGTAGCCTATTACCAGAAAGATGCTCTGAGTTCAGTGCCACAGTGAAATGTAGCCTATTACCAGAAAGATGTTCTGAGTTCAGTGCCACTGTGAAGACATAGCCTATTAACAGAAAGATGCTCTGAGTTCAGTGCCACTGTGAAACGTAGCCTATTACCAGAAAGATGCTCTGAGTTCAGTGCCACAGTGAAATGTAGCCTATTACCAGAAAGATGTTCAGAGTTCAGTGCCACTGTGAAGACATAGCCTATTAACAGAAAGATGATCTGAGTTCAGTGCCACTGTGAAGACATAGCCTATTAACAGAAAGATGCTCTGAGTTCAGTGCCACTGTGAAGACATAGCCTATTACCAGAAAGATGCTGTGAGTTCAGTGCCACTGAGAAATGTAGCCTATTACCAGAAAGATGCTCTGAGTTCAGTGCCACTGTGAAACGTAGCCTATTGCCAGAAAGATGCTCTGATTTCAGTGCCACTGTGAAACATAGCCAATTACCAGAAAGATGATCTGAGTTCATTGTGACTGAGAAGACATAGCCGATTACCAGAAAGATGCTCTGAGTTCAGTGCCACTGTGAAACGTAGCCTATTACCAGAAAGATGCTCTGAGTTCAGTGCCACAGTGAAACGTAGGCTATTACCAGAAAGATGCTCTGAGTTCAGTGGCACTCTGAAGACATAGACTATTAACAGAAATATGCTCTGAGTCCAGTGCCTCTGTGAAACGTAGCCTATTACCAGAAAGATGATCTGAGTGCAGTGCCACTGTGAAACGTAGCCTTTTACAAGAAAGATGCTCTGAGTTCAGTGCCACTGTGAAACATAGCCTATTACCAGAAAGATGCTCTGAGTTCAGTGCCACTGTGAAGACATAGCCTATTACCAGAAAGATGCTTTGAGTTCAGTGCCACTGTGAAATGTAGCCTATTACCAGAAAGATGCTCTGAGTTCAGTGTCACTGTGAAGACATAGCCTATTACTAGAAAGATGCTCTGAGTTCAGTGCCAGTGTGAAACATAGCCTATTACCAGAAAGATGCTTTGAGTTCAGTGTCACTGTGAAGACATAGCCTATTACCAGAAAGATGCTCTGAGTTCAGTGCCAGTGTGAAACATAGCCTATCACCAGAAAGATGCTCTGAGTTCAGTGGCACTGTGAAACATAGCCTATTACCAGAAAGATGCTCTGAGTTCAGAGCCACTGTGAAACATAGCCTATTACCAGAAAGATGCTCTGAGTTCAGTGCCACTGTGAAACGTAGCCTATTACCAGAAAGATGCTCTGAGTTCAATGCCACTGTGAAACGTAGGCTATTACCAGAAAGATGCTCTGAGTTCAGTGGCACTCTGAAGACATAGCCTATTAACAGAAATATGCTCTGAGTTCAGTGCCTCTGTGAAACGTAGCCTATTACCAGAAAGATGATCTGAGTGCAGTGCCACTGTGAAATGTAGCCTATTACAAGAAAGATGCTCTGAGTTCAGTGCCACTGTGAAACATAGCCTATTACCAGAAAGATGCTCTGAGTTCAGTGCCACTGTGAAGACATAGCCTATTACCAGAAAGATGCTTTGAGTTCAGTGCCACTGTGAAATGTAGCCTATTACCAGAAAGATGCTCTGAGTTCAGTGCCACTGTGAAACGTAGCCTATTGCCAGAAAGATGCTCTGATTTCAGTGCCACTGTGAAACATAGCCAATTACCAGAAAGATGCTCTGAGTTCAGTGCCACTGTGAAACGTAGCCTATTACCAGAAAGATGCTCTGAGTTCAGTGCCACAGTGAAATGTAGCCTATTACCAGAAAGATGTTCTGAGTTCAGTGCCACTGTGAAGACATAGCCTATTAACAGAAAGATGCTCTGAGTTCAGTGCCACTGTGAAACGTAGCCTATTACCAGAAAGATGCTCTGAGTTCAGTGCCACAGTGAAATGTAGCCTATTACCAGAAAGATGTTCAGAGTTCAGTGCCACTGTGAAGACATAGCCTATTAACAGAAAGATGATCTGAGTTCAGTGCCACTGTGAAGACATAGCCTATTAACAGAAAGATGCTCTGAGTTCAGTGCCACTGTGAAGACATAGCCTATTAACAGAAAGATGCTCTGAGTTCAGTGCCACTGTGAAGACATAGCCTATTAACAGAAAGATGCTCTGAGTTCAGTGCCACTGTGAAACGTAGCCTATTACCAGAAAGATGCTCTGAGTTCAGTGCCACAGTGAAATGTAGCCTATTACCAGAAAGATGTTCTGAGTTCAGTGCCACTGTGAAGACATAGCCTATTACCAGAAAGATGATCTGAGTGCAGTGCCACTGTGAAACGTAGCCTATTACAAGAAAGATGCTCTGAGTTCAGTGCCACTGTGAAGACATAGCCTATTACCAGAAAGATGCTCTGAGTTCAGTGCCACTGTGAAATGTAGCCTATTACCAGAAAGGTGCTCTGAGTTCAGCGTCACTGTGAAGACATAGCCTATTACGAGAAAGATGCTCTGAGTTCAGTGCCAGTGTGAAACATAGCCTATTACCAGAAAGATGCTCTGAGTTCAGTGCCACTGTGAAACATATCCTATTACCAGAAAGATGCTCTGAGTTCAGTGCCACTGTGAAGTCATAGCCTATTACCAGAAAGATGCTCTGATTTCAGTGCCACTGTGAAACATAGCCTATTACAAGAAAGATGCTCTGAGTTCAGTGCCACTCTGTAACGTAGCCTATTACCAGAAAGATGCTCTGAGTTCTGTGCCACTGTGAAACGTAGCCTATTACCAGAAAGATGATGTGAGTTCAGTGCCACTGAGAAATGTAGACTATTACCAGAAAGATGCTCTGAGTTCAGTGCCACTGCGAAACGTAGCCTATTACCAGAAAGATGCTCTGATTTCAGTGCCACTGTGAAACATAGCCAATTACCAGAAAGATGATCTGAGTTCATTGTGACTGAGAAGACATAGCCGATTACCAGAAAGATGCCTTGAGTTCAGTGCCACTGTGAAACGTAGCCTATTACCAGAAAGATGCTCTGAGTTCAGTGCCACAGTGAAACGTAGGCTATTACCAGAAAGATGCTCTGAGTTCAGTGGCACTCTGAAGACATAGCCTATTAACAGAAATATGCTCTGAGTTCAGTGCCTCTGTGAAACGTAGCCTATTACCAGAAAGATGATCTGAGTGCAGTGCCACTGTGAAATGTAGCCTATTAGCAGAAAGATGCTCTGAGTTCAGTGTCACTGTGAAGAGATAGCCTATTACCAGAAAGATGCTCTGAGTTCAGTGCCTGTGTGAAACATAGCCTATTACCAGAAAGATGCTCTGAGTTCAGTGGAACTGTGAAACATAGCCTATTACCAGAAAGATGCTCTGAGTTCAGTGCCACTGTGAAACATAGCCTATTACCAGAAAGATGCTCTGAGTTCAGTGCCACTGTGAAACGTAGCCTATTACCAGAAAGATGCTCTGAGTTCAGTGCCACTGTGAAACGTAGCCTATTACCAGAAAGATGCTCTGAGTTCAGTGCCACTGTGAAACATAGCCTATTACCAGAAAGATGCTCTGAGTTCAGTGCCACTGTGAAACGTAGCCTATTAAAAGAAAGATGCTCTAAGTTCAGTGCCACTGTGAAACGTAGCCTATTACCAGAAAGATGCTCTGAGTTCAGTGTCACTGTGAAGACATAGCCTATTCCCAGAAAGATGCTTTGAGTTCAGTGCCACTGTGAAATGTAGCCTATTACAAGAAAGATGCTCTGAGTTCAGTGTCACTGTGAAGCCATTGCCTATTACCAGAAAGATGCTCTGAGTTCAGTGTCACTGTGAAACACAGCCTATTATCAGAAAGATGCTCTGAGTTCAGTGCCACTGTGAAACGTAGCCTATTACCAGAAAGATGCTCTGAGTTCAGTGCCACTGTGAAATGTAGCCTATTACCAGAAAGATGCTGTGAGTTCAGTGCCACTGAGAAATGTAGCCTATTACCAGAAAGATGCTCTGAGTTCAGTGTCACTGTGAAACACAGCCTATTATCAGAAAGATGCTCTGAGTTCAGTGCCACTGTGAAACGTAGCCTATTACCAGAAAGATGCTCTGAGTTCAGTGCCACTGAGAAATGTAGCCCATTACCGGAAAGATGCTCTGAGTTCAGTGCCACTGTGAAACGTAGCCTATTGCCAGAAAGATGCTCTGAGTTCAGTGCCACTGTGAAACATAGCCAATTATCAGAAAGATGCTCTGAGTTCAGTGGCACTGTGAAACATAGCCTATTACCAGAAAGATGCTCTGAGTTCAGAGCCACTGTGAAACATAGCCTATTACCAGAAAGATGCTCTGAGTTCAGTGCCACTGTGAAACGTAGCCTATTACCAGAAAGATGCTCTGAGTTCAATGCCACTGTGAAACGTAGGCTATTACCAGAAAGATGCTCTGAGTTCAGTGGCACTCTGAAGACATAGCCTATTAACAGAAATATGCTCTGAGTTCAGTGCCTCTGTGAAACGTAGCCTATTACCAGAAAGATGATCTGAGTGCAGTGCCACTGTGAAACGTAGCCTATTACAAGAAAGATGCTCTGAGTTCAGTGCCACTGTGAAACATAGCCTATTACCAGAAAGATGCTCTGAGTTCAGTGCCACTGTGAAGACATAGCCTATTACCAGAAAGATGCTTTGAGTTCAGTGCCACTGTGAAATGTAGCCTATTACCAGAAAGATGCTCTGAGTTCAGTGCCACTGTGAAACGTAGCCTATTGCCCGAAAGATGCTCTGATTTCAGTGCCACTGTGAAACATAGCCAATTACCAGAAAGATGCTCTGAGTTCAGTGCCACTGTGAAACGTAGCCTATTACCAGAAAGATGCTCTGAGTTCAGTGCCACAGTGAAATGTAGCCTATTACCAGAAAGATGTTCTGAGTTCAGTGCCACTGTGAAGACATAGCCTATTAACAGAAAGATGCTCTGAGTTCAGTGCCACTGTGAAACGTAGCCTATTACCAGAAAGATGCTCTGAGTTCAGTGCCACAGTGAAATGTAGCCTATTACCAGAAAGATGTTCAGAGTTCAGTGCCACTGTGAAGACATAGCCTATTAACAGAAAGATGATCTGAGTTCAGTGCCACTGTGAAGACATAGCCTATTACCAGAAAGATGCTCTGAGTTCAGTGGCACTCTGAAGACATAGACTATTAACAGAAATATGCTCTGAGTCCAGTGCCTCTGTGAAACGTAGCCTATTACCAGAAAGATGATCTGAGTGCAGTGCCACTGTGAAACGTAGCCTTTTACAAGAAAGATGCTCTGAGTTCAGTGCCACTGTGAAACATAGCCTATTACCAGAAAGATGCTCTGAGTTCAGTGCCACTGTGAAGACATAGCCTATTACCAGAAAGATGCTTTGAGTTCAGTGCCACTGTGAAATGTAGCCTATTACCAGAAAGATGCTCTGAGTTCAGTGTCACTGTGAAGACATAGCCTATTACTAGAAAGATGCTCTGAGTTCAGTGCCAGTGTGAAACATAGCCTATTACCAGAAAGATGCTTTGAGTTCAGTGTCACTGTGAAGACATAGCCTATTACCAGAAAGATGCTCTGAGTTCAGTGCCAGTGTGAAACATAGCCTATCACCAGAAAGATGCTCTGAGTTCAGTGGCACTGTGAAACATAGCCTATTACCAGAAAGATGCTCTGAGTTCAGAGCCACTGTGAAACATAGCCTATTACCAGAAAGATGCTCTGAGTTCAGTGCCACTGTGAAACGTAGCCTATTACCAGAAAGATGCTCTGAGTTCAATGCCACTGTGAAACGTAGGCTATTACCAGAAAGATGCTCTGAGTTCAGTGGCACTCTGAAGACATAGCCTATTAACAGAAATATGCTCTGAGTTCAGTGCCTCTGTGAAACGTAGCCTATTACCAGAAAGATGATCTGAGTGCAGTGCCACTGTGAAATGTAGCCTATTACAAGAAAGATGCTCTGAGTTCAGTGCCACTGTGAAACATAGCCTATTACCAGAAAGATGCTCTGAGTTCAGTGCCACTGTGAAGACATAGCCTATTACCAGAAAGATGCTTTGAGTTCAGTGCCACTGTGAAATGTAGCCTATTACCAGAAAGATGCTCTGAGTTCAGTGCCACTGTGAAACGTAGCCTATTGCCAGAAAGATGCTCTGATTTCAGTGCCACTGTGAAACATAGCCAATTACCAGAAAGATGCTCTGAGTTCAGTGCCACTGTGAAACGTAGCCTATTACCAGAAAGATGCTCTGAGTTCAGTGCCACAGTGAAATGTAGCCTATTACCAGAAAGATGTTCTGAGTTCAGTGCCACTGTGAAGACATAGCCTATTAACAGAAAGATGCTCTGAGTTCAGTGCCACTGTGAAACGTAGCCTATTACCAGAAAGATGCTCTGAGTTCAGTGCCACAGTGAAATGTAGCCTATTACCAGAAAGATGTTCAGAGTTCAGTGCCACTGTGAAGACATAGCCTATTAACAGAAAGATGATCTGAGTTCAGTGCCACTGTGAAGACATAGCCTATTAACAGAAAGATGCTCTGAGTTCAGTGCCACTGTGAAGACATAGCCTATTAACAGAAAGATGCTCTGAGTTCAGTGCCACTGTGAAGACATAGCCTATTAACAGAAAGATGCTCTGAGTTCAGTGCCACTGTGAAACGTAGCCTATTACCAGAAAGATGCTCTGAGTTCAGTGCCACAGTGAAATGTAGCCTATTACCAGAAAGATGTTCTGAGTTCAGTGCCACTGTGAAGACATAGCCTATTACCAGAAAGATGATCTGAGTGCAGTGCCACTGTGAAACGTAGCCTATTACAAGAAAGATGCTCTGAGTTCAGTGCCACTGTGAAGACATAGCCTATTACCAGAAAGATGCTCTGAGTTCAGTGCCACTGTGAAATGTAGCCTATTACCAGAAAGGTGCTCTGAGTTCAGCGTCACTGTGAAGACATAGCCTATTACGAGAAAGATGCTCTGAGTTCAGTGCCAGTGTGAAACATAGCCTATTACCAGAAAGATGCTCTGAGTTCAGTGCCACTGTGAAACATATCCTATTACCAGAAAGATGCTCTGAGTTCAGTGCCACTGTGAAATGTAGCCTATTACCAGAAAGATGCTGTGAGTTCAGTGCCACTGAGAAATGTAGCCCATTACCGGAAAGATGCTCTGACTTCAGTGCCACTGTGAAACGTAGCCTATTGCCAGAAAGATGCTCTGAGTTCAGTGCCACTGTGAAACATAGCCAATTATCAGAAAGAAGATCTGAGTTCATTGTGACTGAGAAGACATAACCGATTACCAGAAAGATGCTCTGAGTTCAGTGCCACTGTGAAACGTAGCGTATTGCCAGAAAGATGCTCTGAGTTCAGTGCCACAGTGAAACGTAACCTATTACCAGAATGATGTTGTGAGTTCAGTGCCCCTGTGAAATGTAGGCTATTACCAGAAAGATGCTCTGAGTTCAGTGCCACTGTGAAACTTATCCTATTACCAGATCGATGCTCTGAGTTCAGTTTCAATGTGAGACATAGCCTATTACCAGAAAGATGCTCTGAGTTCAGTGCCACTGTGAAACATAGCCTATTACCAGAGAGATGCCCTGAGTTCAGTGTCAATGTGAGACATAGCCTATTACCAGAAAGATGCTCTTAGATCAGTGCCACTGTGAAAAATAGCCTAATACAAGAAAGATGCTCTGAGTTCAGTGCCACTGTGAAGACATAGCCAATTACCAGAAAGATGCTCTGAGTTCAGTGCCACTGTGAAATGTATCCTATTACCAGAAAGGTGCTCTGAATTCAGTGTCACTGTGAAGACATAGCCTATTACGAGAAAGATGCTCTGAGTTCAGTGCCAGTGTGAAACATAGCCTATTACCAGAAAGATGCTCTGAGTTCAGTGCCACTGTGAAACATAGCCTATTACCAGAAAGATGCTCTGAATTCAGTGCCACTGTGAAGACATAGCCTATTAACAGAAAGATGCTCTGAGTTCAGTGCCACTGTGAAACGTAGCCTATTACCAGAAAGATGCTCTGAGTTCAGTGCCACAGTGAAATGTAGCCTATTACCAGAAAGATGTTCAGAGTTCAGTGCCACTGTGAAGACATAGCCTATTAACAGAAAGATGATCTGAGTGCAGTGCCACTGTGAAACGTAGCCTATTACAAGAAAGATGCTCTGAGTTCAGTGCCACTGCGAAGACATAGCCTATTAACAGAAAGATGCTCTGAGTTCAGTGCCACTGTGAAACGTAGCCTATTACCAGAAAGATGCTCTGAGTTCAGTGCCACTGTGAAGACATAGCCTATTAACAGAAAGATGCTCTGAGTTCAGTGCCACTGTGAAACGTAGCCTATTACCAGAAAGATGCTCTGAGTTCAGTGCCACAGTGAAATGTAGCCTATTACCAGAAAGATGTTCTGAGTTCAGTGCCACTGTGAAGACATAGCCTATTACAAGAAAGATGCTCTGAGTTCAGTGCCACTGTGAAATGTAGCCTATTACCAGAAAGGTGCTCTGAGTTCAGCGTCACTGTGAAGACATAGCCTATTACGAGAAAGATGCTCTGAGTTCAGTGCCAGTGTGAAACATAGCCTATTACCAGAAAGATGCTCTGAGTTCAGTGCCACTGTGAAACATATCCTATTACCAGAAAGATGCTCTGAGTTCAGTGCCACTGTGAAGTCATAGCCTATTACCAGAAAGATGCTCTGATTTCAGTGCCACTGTGAAACATAGCCTATTACAAGAAAGATGCTCTGAGTTCAGTGCCACTCTGTAACGTAGCCTATTACCAGAAAGATGCTCTGAGTTCTGTGCCACTGTGAAACGTAGCCTATTACCAGAAAGATGATGTGAGTTCAGTGCCACTGAGAAATGTAGACTATAACCAGAAAGATGCTCTGAGTTCAGTGCCACTGCGAAACGTAGCCTATTGCCAGAAAGATGCTCTGATTTCAGTGCCACTGTGAAACATAGCCAATTACCAGAAAGATAATCTGAGTTCATTGTGACTGAGAAGACATAGCCGATTACCAGAAAGATGCTCTGAGTTCAGTGCCACTGTGAAACGTAGCCTATTACCAGAAAGATGCTCTGAGTTCAGTGCCACAGTGAAACGTAGGCTATTACCAGAAAGATGCTCTGAGTTCAGTGGCACTCTGAAGACATAGCCTATTAACAGAAATATGCTCTGAGTTCAGTGCCTCTGTGAAACGTAGCCTATTACCAGAAAGATGATCTGAGTGCAGTGCCACTGTGAAATGTAGCCTATTACCAGAAAGATGCTCTGAGTTCAGTGTCACTGTGAAGAGATAGCCTATTACCAGAAAGATGCTCTGAGTTCAGTGCCTGTGTGAAACATAGCCTATTACCAGAAAGATGCTCTGAGTTCAGTGGAACTGTGAAACATAGCCTATTACCAGAAAGATGCTCTGAGTTCAGTGCCACTGTGAAACATAGCCTATTACCAGAAAGATGCTCTGAGTTCAGTGCCACTGTGAAACGTAGCCTATTACCAGAAAGATGCTCTGAGTTCAGTGCCACTGTGAAACGTAGCCTATTACCAGAAAGATGCTCTGAGTTCAGTGCCACTCTGTAACGTAGCCTATTACCAGAAAGATGCTCTGAGTTCTGTGCCACTGTGAAACGTAGCCTATTACCAGAAAGATGATGTGAGTTCAGTGCCACTGAGAAATGTAGACTATTACCAGAAAGATGCTCTGAGTTCAGTGCCACTGCGAAACGTAGCCTATTGCCAGAAAGATGCTCTGATTTCAGTGCCACTGTGAAACATAGCCAATTACCAGAAAGATAATCTGAGTTCATTGTGACTGAGAAGACATAGCCGATTACCAGAAAGATGCTCTGAGTTCAGTGCCACTGTGAAACGTAGCCTATTACCAGAAAGATGCTCTGAGTTCAGTGCCACAGTGAAACGTAGGCTATTACCAGAAAGATGCTCTGAGTTCAGTGGCACTCTGAAGACATAGCCTATTAACAGAAATATGCTCTGAGTTCAGTGCCTCTGTGAAACGTAGCCTATTACCAGAAAGATGATCTGAGTGCAGTGCCACTGTGAAATGTAGCCTATTACCAGAAAGATGCTCTGAGTTCAGTGTCACTGTGAAGAGATAGCCTATTACCAGAAAGATGCTCTGAGTTCAGTGCCTGTGTGAAACATAGCCTATTACCAGAAAGATGCTCTGAGTTCAGTGGAACTGTGAAACATAGCCTATTACCAGAAAGATGCTCTGAGTTCAGTGCCACTGTGAAACATAGCCTATTACCAGAAAGATGCTCTGAGTTCAGTGCCACTGTGAAACGTAGCCTATTACCAGAAAGATGCTCTGAGTTCAGTGCCACTGTGAAACGTAGCCTATTACCAGAAAGATGCTCTGAGTTCAGTGCCACTGTGAAACATAGCCTATTACCAGAAAGATGCTCTGAGTTCAGTGCCACTGTGAAACGTAGCCTATTAAAAGAAGGATGCTCTAAGTTCAGTGCCACTGTGAAACGTAGCCTATTACCAGAAAGATGCTCTGAGTTCAGTGCCACTGTGAAGACATAGCCTATTCCCAGAAAGATGCTTTGAGTTCAGTGCCACTGTGAAATGTAGCCTATTACAAGAAAGATGCTCTGAGTTCAGTGTCACTGTGAAGCCATTGCCTATTACCAGAAAGATGCTCTGAGTTCAGTGTCACTGTGAAACACAGCCTATTATCAGAAAGATGCTCTGAGTTCAGTGCCACTGTGAAACGTAGCCTATTACCAGAAAGATGCTCTGAGTTCAGTGCCACTGTGAAATGTAGCCTATTACCAGAAAGATGCTGTGAGTTCAGTGCCACTGAGAAATGTAGCCCATTACCGGAAAGATGCTCTGAGTTCAGTGCCACTGTGAAACGTAGCCTATTACCAGAAAGATGATCTGAGTTCAGTGCCACTGTGAAACATAGCCAATTATCAGAAAGAAGATCTGAGTTCATTGTGACTGAGAAGACATAGCCGATTACCAGAAAGATGCTCTGAGTTCAGTGCCACTGTGAAACGTAGCGTATTGCCAGAAAGATGCTCTGAGTTCAGTGCCACAGTGAAACGTAACCTATTACCAGAAAGATGTTGTGAGTTCAGTGCCCCTGTGAAATGTAGGCTATTACCAGAAAGATGCTCTGAGTTCAGTGCCACTGTGAAACTTATCCTATTACCAGATCGATGCTCTGAGTTCAGTTTCAATGTGAGACATAGCTTATTACCAGAAAGATGCTCTGAGTTCAGTGCCACCGTGAAACATAGCCTATTACCAGAAAGATGCCCTGAGTTCAGTGTCAATGTGAGACATAGCCTATTACCAGAAAGATGCTCTTAGATCAGTGCCACTGTGAAAAATAGCCTAATACAAGAAAGATGCTCTGAGTTCAGTGCCACTGTGAAATATAGCCTATTTCCAGAAAGATGCTCTGAGTTCAGTGCCACTGTGAAGACATAGCCTATTACGAGAAAGATGCTCTGAGTTCAGTGCCAGTGTGAAACATAGCCTATTACCAGAAAGATGCTCTGAGTTCAGTGCCACTGTGAAACATAGCCTATTACAAGAAAGATGCTCTGAGTTCAGTGCCACTCTGAAACGTAGCCTATTACCAGAAAGATGCTCTGAGTTCAGTGCCACTGTGAAATGTATCCTATTACCAGAAAGGTGCTCTGAGTTCAGTGTCACTGTGAAGACATAGCCTATTACGAGAAAGATGCTCTGAGTTCAGTGCCACTGTGAAACATAGCCTATTACCAGAAAGATGATCTGAGTTCAGTGCCACTGTGAAACATAGCCTATTACAAGAAAGATGCTCTGAGTTCAGTGCCACTCTGAAACGTAGCCTATTACCAGAAAGATGCTCTGAGTTCAGTGCCACTGTGTAACGTAGCCTTTTACCAGAAAGATGCTGTGAGTTCAGTGCCACTGAGAAATGTAGCCTATTAACAGAAAGATGCTCTGAGTTCAGTGCCACTGTGAAACGTAGCCTATTGTCAGAAAGATGCTCTGATTACAGTGCCACTGTGAAACATAGCCAATTACCAGAAAGATGATCTGAGTTCAGTGCCACTGAGAAATGTAGCCTATTACCAGAAAGATGCTCTGAGTTCAATGCCACTGTGAAACGTAGCCTATTGCCAGAAAGATGCTCTGATTTCAGTGCCACTGTGAAACATAGCCAATTACCAGAAAGATGATCTGAGTTCATTGTGACTGAGAAGTCATAGCCGATTACCAGAAAGATGTTGTGAGTTCAGTGCCCCTGTGAAATGTAGGCTATTACCAGAAAGATGCTCTGAGTTCAGTGCCACTGTGAAACTTATCCTATTACCAGATCGATGCTCTGAGTTCAGTTTCAATGTGAGACATAGCCTATTACCAGAAAGATGCTCTGAGTTCAGTGCCACTGTGAAACATAGCCTATTACCAGAAAGATGCCCTGAGTTCAGTGTCAATGTGAGACATAGCCTATTACCAGAAAGATGCTCTGAGTTCAGTGCCACTGTGAAGACATAGCCTATTACCAGAAAGATGCTCTGAGTTCAGTGCCACTGTGAAATGTAACCTATTACCAGAAAGGTGCTCTGAGTTCAGTGTCACTGTGAAGACATAGCCTATTACTAGAAAGATGCTCTGAGTTCAGTGCCAGTGTGAAACATAGCCTATTACCAGAAAGATGCTCTGAGTTCAGTGCCACTGTGAAACATAGCCTATTACCAGAAAGATGCTCTGAGTTCAGTGCCACTGTGAAACATAGCCTATTACAAGAAAGATGCTCTGAGTTCAGTGCCACTCTGAAACGTAGCCTATTACCAGAAAGATGCTCTGAGTTCAGTGCCACTGTGAAACGTAGCCTATTACCAGAAAGATGCTGTGAGTTCAGTGCCACTGAGAAATGTAGCCTATTACCAGAAAGATGCTCTGAGTTCAGTGCCACTGTGAAACGTAGCCTATTGCCAGAAAGATGCTCTGATTTCAGTGCCACTGTGAAACATAGCCAATTACCAGAAAGATGATCTGAGTTCATTGTGACTGAGAAGACAATGCCGATTACCAGAAAGATGTTGTGAGTTCAGTGCCACTGTGAAACTTATCCTATTACCAGATCGATGCTCTGAGTTCAGTTTCAATGTGAGACATAGCCTATTACCAGAAAGATGCTCTTAGATCAGTGCCACTGTGAAAAATAGCCTAATACAAGAAAGATGCTCTGAGTTCAGTGCCACTGTGAAGACATAGCCAATTACCAGAAAGATGCTCTGAGTTCAGTGCAACTGTGAAATGTATCCTATTACCAGAAAGGTGCTCTGAGTTCAGTGTCACTGTGAAGACATAGCCTATTACCAGAAAGATGCTCTGAGTTCAGTGCCACTGTGAAACATAGCCTATTACCAGAAAGATGCTCTGAGTTCAGTGCCACTGTGAAACGTAGCCTATTACCAGAAAGATGCTGTGAGTTCAGTGCCACTGAGAAATGTAGCCTATTACCAGAAAGATGCTCTGAGTTCAGTGCCACTGTGAAACGTAGCCTATTGCCAGAAAGATGCTCTGATTTCAGTGCCACTGTGAAACATAGCCAATTACCAGAAAGATGATCTGAGTTCATTGTGACTGAGAAGACAATGCCGATTACCAGAAAGATGTTGTGAGTTCAGTGCCCCTGTGAAATGTAGGCTATTACCAGAAAGATGCTCTGAGTTCAGTGCCACTGTGAAACTTATCCTATTACCAGATCGATGCTCTGAGTTCAGTTTCAATGTGAGACATAGCCTATTACCAGAAAGATGCTCTGAGTTCAGTGCCACTGTGAAACATAGCCTATTACCAGAAAGATGCCCTGAGTTCAGTGTCAATGTGAGACATAGCCTATTACCAGAAAGATGCTCTTAGATCAGTGCCACTGTGAAAAATAGCCTAATACAAGAAAGATGCTCTGAGATCAGTGCCACTGTGAAGACATAGCCAATTACCAGAAAGATGCTCTGAGTTCAGTGCCACTGTGAAATGTATCCTATTACCAGAAAGGTGCTCTGAGTTCAGTGTCACTGTGAAGACATAGCCTATTACCAGAAAGATGCTCTGAGTTCAGTGCCACTGTGAAACATAGCCTATTACCAGAAAGATGCTCTGAGTTCAGTGCCACTGTGAAGACATAGCCTATTAACAGAAAGATGCTCTGAGTTCAGTGCCACTGTGAAACGTAGCCTATTACCAGAAAGATGCTCTGAGTTCAGTGCCACAGTGAAATGTAGCCTATTACCAGAAAGATGTTCAGAGTTCAGTGCCACTGTGAAGACATAGCCTATTAACAGAAAGATGATCTGAGTGCAGTGCCACTGTGAAACGTAGCCTATTACAAGAAAGATGCTCTGAGTTCAGTGCCACTGCGAAGACATAGCCTATTAACAGAAAGATGCTCTGAGTTCAGTGCCACTGTGAAACGTAGCCTATTACCAGAAAGATGCTCTGAGTTCAGTGCCACTGTGAAGACATAGCCTATTAACAGAAAGATGCTCTGAGTTCAGTGCCACTGTGAAACGTAGCCTATTACCAGAAAGATGCTCTGAGTTCAGTGCCACAGTGAAATGTAGCCTATTACCAGAAAGATGTTCTGAGTTCAGTGCCACTGTGAAGACATAGCCTATTACCAGAAAGATGATCTGAGTGCAGTGCCACTGTGAAACGTAGCCTATTACAAGAAAGATGCTCTGAGTTCAGTGCCACTGTGAAATGTAGCCTATTACCAGAAAGGTGCTCTGAGTTCAGCGTCACTGTGAAGACATAGCCTATTACGAGAAAGATGCTCTGAGTTCAGTGCCAGTGTGAAACATAGCCTATTACCAGAAAGATGCTCTGAGTTCAGTGCCACTGTGAAACATATCCTATTACCAGAAAGATGCTCTGAGTTCAGTGCCACTGTGAAGTCATAGCCTATTACCAGAAAGATGCTCTGATTTCAGTGCCACTGTGAAACATAGCCTATTACAAGAAAGATGCTCTGAGTTCAGTGCCACTGTGAAACATAGCCTATTACAAGAAAGATGCTCTGAGTTCAGTGCCACTCTGTAACGTAGCCTATTACCAGAAAGATGCTCTGAGTTCTGTGCCACTGTGAAACGTAGCCTATTACCAGAAAGATGATGTGAGTTCAGTGCCACTGAGAAATGTAGACTATTACCAGAAAGATGCTCTGAGTTCAGTTCCACTGCGAAACGTAGCCTATTGCCAGAAAGATGCTCTGATTTCAGTGCCACTGTGAAACATAGCCAATTACCAGAAAGATAATCTGAGTTCATTGTGACTGAGAAGACATAGCCGATTACCAGAAAGATGCTCTGAGTTCAGTGCCACTGTGAAACGTAGCCTATTACCAGAAAGATGCTCTGAGTTCAGTGCCACAGTGAAACGTAGGCTATTACCAGAAAGATGCTCTGAGTTCAGTGGCACTCTGAAGACATAGCCTATTAACAGAAATATGCTCTGAGTTCAGTGCCTCTGTGAAACGTAGCCTATTACCAGAAAGATGATCTGAGTGCAGTGCCACTGTGAAATGTAGCCTATTACCAGAAAGATGCTCTGAGTTCAGTGTCACTGTGAAGAGATAGCCTATTACCAGAAAGATGCTCTGAGTTCAGTGCCTGTGTGAAACATAGCCTATTACCAGAAAGATGCTCTGAGTTCAGTGGAACTGTGAAACATAGCCTATTACCAGAAAGATGCTCTGAGTTCAGTGCCACTGTGAAACATAGCCTATTACCAGAAAGATGCTCTGAGTTCAGTGCCACTGTGAAACGTAGCCTATTACCAGAAAGATGCTCTGAGTTCAGTGCCACTGTGAAACGTAGCCTATTACCAGAAAGATGCTCTGAGTTCAGTGCCACTGTGAAACATAGCCTATTACCAGAAAGATGCTCTGAGTTCAGTGCCACTGTGAAACGTAGCCTATTAAAAGAAAGATGCTCTAAGTTCAGTGCCACTGTGAAACGTAGCCTATTACCAGAAAGATGCTCTGAGTTCAGTGCCACTGTGAAGACATAGCCTATTCCCAGAAAGATGCTTTGAGTTCAGTGCCACTGTGAAATGTAGCCTATTACAAGAAAGATGCTCTGAGTTCAGTGTCACTGTGAAGCCATTGCCTATTACCAGAAAGATGCTCTGAGTTCAGTGTCACTGTGAAACACAGCCTATTATCAGAAAGATGCTCTGAGTTCAGTGCCACTGTGAAACGTAGCCTATTACCAGAAAGATGCTCTGAGTTCAGTGCCACTGTGAAATGTAGCCTATTACCAGAAAGATGCTGTGAGTTCAGTGCCACTGAGAAATGTAGCCCATTACCGGAAAGATGCTCTGAGTTCAGTGCCACTGTGAAACGTAGCCTATTGCCAGAAAGATGCTCTGAGTTCAGTGCAACTGTGAAACATAGCCAATTATCAGAAAGAAGATCTGAGTTCATTGTGACTGAGAAGACATAGCCGATTACCAGAAAGATGCTCTGAGTTCAGTGCCACTGTGAAACGTAGCGTATTGCCAGAAAGATGCTCTGAGTTCAGTGCCACAGTGAAACGTAACCTATTACCAGAAAGATGTTGTGAGTTCAGTGCCCCTGTGAAATGTAGGCTATTACCAGAAAGATGCTCTGAGTTCAGTGCCACTGTGAAACTTATCCTATTACCAGATCGATGCTCTGAGTTCAGTTTCAATGTGAGACATAGCCTTTTACCAGAAAGATGCTCTGAGTTCAGTGCCACTGTGTAACGTAGCCTATTACCAGAAAGATGCTCTGAGTTCAGTGCCACTCTGAAACGTAGCCTATTACCAGAAAGATGCTGTGAGTTCAGTGCCACTGTGAAATGTAGCCTATTACCAGAAAGATGCTCTGAGTTCAGTGCCACTGTGAAACATATCCTATTACCAGAAAGATGCTCTGAGTTCAGTGCCACTGTGAAGTCATAGCCTATTACCAGAAAGATGCTCTGATTTCAGTGCCACTGTGAAACATAGCCTATTACAAGAAAGATGCTCTGAGTTCAGTGCCACTCTGTAACGTAGCCTATTACCAGAAAGATGCTCTGAGTTCTGTGCCACTGTGAAACGTAGCCTATTACCAGAAAGATGATGTGAGTTCAGTGCCACTGAGAAATGTAGACTATTACCAGAAAGATGCTCTGAGTTCAGTGCCACTGCGAAACGTAGCCTATTGCCAGAAAGATGCTCTGATTTCAGTGCCACTGTGAAACATAGCCAATTACCAGAAAGATAATCTGAGTTCATTGTGACTGAGAAGACATAGCCGATTACCAGAAAGATGCTCTGAGTTCAGTGCCACTGTGAAACGTAGCCTATTACCAGAAAGATGCTCTGAGTTCAGTGCCACAGTGAAACGTAGGCTATTACCAGAAAGATGCTCTGAGTTCAGTGGCACTCTGAAGACATAGCCTATTAACAGAAATATGCTCTGAGTTCAGTGCCTCTGTGAAACGTAGCCTATTACCAGAAAGATGATCTGAGTGCAGTGCCACTGTGAAATGTAGCCTATTACCAGAAAGATGCTCTGAGTTCAGTGTCACTGTGAAGAGATAGCCTATTACCAGAAAGATGCTCTGAGTTCAGTGCCTGTGTGAAACATAGCCTATTACCAGAAAGATGCTCTGAGTTCAGTGGAACTGTGAAACATAGCCTATTACCAGAAAGATGCTCTGAGTTCAGTGCCACTGTGAAACATAGCCTATTACCAGAAAGATGCTCTGAGTTCAGTGCCACTGTGAAACGTAGCCTATTACCAGAAAGATGCTCTGAGTTCAGTGCCACTGTGAAACGTAGCCTATTACCAGAAAGATGCTCTGAGTTCAGTGCCACTCTGTAACGTAGCCTATTACCAGAAAGATGCTCTGAGTTCTGTGCCACTGTGAAACGTAGCCTATTACCAGAAAGATGATGTGAGTTCAGTGCCACTGAGAAATGTAGACTATTACCAGAAAGATGCTCTGAGTTCAGTGCCACTGCGAAACGTAGCCTATTGCCAGAAAGATGCTCTGATTTCAGTGCCACTGTGAAACATAGCCAATTACCAGAAAGATAATCTGAGTTCATTGTGACTGAGAAGACATAGCCGATTACCAGAAAGATGCTCTGAGTTCAGTGCCACTGTGAAACGTAGCCTATTACCAGAAAGATGCTCTGAGTTCAGTGCCACAGTGAAACGTAGGCTATTACCAGAAAGATGCTCTGAGTTCAGTGGCACTCTGAAGACATAGCCTATTAACAGAAATATGCTCTGAGTTCAGTGCCTCTGTGAAACGTAGCCTATTACCAGAAAGATGATCTGAGTGCAGTGCCACTGTGAAATGTAGCCTATTACCAGAAAGATGCTCTGAGTTCAGTGTCACTGTGAAGAGATAGCCTATTACCAGAAAGATGCTCTGAGTTCAGTGCCTGTGTGAAACATAGCCTATTACCAGAAAGATGCTCTGAGTTCAGTGGAACTGTGAAACATAGCCTATTACCAGAAAGATGCTCTGAGTTCAGTGCCACTGTGAAACATAGCCTATTACCAGAAAGATGCTCTGAGTTCAGTGCCACTGTGAAACGTAGCCTATTACCAGAAAGATGCTCTGAGTTCAGTGCCACTGTGAAACGTAGCCTATTACCAGAAAGATGCTCTGAGTTCAGTGCCACTGTGAAACATAGCCTATTACCAGAAAGATGCTCTGAGTTCAGTGCCACTGTGAAACGTAGCCTATTAAAAGAAGGATGCTCTAAGTTCAGTGCCACTGTGAAACGTAGCCTATTACCAGAAAGATGCTCTGAGTTCAGTGCCACTGTGAAGACATAGCCTATTCCCAGAAAGATGCTTTGAGTTCAGTGCCACTGTGAAATGTAGCCTATTACAAGAAAGATGCTCTGAGTTCAGTGTCACTGTGAAGCCATTGCCTATTACCAGAAAGATGCTCTGAGTTCAGTGTCACTGTGAAACACAGCCTATTATCAGAAAGATGCTCTGAGTTCAGTGCCACTGTGAAACGTAGCCTATTACCAGAAAGATGCTCTGAGTTCAGTGCCACTGTGAAATGTAGCCTATTACCAGAAAGATGCTGTGAGTTCAGTGCCACTGAGAAATGTAGCCCATTACCGGAAAGATGCTCTGAGTTCAGTGCCACTGTGAAACGTAGCCTATTACCAGAAAGATGATCTGAGTTCAGTGCCACTGTGAAACATAGCCAATTATCAGAAAGAAGATCTGAGTTCATTGTGACTGAGAAGACATAGCCGATTACCAGAAAGATGCTCTGAGTTCAGTGCCACTGTGAAACGTAGCGTATTGCCAGAAAGATGCTCTGAGTTCAGTGCCACAGTGAAACGTAACCTATTACCAGAAAGATGTTGTGAGTTCAGTGCCCCTGTGAAATGTAGGCTATTACCAGAAAGATGCTCTGAGTTCAGTGCCACTGTGAAACTTATCCTATTACCAGATCGATGCTCTGAGTTCAGTTTCAATGTGAGACATAGCTTATTACCAGAAAGATGCTCTGAGTTCAGTGCCACCGTGAAACATAGCCTATTACCAGAAAGATGCCCTGAGTTCAGTGTCAATGTGAGACATAGCCTATTACCAGAAAGATGCTCTTAGATCAGTGCCACTGTGAAAAATAGCCTAATACAAGAAAGATGCTCTGAGTTCAGTGCCACTGTGAAATATAGCCTATTTCCAGAAAGATGCTCTGAGTTCAGTGCCACTGTGAAGACATAGCCTATTACGAGAAAGATGCTCTGAGTTCAGTGCCAGTGTGAAACATAGCCTATTACCAGAAAGATGCTCTGAGTTCAGTGCCACTGTGAAACATAGCCTATTACAAGAAAGATGCTCTGAGTTCAGTGCCACTCTGAAACGTAGCCTATTACCAGAAAGATGCTCTGAGTTCAGTGCCACTGTGAAATGTATCCTATTACCAGAAAGGTGCTCTGAGTTCAGTGTCACTGTGAAGACATAGCCTATTACGAGAAAGATGCTCTGAGTTCAGTGCCACTGTGAAACATAGCCTATTACCAGAAAGATGATCTGAGTTCAGTGCCACTGTGAAACATAGCCTATTACAAGAAAGATGCTCTGAGTTCAGTGCCACTCTGAAACGTAGCCTATTACCAGAAAGATGCTCTGAGTTCAGTGCCACTGTGTAACGTAGCCTTTTACCAGAAAGATGCTGTGAGTTCAGTGCCACTGAGAAATGTAGCCTATTAACAGAAAGATGCTCTGAGTTCAGTGCCACTGTGAAACGTAGCCTATTGTCAGAAAGATGCTCTGATTACAGTGCCACTGTGAAACATAGCCAATTACCAGAAAGATGATCTGAGTTCAGTGCCACTGAGAAATGTAGCCTATTACCAGAAAGATGCTCTGAGTTCAATGCCACTGTGAAACGTAGCCTATTGCCAGAAAGATGCTCTGATTTCAGTGCCACTGTGAAACATAGCCAATTACCAGAAAGATGATCTGAGTTCATTGTGACTGAGAAGTCATAGCCGATTACCAGAAAGATGTTGTGAGTTCAGTGCCCCTGTGAAATGTAGGCTATTACCAGAAAGATGCTCTGAGTTCAGTGCCACTGTGAAACTTATCCTATTACCAGATCGATGCTCTGAGTTCAGTTTCAATGTGAGACATAGCCTATTACCAGAAAGATGCTCTGAGTTCAGTGCCACTGTGAAACATAGCCTATTACCAGAAAGATGCCCTGAGTTCAGTGTCAATGTGAGACATAGCCTATTACCAGAAAGATGCTCTGAGTTCAGTGCCACTGTGAAGACATAGCCTATTACCAGAAAGATGCTCTGAGTTCAGTGCCACTGTGAAATGTAACCTATTACCAGAAAGGTGCTCTGAGTTCAGTGTCACTGTGAAGACATAGCCTATTACTAGAAAGATGCTCTGAGTTCAGTGCCAGTGTGAAACATAGCCTATTACCAGAAAGATGCTCTGAGTTCAGTGCCACTGTGAAACATAGCCTATTACCAGAAAGATGCTCTGAGTTCAGTGCCACTGTGAAACATAGCCTATTACAAGAAAGATGCTCTGAGTTCAGTGCCACTCTGAAACGTAGCCTATTACCAGAAAGATGCTCTGAGTTCAGTGCCACTGTGAAACGTAGCCTATTACCAGAAAGATGCTGTGAGTTCAGTGCCACTGAGAAATGTAGCCTATTACCAGAAAGATGCTCTGAGTTCAGTGCCACTGTGAAACGTAGCCTATTGCCAGAAAGATGCTCTGATTTCAGTGCCACTGTGAAACATAGCCAATTACCAGAAAGATGATCTGAGTTCATTGTGACTGAGAAGACAATGCCGATTACCAGAAAGATGTTGTGAGTTCAGTGCCCCTGTGAAATGTAGGCTATTACCAGAAAGATGCTCTGAGTTCAGTGCCACTGTGAAACTTATCCTATTACCAGATCGATGCTCTGAGTTCAGTTTCAATGTGAGACATAGCCTATTACCAGAAAGATGCTCTGAGTTCAGTGCCACTGTGAAACATAGCCTATTACCAGAAAGATGCCCTGAGTTCAGTGTCAATGTGAGACATAGCCTATTACCAGAAAGATGCTCTTAGATCAGTGCCACTGTGAAAAATAGCCTAATACAAGAAAGATGCTCTGAGTTCAGTGCCACTGTGAAGACATAGCCAATTACCAGAAAGATGCTCTGAGTTCAGTGCAACTGTGAAATGTATCCTATTACCAGAAAGGTGCTCTGAGTTCAGTGTCACTGTGAAGACATAGCCTATTACCAGAAAGATGCTCTGAGTTCAGTGCCACTGTGAAACATAGCCTATTACCAGAAAGATGCTCTGAGTTCAGTGCCACTGTGAAACGTAGCCTATTACCAGAAAGATGCTGTGAGTTCAGTGCCACTGAGAAATGTAGCCTATTACCAGAAAGATGCTCTGAGTTCAGTGCCACTGTGAAACGTAGCCTATTGCCAGAAAGATGCTCTGATTTCAGTGCCACTGTGAAACATAGCCAATTACCAGAAAGATGATCTGAGTTCATTGTGACTGAGAAGACAATGCCGATTACCAGAAAGATGTTGTGAGTTCAGTGCCCCTGTGAAATGTAGGCTATTACCAGAAAGATGCTCTGAGTTCAGTGCCACTGTGAAACTTATCCTATTACCAGATCGATGCTCTGAGTTCAGTTTCAATGTGAGACATAGCCTATTACCAGAAAGATGCTCTGAGTTCAGTGCCACTGTGAAACATAGCCTATTACCAGAAAGATGCCCTGAGTTCAGTGTCAATGTGAGACATAGCCTATTACCAGAAAGATGCTCTTAGATCAGTGCCACTGTGAAAAATAGCCTAATACAAGAAAGATGCTCTGAGATCAGTGCCACTGTGAAGACATAGCCAATTACCAGAAAGATGCTCTGAGTTCAGTGCCACTGTGAAATGTATCCTATTACCAGAAAGGTGCTCTGAGTTCAGTGTCACTGTGAAGACATAGCCTATTACCAGAAAGATGCTCTGAGTTCAGTGCCACTGTGAAACATAGCCTATTACCAGAAAGATGCTCTGAGTTCAGTGCCACTGTGAAGACATAGCCTATTAACAGAAAGATGCTCTGAGTTCAGTGCCACTGTGAAACGTAGCCTATTACCAGAAAGATGCTCTGAGTTCAGTGCCACAGTGAAATGTAGCCTATTACCAGAAAGATGTTCAGAGTTCAGTGCCACTGTGAAGACATAGCCTATTAACAGAAAGATGATCTGAGTGCAGTGCCACTGTGAAACGTAGCCTATTACAAGAAAGATGCTCTGAGTTCAGTGCCACTGCGAAGACATAGCCTATTAACAGAAAGATGCTCTGAGTTCAGTGCCACTGTGAAACGTAGCCTATTACCAGAAAGATGCTCTGAGTTCAGTGCCACTGTGAAGACATAGCCTATTAACAGAAAGATGCTCTGAGTTCAGTGCCACTGTGAAACGTAGCCTATTACCAGAAAGATGCTCTGAGTTCAGTGCCACAGTGAAATGTAGCCTATTACCAGAAAGATGTTCTGAGTTCAGTGCCACTGTGAAGACATAGCCTATTACCAGAAAGATGATCTGAGTGCAGTGCCACTGTGAAACGTAGCCTATTACAAGAAAGATGCTCTGAGTTCAGTGCCACTGTGAAATGTAGCCTATTACCAGAAAGGTGCTCTGAGTTCAGCGTCACTGTGAAGACATAGCCTATTACGAGAAAGATGCTCTGAGTTCAGTGCCAGTGTGAAACATAGCCTATTACCAGAAAGATGCTCTGAGTTCAGTGCCACTGTGAAACATATCCTATTACCAGAAAGATGCTCTGAGTTCAGTGCCACTGTGAAGTCATAGCCTATTACCAGAAAGATGCTCTGATTTCAGTGCCACTGTGAAACATAGCCTATTACAAGAAAGATGCTCTGAGTTCAGTGCCACTGTGAAACATAGCCTATTACAAGAAAGATGCTCTGAGTTCAGTGCCACTGTGAAACATAGCCTATTACAAGAAAGATGCTCTGAGTTCAGTGCCACTCTGTAACGTAGCCTATTACCAGAAAGATGCTCTGAGTTCTGTGCCACTGTGAAACGTAGCCTATTACCAGAAAGATGATGTGAGTTCAGTGCCACTGAGAAATGTAGACTATTACCAGAAAGATGCTCTGAGTTCAGTGCCACTGCGAAACGTAGCCTATTGCCAGAAAGATGCTCTGATTTCAGTGCCACTGTGAAACATAGCCAATTACCAGAAAGATAATCTGAGTTCATTGTGACTGAGAAGACATAGCCGATTACCAGAAAGATGCTCTGAGTTCAGTGCCACTGTGAAACGTAGCCTATTACCAGAAAGATGCTCTGAGTTCAGTGCCACAGTGAAACGTAGGCTATTACCAGAAAGATGCTCTGAGTTCAGTGGCACTCTGAAGACATAGCCTATTAACAGAAATATGCTCTGAGTTCAGTGCCTCTGTGAAACGTAGCCTATTACCAGAAAGATGATCTGAGTGCAGTGCCACTGTGAAATGTAGCCTATTACCAGAAAGATGCTCTGAGTTCAGTGTCACTGTGAAGAGATAGCCTATTACCAGAAAGATGCTCTGAGTTCAGTGCCTGTGTGAAACATAGCCTATTACCAGAAAGATGCTCTGAGTTCAGTGGAACTGTGAAACATAGCCTATTACCAGAAAGATGCTCTGAGTTCAGTGCCACTGTGAAACATAGCCTATTACCAGAAAGATGCTCTGAGTTCAGTGCCACTGTGAAACGTAGCCTATTACCAGAAAGATGCTCTGAGTTCAGTGCCACTGTGAAACGTAGCCTATTACCAGAAAGATGCTCTGAGTTCAGTGCCACTGTGAAACATAGCCTATTACCAGAAAGATGCTCTGAGTTCAGTGCCACTGTGAAACGTAGCCTATTAAAAGAAAGATGCTCTAAGTTCAGTGCCACTGTGAAACGTAGCCTATTACCAGAAAGATGCTCTGAGTTCAGTGCCACTGTGAAGACATAGCCTATTCCCAGAAAGATGCTTTGAGTTCAGTGCCACTGTGAAATGTAGCCTATTACAAGAAAGATGCTCTGAGTTCAGTGTCACTGTGAAGCCATTGCCTATTACCAGAAAGATGCTCTGAGTTCAGTGTCACTGTGAAACACAGCCTATTATCAGAAAGATGCTCTGAGTTCAGTGCCACTGTGAAACGTAGCCTATTACCAGAAAGATGCTCTGAGTTCAGTGCCACTGTGAAATGTAGCCTATTACCAGAAAGATGCTGTGAGTTCAGTGCCACTGAGAAATGTAGCCCATTACCGGAAAGATGCTCTGAGTTCAGTGCCACTGTGAAACGTAGCCTATTGCCAGAAAGATGCTCTGAGTTCAGTGCAACTGTGAAACATAGCCAATTATCAGAAAGAAGATCTGAGTTCATTGTGACTGAGAAGACATAGCCGATTACCAGAAAGATGCTCTGAGTTCAGTGCCACTGTGAAACGTAGCGTATTGCCAGAAAGATGCTCTGAGTTCAGTGCCACAGTGAAACGTAACCTATTACCAGAAAGATGTTGTGAGTTCAGTGCCCCTGTGAAATGTAGGCTATTACCAGAAAGATGCTCTGAGTTCAGTGCCACTGTGAAACTTATCCTATTACCAGATCGATGCTCTGAGTTCAGTTTCAATGTGAGACATAGCTTATTACCAGAAAGATGCTCTGAGTTCAGTGCCACCGTGAAACATAGCCTATTACCAGAAAGATGCCCTGAGTTCAGTGTCAATGTGAGACATAGCCTATTACCAGAAAGATGCTCTTAGATCAGTGCCACTGTGAAAAATAGCCTAATACAAGAAAGATGCTCTGAGTTCAGTGCCACTGTGAAATATAGCCTATTTCCAGAAAGATGCTCTGAGTTCAGTGCCACTGTGAAGACATAGCCTATTACCAGAAAGATGCTCTGTGTTCAGTGCCACTGTGAAATGTAACCTATTACCAGAAAGGTGCTCTGAGTTCAGTGTCACTGTGAAGACATAGCCTATTACTAGAAAGATGCTCTGAGTTCAGTGCCAGTGTGAAACATAGCCTATTACCAGAAAGATGCTCTGAGTTCAGTGCCACTGTGAAACATAGCCTATTACCAGAAAGATGCTCTGAGTTCAGTGCCACTGTGAAACATAGCCTATTACAAGAAAGATGCTCTGAGTTCAGTGCCACTGTGAAGACATAGCCAATTACCAGAAAGATGCTCTGAGTTCAGTGCAACTGTGAAATGTATCCTATTACCAGAAAGGTGCTCTGAGTTCAGTGTCACTGTGAAGACATAGCCTATTACCAGAAAGATGCTCTGAGTTCAGTGCCACTGTGAAACATAGCCTATTACCAGAAAGATGCTCTGAGTTCAGTGCCACTGTGAAACGTAGCCTATTACCAGAAAGATGCTGTGAGTTCAGTGCCACTGAGAAATGTAGCCTATTACCAGAAAGATGCTCTGAGTTCAGTGCCACTGTGAAACGTAGCCTATTGCCAGAAAGATGCTCTGATTTCAGTGCCACTGTGAAACATAGCCAATTACCAGAAAGATGATCTGAGTTCATTGTGACTGAGAAGACAATGCCGATTACCAGAAAGATGTTGTGAGTTCAGTGCCCCTGTGAAATGTAGGCTATTACCAGAAAGATGCTCTGAGTTCAGTGCCACTGTGAAACTTATCCTATTACCAGATCGATGCTCTGAGTTCAGTTTCAATGTGAGACATAGCCTATTACCAGAAAGATGCTCTGAGTTCAGTGCCACTGTGAAACATAGCCTATTACCAGAAAGATGCCCTGAGTTCAGTGTCAATGTGAGACATAGCCTATTACCAGAAAGATGCTCTTAGATCAGTGCCACTGTGAAAAATAGCCTAATACAAGAAAGATGCTCTGAGATCAGTGCCACTGTGAAGACATAGCCAATTACCAGAAAGATGCTCTGAGTTCAGTGCCACTGTGAAATGTATCCTATTACCAGAAAGGTGCTCTGAGTTCAGTGTCACTGTGAAGACATAGCCTATTACCAGAAAGATGCTCTGAGTTCAGTGCCACTGTGAAACATAGCCTATTACCAGAAAGATGCTCTGAGTTCAGTGCCACTGTGAAGACATAGCCTATTAACAGAAAGATGCTCTGAGTTCAGTGCCACTGTGAAACGTAGCCTATTACCAGAAAGATGCTCTGAGTTCAGTGCCACAGTGAAATGTAGCCTATTACCAGAAAGATGTTCAGAGTTCAGTGCCACTGTGAAGACATAGCCTATTAACAGAAAGATGATCTGAGTGCAGTGCCACTGTGAAACGTAGCCTATTACAAGAAAGATGCTCTGAGTTCAGTGCCACTGCGAAGACATAGCCTATTAACAGAAAGATGCTCTGAGTTCAGTGCCACTGTGAAACGTAGCCTATTACCAGAAAGATGCTCTGAGTTCAGTGCCACTGTGAAGACATAGCCTATTAACAGAAAGATGCTCTGAGTTCAGTGCCACTGTGAAACGTAGCCTATTACCAGAAAGATGCTCTGAGTTCAGTGCCACAGTGAAATGTAGCCTATTACCAGAAAGATGCTCTGAGTTCAGTGCCACTGTGAAATGTAGCCTATTACCAGAAAGGTGCTCTGAGTTCAGCGTCACTGTGAAGACATAGCCTATTACGAGAAAGATGCTCTGAGTTCAGTGCCAGTGTGAAACATAGCCTATTACCAGAAAGATGCTCTGAGTTCAGTGCCACTGTGAAACATATCCTATTACCAGAAAGATGCTCTGAGTTCAGTGCCACTGTGAAGTCATAGCCTATTACCAGAAAGATGCTCTGATTTCAGTGCCACTGTGAAACATAGCCTATTACAAGAAAGATGCTCTGAGTTCAGTGCCACTGTGAAACATAGCCTATTACAAGAAAGATGCTCTGAGTTCAGTGCCACTCTGTAACGTAGCCTATTACCAGAAAGATGCTCTGAGTTCTGTGCCACTGTGAAACGTAGCCTATTACCAGAAAGATGATGTGAGTTCAGTGCCACTGAGAAATGTAGACTATTACCAGAAAGATGCTCTGAGTTCAGTGCCACTGCGAAACGTAGCCTATTGCCAGAAAGATGCTCTGATTTCAGTGCCACTGTGAAACATAGCCAATTACCAGAAAGATAATCTGAGTTCATTGTGACTGAGAAGACATAGCCGATTACCAGAAAGATGCTCTGAGTTCAGTGCCACTGTGAAACGTAGCCTATTACCAGAAAGATGCTCTGAGTTCAGTGCCACAGTGAAACGTAGGCTATTACCAGAAAGATGCTCTGAGTTCAGTGGCACTCTGAAGACATAGCCTATTAACAGAAATATGCTCTGAGTTCAGTGCCTCTGTGAAACGTAGCCTATTACCAGAAAGATGATCTGAGTGCAGTGCCACTGTGAAATGTAGCCTATTACCAGAAAGATGCTCTGAGTTCAGTGTCACTGTGAAGAGATAGCCTATTACCAGAAAGATGCTCTGAGTTCAGTGCCTGTGTGAAACATAGCCTATTACCAGAAAGATGCTCTGAGTTCAGTGGAACTGTGAAACATAGCCTATTACCAGAAAGATGCTCTGAGTTCAGTGCCACTGTGAAACATAGCCTATTACCAGA
Source organism: Hemitrygon akajei (assembly GCF_048418815.1). Lineage (NCBI taxonomy): Eukaryota > Metazoa > Chordata > Chondrichthyes > Myliobatiformes > Dasyatidae > Hemitrygon > Hemitrygon akajei. The sequence goes on from NC_133125.1 coordinate 63,078,019, forward strand.
AAGATGCTCTGAGTTCAGTGCCACTGTGAAACGTAGCCTATTACCAGAAAGATGCTCTGAGTTCAGTGCCACTGTGAAACGTAGCCTATTACCAGAAAGATGCTCTGAGTTCAGTGCCACTGTGAAACATAGCCTATTACCAGAAAGATGCTCTGAGTTCAGTGCCACTGTGAAACGTAGCCTATTAAAAGAAAGATGCTCTAAGTTCAGTGCCACTGTGAAACGTAGCCTATTACCAGAAAGATGCTCTGAGTTCAGTGCCACTGTGAAGACATAGCCTATTCCCAGAAAGATGCTTTGAGTTCAGTGCCACTGTGAAATGTAGCCTATTACAAGAAAGATGCTCTGAGTTCAGTGTCACTGTGAAGCCATTGCCTATTACCAGAAAGATGCTCTGAGTTCAGTGTCACTGTGAAACACAGCCTATTATCAGAAAGATGCTCTGAGTTCAGTGCCACTGTGAAACGTAGCCTATTACCAGAAAGATGCTCTGAGTTCAGTGCCACTGTGAAATGTAGCCTATTACCAGAAAGATGCTGTGAGTTCAGTGCCACTGAGAAATGTAGCCCATTACCGGAAAGATGCTCTGAGTTCAGTGCCACTGTGAAACGTAGCCTATTGCCAGAAAGATGCTCTGAGTTCAGTGCAACTGTGAAACATAGCCAATTATCAGAAAGAAGATCTGAGTTCATTGTGACTGAGAAGACATAGCCGATTACCAGAAAGATGCTCTGAGTTCAGTGCCACTGTGAAACGTAGCGTATTGCCAGAAAGATGCTCTGAGTTCAGTGCCACAGTGAAACGTAACCTATTACCAGAAAGATGTTGTGAGTTCAGTGCCCCTGTGAAATGTAGGCTATTACCAGAAAGATGCTCTGAGTTCAGTGCCACTGTGAAACTTATCCTATTACCAGATCGATGCTCTGAGTTCAGTTTCAATGTGAGACATAGCTTATTACCAGAAAGATGCTCTGAGTTCAGTGCCACCGTGAAACATAGCCTATTACCAGAAAGATGCCCTGAGTTCAGTGTCAATGTGAGACATAGCCTATTACCAGAAAGATGCTCTTAGATCAGTGCCACTGTGAAAAATAGCCTAATACAAGAAAGATGCTCTGAGTTCAGTGCCACTGTGAAATATAGCCTATTTCCAGAAAGATGCTCTGAGTTCAGTGCCACTGTGAAGACATAGCCTATTACCAGAAAGATGCTCTGTGTTCAGTGCCACTGTGAAATGTAACCTATTACCAGAAAGGTGCTCTGAGTTCAGTGTCACTGTGAAGACATAGCCTATTACTAGAAAGATGCTCTGAGTTCAGTGCCAGTGTGAAACATAGCCTATTACCAGAAAGATGCTCTGAGTTCAGTGCCACTGTGAAACATAGCCTATTACCAGAAAGATGCTCTGAGTTCAGTGCCACTGTGAAACATAGCCTATTACAAGAAAGATGCTCTGAGTTCAGTGCCACTCTGAAACGTAGCCTATTACCAGAAAGATGCTCTGAGTTCAGTGCCACTGTGAAACGTAGCCTATTACCAGAAAGATGCTGTGAGTTCAGTGCCACTTAGAAATGTAGCCTATTACCAGAAAGATGCTCTGAGTTCAGTGCCACTGTGAAACGTAGCCTATTGCCAGAAAGATGCTCTGATTTCAGTGCCACTGTGAATCATAGCCAATTACCAGAAAGATGATCTGAGTTCATTGTGACTGAGAAGACATAGCCGATTACCAGAAAGATGTTGTGAGTTCAGTGCCCCTGTGAAATGTAGGCTATTACCAGAAAGATGCTCTGAGTTCAGTGCCACTGTGAAACTGATCCTATTACCAGATCGATGCTCTGAGTTCAGTTTCAATGTGAGACATAGCCTATTACCAGAAAGATGCTCTGAGTTCAGTGCCACTGTGAAACATAGCCTATTACCAGAAAGATGCCCTGAGTTCAGTGTCAATGTGAGACATAGCCTATTACCAGAAAGATGCTCTTAGATCAGTGCCACTGTGAAAAATAGCCTAATACAAGAAAGATGCTCTGAGTTCAGTGCCACTGTGAAGACATAGCCAATTACCAGAAAGATGCTCTGAGTTCAGTGCCACTGTGAAATGTATCCTATTACCAGAAAGGTGCTCTGAGTTCAGTGTCACTGTGAAGACATAGCCTATTTTGAGAAAGATGCTCTGAGTTCAGTGCCAGTGTGAAACATAGCCTATTACCAGAAAGATGCTCTGAGTTCAGTGCCACTGTGAAACATAGCCTATTACAAGAAAGATGCTCTGAGTTCAGTGCCACTCTGAAACGTAGCCTATTACCAGAAAGATGCTCTGAGTTCAGTGCCACTGTGAAATGTATCCTATTACCAGAAAGGTGCTCTGAGTTCAGTGTCACTGTGAAGACATAGCCTATTACGAGAAAGATGCTCTGAGTTCAGTGCCACTGTGAAACATAGCCTATTACCAGAAAGATGCTCTGAGTTCAGTGCCACTGTGAAACATAGCCTATTACAAGAAAGATGCTCTGAGTTCAGTGCCACTCTGAAACGTAGCCTATTACCAGAAAGATGCTCTGAGTTCAGTGCCACTGTGTAACGTAGCCTTTTACCAGAAAGATGCTGTGAGTTCAGTGCCACTGAGAAATGTAGCCTATTAACAGAAAGATGCTCTGAGTTCAGTGCCACTGTGAAACGTAGCCTATTGCCAGAAAGATGCTCTGATTTCAGTGCCACTGTGAAACATAGCCAATTACCAGAAAGATGATCTGAGTTCAGTGCCACTGAGAAATGTAGCCTATTACCAGAAAGATGCTCTGAGTTCAGTGCCACTGTGAAACGTAGCCTATTGCCAGAAAGATGCTCTGATTTCAGTGCCACTGTGAAACATAGCCAATTACCAGAAAGATGATCTGAGTTCATTGTGACTGAGAAGTCATAGCCGATTACCAGAAAGATGTTGTGAGTTCAGTGCCCCTGTGAAATGTAGGCTATTACCAGAAAGATGCTCTGAGTTCAGTGCCACTGTGAAACTTATCCTATTACCAGATCGATGCTCTGAGTTCAGTTTCAATGTGAGACATAGCCTATTACCAGAAAGATGCTCTGAGTTCAGTGCCACTGTGAAACATAGCCTATTACCAGAAAGATGCCCTGAGTTCAGTGTCAATGTGAGACATAGCCTATTACCAGAAAGATGCTCTGAGTTCAGTGCCACTGTGAAGACATAGCCTATTACCAGAAAGATGCTCTGAGTTCAGTGCCACTGTGAAATGTAACCTATTACCAGAAAGGTGCTCTGAGTTCAGTGTCACTGTGAAGACATAGCCTATTACTAGAAAGATGCTCTGAGTTCAGTGCCAGTGTGAAACATAGCCTATTACCAGAAAGATGCTCTGAGTTCAGTGCCACTGTGAAACATAGCCTATTACCAGAAAGATGCTCTGAGTTCAGTGCCACTGTGAAACATAGCCTATTACAAGAAAGATGCTCTGAGTTCAGTGCCACTCTGAAACGTAGCCTATTACCAGAAAGATGCTCTGAGTTCAGTGCCACTGTGAAACGTAGCCTATTACCAGAAAGATGCTGTGAGTTCAGTGCCACTGAGAAATGTAGCCTATTACCAGAAAGATGCTCTGAGTTCAGTGCCACTGTGAAACGTAGCCTATTGCCAGAAAGATGCTCTGATTTCAGTGCCACTGTGAAACATAGCCAATTACCAGAAAGATGATCTGAGTTCATTGTGACTGAGAAGTCATAGCCGATTACCAGAAAGATGTTGTGAGTTCAGTGCCCCTGTGAAATGTAGGCTATTACCAGAAAGATGCTCTGAGTTCAGTGCCACTGTGAAACTTATCCTATTACCAGATCGATGCTCTGAGTTCAGTTTCAATGTGAGACATAGCCTATTACCAGAAAGATGCTCTGAGTTCAGTGCCACTGTGAAACATAGCCTATTACCAGAAAGATGCCCTGAGTTCAGTGTCAATGTGAGACATAGCCTATTACCAGAAAGATGCTCTTAGATCAGTGCCACTGTGAAAAATAGCCTAATACAAGAAAGATACTCTGAGTTCAGTGCCACTGTGAAGACATAGCCAATTACCAGAAAGATGCTCTGAGTTCAGTGCCACTGTGAAATGTATCCTATTACCAGAAAGGTGCTCTGAATTCAGTGTCACTGTGAAGACATAGCCTATTACGAGAAAGATGCTCTGAGTTCAGTGCCAGTGTGAAACATAGCCTATTACCAGAAAGATGCTCTGAGTTCAGTGCCACTGTGAAACATAGCCTATTACCAGAAAGATGCTCTGAGTTCAGTGCCACTGTGAAGACATAGCCTATTAACAGAAAGATGCTCTGAGTTCAGTGCCACTGTGAAACGTAGCCTATTACCAGAAAGATGCTCTGAGTTCAGTGCCACAGTGAAATGTAGCCTATTACCAGAAAGATGTTCAGAGTTCAGTGCCACTGTGAAGACATAGCCTATTAACAGAAAGATGCTCTGAGTTCAGTGCCACTGTGAAACGTAGCCTATTACCAGAAAGATGCTCTGAGTTCAGTGCCACTGTGAAGACATAGCCTATTAACAGAAAGATGCTCTGAGTTCAGTGCCACTGTGAAACGTAGCCTATTACCAGAAAGATGCTCTGAGTTCAGTGCCACAGTGAAATGTAGCCTATTACCAGAAAGATGTTCTGAGTTCAGTGCCACTGTGAAGACATAGCCTATTACCAGAAAGATGATCTGAGTGCAGTGCCACTGTGAAACGTAGCCTATTACAAGAAAGATGCTCTGAGTTCAGTGCCACTGTGAAATGTAGCCTATTACCAGAAAGGTGCTCTGAGTTCAGCGTCACTGTGAAGACATAGCCTATTACGAGAAAGATGCTCTGAGTTCAGTGCCAGTGTGAAACATAGCCTATTACCAGAAAGATGCTCTGAGTTCAGTGCCACTGTGAAACATATCCTATTACCAGAAAGATGCTCTGAGTTCAGTGCCACTGTGAAGTCATAGCCTATTACCAGAAAGATGCTCTGATTTCAGTGCCACTGTGAAACATAGCCTATTACAAGAAAGATGCTCTGAGTTCAGTGCCACTCTGTAACGTAGCCTATTACCAGAAAGATGCTCTGAGTTCTGTGCCACTGTGAAACGTAGCCTATTACCAGAAAGATGATGTGAGTTCAGTGCCACTGAGAAATGTAGACTATTACCAGAAAGATGCTCTGAGTTCAGTGCCACTGCGAAACGTAGCCTATTGCCAGAAAGATGCTCTGATTTCAGTGCCACTGTGAAACATAGCCAATTACCAGAAAGATAATCTGAGTTCATTGTGACTGAGAAGACATAGCCGATTACCAGAAAGATGCTCTGAGTTCAGTGCCACTGTGAAACGTAGCCTATTACCAGAAAGATGCTCTGAGTTCAGTGCCACAGTGAAACGTAGGCTATTACCAGAAATATGCTCTGAGTTCAGTGCCTCTGTGAAACGTAGCCTATTACCAGAAAGATGATCTGAGTGCAGTGCCACTGTGAAATGTAGCCTATTACCAGAAAGATGCTCTGAGTTCAGTGTCACTGTGAAGAGATAGCCTATTACCAGAAAGATGCTCTGAGTTCAGTGCCTGTGTGAAACATAGCCTATTACCAGAAAGATGCTCTGAGTTCAGTGGAACTGTGAAACATAGCCTATTACCAGAAAGATGCTCTGAGTTCAGTGCCACTGTGAAACATAGCCTATTACCAGAAAGATGCTCTGAGTTCAGTGCCACTGTGAAACGTAGCCTATTACCAGAAAGATGCTCTGAGTTCAGTGCCACTGTGAAACGTAGCCTATTACCAGAAAGATGCTCTGAGTTCAGTGCCACTGTGAAACATAGCCTATTACCAGAAAGATGCTCTGAGTTCAGTGCCACTGTGAAACGTAGCCTATTAAAAGAAAGATGCTCTAAGTTCAGTGCCACTGTGAAACGTAGCCTATTACCAGAAAGATGCTCTGAGTTCAGTGCCACTGTGAAGACATAGCCTATTCCCAGAAAGATGCTTTGAGTTCAGTGCCACTGTGAAATGTAGCCTATTACAAGAAAGATGCTCTGAGTTCAGTGTCACTGTGAAGCCATTGCCTATTACCAGAAAGATGCTCTGAGTTCAGTGTCACTGTGAAACACAGCCTATTATCAGAAAGATGCTCTGAGTTCAGTGCCACTGTGAAACGAAGCCTATTAACAGAAAGATGCTCTGAGTTCAGTGCCACTGTGAAATGTAGCCTATTACCAGAAAGATGCTGTGAGTTCAGTGCCACTGAGAAATGTAGCCAATTACCGGAAAGATGCTCTGAGTTCAGTGCCACTGTGAAACGTAGCCTATTGCCAGAAAGATGCTCTGAGTTCAGTGCCACTGTGAAACATAGCCAATTATCAGAAAGAAGATCTGAGTTCATTGTGACTGAGAAGACATAGCCGATTACCAGAAAGATGCTCTGAGTTCAGTGCCACTGTGAAACGTAGCGTATTGCCAGAAAGATGCTCTGAGTTCAGTGCCACAGTGAAACGTAACCTATTACCAGAAAGATGTTGTGAGTTCAGTGCCCCTGTGAAATGTAGGCTATTACCAGAAAGATGCTCTGAGTTCAGTGCCACTGTGAAACTTATCCTATTACCAGATCGATGCTCTGAGTTCAGTTTCAATGTGAGACATAGCTTATTACCAGAAAGATGCTCTGAGTTCAGTGCCACCGTGAAACATAGCCTATTACCAGAAAGATGCCCTGAGTTCAGTGTCAATGTGAGACATAGCCTATTACCAGAAAGATGCTCTTAGATCAGTGCCACTGTGAAAAATAGCCTAATACAAGAAAGATGCTCTGAGTTCAGTGCCACTGTGAAATATAGCCTATTTCCAGAAAGATGCTCTGAGTTCAGTGCCACTGTGAAGACATAGCCTATTACCAGAAAGATGCTCTGAGTTCAGTGCCACTGTGAAATGTAACCTATTACCAGAAAGGTGCTCTGAGTTCAGTGTCACTGTGAAGACATAGCCTATTACTAGAAAGATGCTCTGAGTTCAGTGCCAGTGTGAAACATAGCCTATTACCAGAAAGATGCTCTGAGTTCAGTGCCACTGTGAAACATAGCCTATTACCAGAAAGATGCTCTGAGTTCAGTGCCACTGTGAAACATAGCCTATTACAAGAAAGATGCTCTGAGTTCAGTGCCACTGTGAAACGTAGCCTATTACCAGAAAGATGCTGTGAGTTCAGTGCCACTGAGAAATGTAGCCTATTACCAGAAAGATGCTCTGAGTTCAGTGCCACTGTGAAACGTAGCCTATTGCCAGAAAGATGCTCTGATTTCAGTGCCACTGTGAATCATAGCCAATTACCAGAAAGATGATCTGAGTTCATTGTGACTGAGAAGACATAGCCGATTACCAGAAAGATGTTGTGAGTTCAGTGCCCCTGTGAAATGTAGGCTATTACCAGAAAGATGCTCTGAGTTCAGTGCCACTGTGAAACTTATCCTATTACCAGATCGATGCTCTGAGTTCAGTTTCAATGTGAGACATAGCCTATTACCAGAAAGATGCTCTGAGTTCAGTGCCACTGTGAAACATAGCCTATTACCAGAAAGATGCCCTGAGTTCAGTGTCAATGTGAGACATAGCCTATTACCAGAAAGATGCTCTTAGATCAGTGCCACTGTGAAAAATAGCCTAATACAAGAAAGATGCTCTGAGTTCAGTGCCACTGTGAAGACATAGCCAATTACCAGAAAGATGCTCTGAGTTCAGTGCCACTGTGAAATGTATCCTATTACCAGAAAGGTGCTCTGAGTTCAGTGTCACTGTGAAGACATAGCCTATTACGAGAAAGATGCTCTGAGTTCAGTGCCAGTGTGAAACATAGCCTATTACCAGAAAGATGCTCTGAGTTCAGTGCCACTGTGAAACATAGCCTATTACAAGAAAGATGCTCTGAGTTCAGTGCCACTCTGAAACGTAGCCTATTACCAGAAAGATGCTCTGAGTTCAGTGCCACTGTGAAATGTATCCTATTACCAGAAAGGTGCTCTGAGTTCAGTGTCACTGTGAAGACATAGCCTATTACGAGAAAGATGCTCTGAGTTCAGTGCCACTGTGAAACATAGCCTATTACCAGAAAGATGCTCTGAGTTCAGTGCCACTGTGAAACACAGCCTATTACAAGAAAGATGCTCTGAGTTCAGTGCCACTCTGAAACGTAGCCTATTACCAGAAAGATGCTCTGAGTTCAGTGCCACTGTGTAACGTAGCCTTTTACCAGAAAGATGCTGTGAGTTCAGTGCCACTGAGAAATGTAGCCTATTAACAGAAAGATGCTCTGAGTTCAGTGCCACTGTGAAACGTAGCCTATTGCCAGAAAGATGCTCTGATTTCAGTGCCACTGTGAAACATAGCCAATTACCAGAAAGATGATCTGAGTTCAGTGCCACTGAGAAATGTAGCCTATTACCAGAAAGATGCTCTGAGTTCAGTGCCACTGTGAAACGTAGCCTATTGGCAGAAAGATGCTCTGATTTCAGTGCCACTGTGAAACATAGCCAATTACCAGAAAGATGATCTGAGTTCATTGTGACTGAGAAGACATAGCCGATTACCAGAAAGATGTTGTGAGTTCAGTGCCCCTGTGAAATGTAGGCTATTACCAGAAAGATGCTCTGAGTTCAGTGCCACTGTGAAACTTATCCTATTACCAGATCGATGCTCTGAGTTCAGTTTCAATGTGAGACATAGCCTATTACCAGAAAGATGCTCTGAGTTCAGTGCCACTGTGAAACATAGCCTATTACCAGAAAGATGCCCTGAGTTCAGTGTCAATGTGAGACATAGCCTATTACCAGAAAGATGCTCTTAGATCAGTGCCACTGTGAAAAATAGCCTAATACAAGAAAGATGCTCTGAGTTCAGTGCCACTGTGAAATGTATCCTATTACCAGAAAGGTGCTCTGAGTTCAGTGTCACTGTGAAGACATAGCCTATTACGAGAAAGATGCTCTGAGTTCAGTGCCAGTGTGAAACATAGCCTATTACCAGAAAGATGCTCTGAGTTCAGTGCCACTGTGAAACATAGCCTATTACCAGAAAGATGCTCTGAGTTCAGTGCCACTGTGAAACATAGACTATTACAAGAAAGATGCTCTGAGTTCAGTGCCACTCTGAAACGTAGCCTATTACCAGAAAGATGCTCTGAGTTCAGTGCCACTGAGAAATGTAGCCTATTACCAGAAAGATGCTCTGAGTTCAGTGCCACTGTGAAACGTAGCCTATTGCCAGAAAGATGCTCTGATTTCAGTGCCACTGTGAAACATAGCCAATTACCAGAAAGATGATCTGAGTTCATTGTGACTGAGAAGACATAGCCGATTACCAGAAAGATGCTCTGAGTTTAGTGCCACTGTGAAACGTAGCCAATTACCAGAAAGATGCTCTTAGATCAGTGCCACTGTGAAAAATAGCCTAATACAAGAAAGATGCTCTGAGTTCAGTGCCACTGTGAAACGTAACGTATTGCCAGAAAGATGCTCTGAGTTCAGTGCCACTGTGAAACGTAGCGTATTGCCAGAAAGATGCTCTGAGTTCAGTGCCACAGTGAAACGTAACCTATTACCAGAAAGATGTTGTGAGTTCAGTGCCTCTGTGAAACGTAGCCTATTACCAGAAAGATGCTGTGAGTTCAGTGCCACTGAGAAATGTAGCCTATTACCAGAAAGATGCTCTGAGTTCAGTGCCACTGTGAAACGTAGCCTATTGCCAGAAAGATGCTCTGATTTCAGTGCCACTGTGAAACATAGCCAATTACCAGAAAGATGATCTGAGTTCATTGTGACTGAGAAGACATAGCCGATTACCAGAAAGATGTTGTGAGTTCAGTGCCACTGTGAAACTTATCCTATTACCAGATCGATGCTCTGAGTTCAGTTTCAATGTGAGACATAGCCTATTACCAGAAAGATGCTCTGAGTTCAGTGCCACTGTGAAACATAGCCTATTACCAGAAAGATGCCCTGAGTTCAGTGTCAATGTGAGACATAGCCTATTACCAGAAAGATGCTCTTAGATCAGTGCCACTGTGAAAAATAGCCTAATACAAGAAAGATGCTCTGAGTTCAGTGCCACTGTGAAGACATAGCCAATTACCAGAAAGATGCTCTGAGTTCAGTGCCACTGTGAAATGTATCCTATTACCAGAAAGGTGCTCTGAGTTCAGTGTCACTGTGAAGACATAGCCTATTACGAGAAAGATGCTCTGAGTTCAGTGCCAGTGTGAAACATAGCCTATTACCAGAAAGATGCTCTGAGTTCAGTGCCACTGTGAAACATAGCCTATTACCAGAAAGATGCTCTGAGTTCAGTGCCACTGTGAAACATAGCCTATTACAAGAAAGATGCTGTGAGTTCAGTGCCACTCTGAAACGTAGCCTATTACCAGAAAGATGCTGTGAGTTCAGTGCCACTGAGAAATGTAGCCTATTACCAGAAAGATGCTCTGAGTTCAGTGCCACTGTGAAACGTAGCCTATTGCCAGAAAGATGCTCTGATTTCAGTGCCACTGTGAAACATAGCCAATTACCAGAAAGATGATCTGAGTTCATTGTGACTGAGAAGACATAGCCGATTACCAGAAAGATGCTCTGAGTTCAGTGCCACTGTGAAACGTAGCGTATTGCCAGAAAGATGCTCTGAGTTCAGTGCCACAGTGAAACGTAACCTATTACCAGAAAGATGTTGTGAGTTCAGTGCCACTGTGAAACGTAGCCTATTACCAGAAAGATGCTGTGAGTTCAGTGCCACTGAGAAATGTAGCCTATTACCAGAAAGATGCTCTGAGTTCAGTGCCACTGTGAAACGTAGCCTATTGCCAGAAAGATGCTCTGATTTCAGTGCCACTGTGAAACATAGCCAATTACCAGAAAGATGATCTGAGTTCATTGTGACTGAGAAGACATAGCCGATTACCAGAAAGATGTTGTGAGTTCAGTGCCCCTGTGAAATGTAGGCTATTACCAGAAAGATGCTCTGAGTTCAGTGCCACTGTGAAACGTAGCCAATTACCAGAAAGATGCTCTGAGTTCAGTGCCACTGTGAATTGTAGCCTATTACCAGAAAGATGCTCTGAGTTCAGTGCCACTGTGAAACATAGCCTATTACCAGAAAGATGCTCTGAGTTCAGTGCCACTGTGAAACGTAGCCTATTAAAAGAAAGATGCTCTAAGTTCAGTGCCACTGTGAAACGTAGCCCATTACCAGAAAGATGCTCTGAGTTCAGTGCCACTGTGAAGACATAGCCTATTCCCAGAAAGATGCTTTGAGTTCAGTGCCACTGTGAAATGTAGCCTATTATCAGAAAGATGCTCTGAGTTCAGTGCCACTGTGAAACGTAGCCTATTACCAGAAAGATGCTCTGAGTTCAGTGCCACTGTGAAATGTAGCCTATTACCAGAAAGATGCTGTGAGTTCAGTGCCACTGAGAAATGTAGCCCATTACCGGAAAGATGCTCTGAGTTCAGTGCCACTGTGAAACGTAGCCTATTGCCAGAAAGATGCTCTGAGTTCAGTGCCACTGTGAAACATAGCCAATTATCAGAAAGAAGATCTGAGTTCATTGTGACTGAGAAGACATAGCCGATTACCAGAAAGATGCTCTGAGTTCAGTGCCACTGTGAAACGTAGCGTATTGCCAGAAAGATGCTCTGAGTTCAGTGCCACAGTGAAACGTAACCTATTACCAGAAAGATGTTGTGAGTTCAGTGCCCCTGTGAAATGTAGGCTATTACCAGAAAGATGCTCTGAGTTCAGTGCCACTGTGAAACTTATCCTATTACCAGATCGATTCTCTGAGTTCAGTTTCAATGTGAGACATAGCTTATTACCAGAAAGATGCTCTGAGTTCAGTGCCACCGTGAAACATAGCCTATTACCAGAAAGATGCCCTGAGTTCAGTGTCAATGTGAGACATAGCCTATTACCAGAAAGATGCTCTTAGATCAGTGCCACTGTGAAAAATAGCCTAATACAAGAAAGATGCTCTGAGTTCAGTGCCACTGTGAAATATAGCCTATTTCCAGAAAGATGCTCTGAGTTCAGTGCCACTGTGAAGACATAGCCTATTACCAGAAAGATGCTCTGAGTTCAGTGCCACTGTGAAATGTAACCTATTACCAGAAAGGTGCTCTGAGTTCAGTGTCACTGTGAAGACATAGCCTATTACTAGAAAGATGCTCTGAGTTCAGTGCCAGTGTGAAACATAGCCTATTACCAGAAAGATGCTCTGAGTTCAGTGCCACTGTGAAACATAGCCTATTACCAGAAAGATGCTCTGAGTTCAGTGCCGCTGTGAAACATAGCCTATTACAAGAAAGATGCTCTGAGTTCAGTGCCACTCTGAAATGTAGCCTATTACCTGAAAGATGCTCTGAGTTCAGTGCCACTGTGAAACGTAGCCTATTACCAGAAAGATGCTGTGAGTTCAGTGCCACTGAGAAATGTAGCCTATTACCAGAAAGATGCTCTGAGTTCAGTGCCACTGTGAAACGTAGCCTATTGCCAGAAAGATGCTCTGATTTCAGTGCCACTGTGAATCATAGCCAATTACCAGAAAGATGATCTGAGTTCATTGTGACTGAGAAGACATAGCCGATTACCAGAAAGATGTTGTGAGTTCAGTACCCCTGTGAAATGTAGGCTATTACCAGAAAGATGCTCTGAGTTCAGTGTCAATGTGAGACATAGCCTATTACCAGAAAGATGCTCTGAGTTCAGTGCCACTGTGAAACTTATCCTATTACCAGATCGATGCTCTGAGTTCAGTTTCAATGTGAGACATAGCCTATTACCAGAAAGATGCTCTGAGTTCAGTGCCACTGTGAAACATAGCCTATTACCAGAAAGATGCCCTGAGTTCAGTGTCAATGTGAGACATAGCCTATTACCAGAAAGATGCTCTTAGATCAGTGCCACTGTGAAAAATAGCCTAATACAAGAAAGATGCTCTGAGTTCAGTGCCACTGTGAAGACATAGCCAATTACCAGAAAGATGCTCTGAGTTCAGTGCCACTGTGAAATGTATCCTATTACCAGAAAGGTGCTCTGAGTTCAGTGTCACTGTGAAGACATAGCCTATTACGAGAAAGATGCTCTGAGTTCAGTGCCAGTGTGAAACATAGCCTATTACCAGAAAGATGCTCTGAGTTCAGTGCCACTGTGAAACATAGCCTATTACCAGAAAGATGCTCTGAGTTCAGTGCCACTGTGAAACATAGCCTATTACAAGAAAGATGCTCTGAGTTCAGTGCCACTCTGAAACGTAGCCTATTACCAGAAAGATGCTCTGAGTTCAGTGCCACTGTGTAACGTAGCCTATTACCAGAAAGATGCTGTGAGTTCAGTGCCACTGAGAAATGTAGCCTATTAACAGAAAGATGCTCTGAGTTCAGTGCCACTGTGAAACGTAGCCTATTGCCAGAAAGATGCTCTGATTTCAGTGCCACTGTGAAACATAGCCAATTACCAGAAAGATGATCTGAGTTCAGTGCCACTGAGAAATGTAGCCTATTACCAGAAAGATGCTCTGAGTTCAGTGCCACTGTGAAACGTAGCCTATTGCCAGAAAGATGCTCTGATTTCAGTGCCACTGTGAAACATAGCCAATTACCAGAAAGATGATCTGAGTTCATTGTGACTGAGAAGACATAGCCGATTACCAGAAAGATGTTGTGAGTTCAGTGCCCCTGTGAAATGTAGGCTATTACCAGAAAGATGCTCTGAGTTCAGTGCCACTGTGAAACTTATCCTATTACCAGATCGATGCTCTGAGTTCAGTTTCAATGTGAGACATAGCCTATTACCAGAAAGATGCTCTGAGTTCAGTGCCACTGTGAAACATAGCCTATTACCAGAAAGATGCCCTGAGTTCAGTGTCAATGTGAGACATAGCCTATTACCAGAAAGATGCTCTTAGATCAGTGCCACTGTGAAAAATAGCCTAATACAAGAAAGATGCTCTGAGTTCAGTGCCACTGTGAAATGTATCCTATTACCAGAAAGGTGCTCTGAGTTCAGTGTCACTGTGAAGACATAGCCTATTACGAGAAAGATGCTCTGAGTTCAGTGCCAGTGTGAAACATAGCCTATTACCAGAAAGATGCTCTGAGTTCAGTGCCACTGTGAAACATAGCCTATTACCAGAAAGATGCTCTGAGTTCAGTGCCACTGTGAAACATAGACTATTACAAGAAAGATGCTCTGAGTTCAGTGCCACTCTGAAACGTAGCCTATTACCAGAAAGATGCTCTGAGTTCAGTGCCACTGTGTAACGTAGCCTATTACCAGAAAGATGCTCTGAGTTCAGTGCCACTCTGAAACGTAGCCTATTACCAGAAAGATGCTGTGAGTTCAGTGCCACTGAGAAATGTAGCCTATTACCAGAAAGATGCTCTGAGTTCAGTGCCACTGTGAAACGTAGCCTATTGCCAGAAAGATGCTCTGATTTCAGTGCCACTGTGAAACATAGCCAATTACCAGAAAGATGATCTGAGTTCATTGTGACTGAGAAGACATAGCCGATTACCAGAAAGATGCTCTTAGATCAGTGCCACTGTGAAAAATAGCCTAATACAAGAAAGATGCTCTGAGTTCAGTGCCACTGTGAAGACATAGCCAATTACCAGAAAGATGCTCTGAGTTCAGTGCCACTGTGAAACATAGCCTATTACAAGAAAGATGCTGTGAGTTCAGTGCCACTCTGAAACGTAGCCTATTACCAGAAAGATGCTGTGAGTTCAGTGCCACTGAGAAATGTAGCCTATTACCAGAAAGATGCTCTGAGTTCAGTGCCACTGTGAAACGTAGCCTATTGCCAGAAAGATGCTCTGATTTCAGTGCCACTGTGAAACATAGCCAATTACCAGAAAGATGATCTGAGTTCATTGTGACTGAGAAGACATAGCCGATTACCAGAAAGATGCTCTGAGTTCAGTGCCACTGTGAAACGTAGCGTATTGCCATAAAGATGCTCTGAGTTCAGTGCCACAGTGAAACGTAACCTATTACCAGAAAGATGCTGTGAGTTCAGTGCCACTGAGAAATGTAGCCTATTACCAGAAAGATGCTCTGAGTTCAGTGCCACTGTGAAACGTAGCCTATTGCCAGAAAGATGCTCTGATTTCACTGCCACTGTGAAACATAGCCTATTACCAGAAAGATGCCCTGAGTTCAGTGTCAATGTGAGACATAGCCTATTACCAGAAAGATGCTCTTAGATCAGTGCCACTGTGAAAAATAGCCTAATACAAGAAAGATGCTCTGAGTTCAGTGCCACTGTGAAGACATAGCCAATTACCAGAAAGATGCTCTGAGTTCAGTGCCACTGTGAAATGTATCCTATTACCAGAAAGGTGCTCTGAGTTCAGTGTCACTGTGAAGACATAGCCTATTACGAGAAAGATGCTCTGAGTTCAGTGCCAGTGTGAAACATAGCCTATTACCAGAAAGATGCTCTGAGTTCAGTGCCACTGTGAAACATAGCCTATTACCAGAAAGATGCTCTGAGTTCAGTGCCACTGTGAAACATAGCCTATTACAAGAAAGATGCTCTGAGTTCAGTGCCACTCTGAAACGTAGCCTATTACCAGAAAGATGCTCTGAGTTCAGTGCCACTGTGTAACGTAGCCTATTACCAGAAAGATGCTGTGAGTTCAGTGCCACTGAGAAATGTAGCCTATTAACAGAAAGATGCTCTGAGTTCAGTGCCACTGTGAAACGTAGCCTATTGCCAGAAAGATGCTCTGATTTCAGTGCCACTGTGAAACATAGCCAATTACCAGAAAGATGATCTGAGTTCAGTGCCACTGAGAAATGTAGCCTATTACCAGAAAGATGCTCTGAGTTCAGTGCCACTGTGAAACGTAGCCTATTGCCAGAAAGATGCTCTGATTTCAGTGCCACTGTGAAACATAGCCAATTACCAGAAAGATGATCTGAGTTCATTGTGACTGAGAAGACATAGCCGATTACCAGAAAGATGTTGTGAGTTCAGTGCCCCTGTGAAATGTAGGCTATTACCAGAAAGATGCTCTGAGTTCAGTGCCACTGTGAAACTTATCCTATTACCAGATCGATGCTCTGAGTTCAGTTTCAATGTGAGACATAGCCTATTACCAGAAAGATGCTCTGAGTTCAGTGCCACTGTGAAACATAGCCTATTACCAGAAAGATGCCCTGAGTTCAGTGTCAATGTGAGACATAGCCTATTACCAGAAAGATGCTCTTAGATCAGTGCCACTGTGAAAAATAGCCTAATACAAGAAAGATGCTCTGAGTTCAGTGCCACTGTGAAATGTATCCTATTACCAGAAAGGTGCTCTGAGTTCAGTGTCACTGTGAAGACATAGCCTATTACGAGAAAGATGCTCTGAGTTCAGTGCCAGTGTGAAACATAGCCTATTACCAGAAAGATGCTCTGAGTTCAGTGCCACTGTGAAACATAGCCTATTACCAGAAAGATGCTCTGAGTTCAGTGCCACTGTGAAACATAGACTATTACAAGAAAGATGCTCTGAGTTCAGTGCCACTCTGAAACGTAGCCTATTACCAGAAAGATGCTCTGAGTTCAGTGCCACTGTGTAACGTAGCCTATTACCAGAAAGATGCTCTGAGTTCAGTGCCACTCTGAAACGTAGCCTATTACCAGAAAGATGCTGTGAGTTCAGTGCCACTGAGAAATGTAGCCTATTACCAGAAAGATGCTCTGAGTTCAGTGCCACTGTGAAACGTAGCCTATTGCCAGAAAGATGCTCTGATTTCAGTGCCACTGTGAAACATAGCCAATTACCAGAAAGATGATCTGAGTTCATTGTGACTGAGAAGACATAGCCGATTACCAGAAAGATGCTCTTAGATCAGTGCCACTGTGAAAAATAGCCTAATACAAGAAAGATGCTCTGAGTTCAGTGCCACTGTGAAGACATAGCCAATTACCAGAAAGATGCTCTGAGTTCAGTGCCACTGTGAAACATAGCCTATTACAAGAAAGATGCTGTGAGTTCAGTGCCACTCTGAAACGTAGCCTATTACCAGAAAGATGCTGTGAGTTCAGTGCCACTGAGAAATGTAGCCTATTACCAGAAAGATGCTCTGAGTTCAGTGCCACTGTGAAACGTAGCCTATTGCCAGAAAGATGCTCTGATTTCAGTGCCACTGTGAAACATAGCCAATTACCAGAAAGATGATCTGAGTTCATTGTGACTGAGAAGACATAGCCGATTACCAGAAAGATGCTCTGAGTTCAGTGCCACTGTGAAACGTAGCGTATTGCCATAAAGATGCTCTGAGTTCAGTGCCACAGTGAAACGTAACCTATTACCAGAAAGATGCTGTGAGTTCAGTGCCACTGAGAAATGTAGCCTATTACCAGAAAGATGCTCTGAGTTCAGTGCCACTGTGAAACGTAGCCTATTGCCAGAAAGATGCTCTGATTTCACTGCCACTGTGAAACATAGCCAATTACCAGAAAGATGATCTGAGTTCATTGTGACTGAGAAGTCATAGCCGATTACCAGAAAGATGTTGTGAGTTCAGTGCCCCTGTGAAATGTAGGCTATTACCAGAAAGATGCTCTGAGTTCAGTGCCACTGTGAAACTTATCCTATTACCAGATCGATGCTCTGAGTTCAGTTTCAATGTGAGACATAGCCTATTACCAGAAAGATGCTCTGAGTTCAGTGCCACTGTGTAACGTAGCCTATTACCAGAAAGATGCTCTGAGTTCAGTGCCACTCTGAAACGTAGCCTATTACCAGAAAGATGCTATGAGTTCAGTGCCACTGAGAAATGTAGCCTATTACCAGAAAGATGCTCTGAGTTCAGTGCCACTGTGAAACGTAGCCTATTGCCAGAAAGATGCTCTGATTTCAGTGCCACTGTGAAACATAGCCAATTACCAGAAAGATGATCTGAGTTCATTGTGACTGAGAAGACTTAGCCGATTACCAGAAAGATGTTGTGAGTTCAGTGCCCCTGTGAAATGTAGGCTATTACCAGAAAGATGCTCTGAGTTCAGTGCCACTGTGAAACTTATCCTATTACCAGATCGATGCTCTGAGTTCAGTTTCAATGTGAGACATAGCCTATTACCAGAAAGATGCTCTGAGTTCAGTGCCACTGTGTAACGTAGCCTATTACCAGAAAGATGCTCTGAGTTCAGTGCCACTCTGAAACGTAGCCTATTACCAGAAAGATGCTGTGAGTTCAGTGCCACTGAGAAATGTAGCCTATTACCAGAAAGATGCTCTGAGTTCAGTGCCACTGTGAAACGTAGCCTATTGCCAGAAAGATGCTCTGATTTCAGTGCCACTGTGAAACATAGCCAATTACCAGAAAGATGATCTGAGTTCATTGTGACTGAGAAGACATAGCCGATTACCAGAAAGATGTTGTGAGTTCAGTGCCCCTGTGAAATGTAGGCTATTACCAGAAAGATGCTCTGAGTTCAGTGCCACTGTGAAACTTATCCTATTACCAGATCGATGCTCTGAGTTCAGTTTCAATGTGAGACATAGCCTATTACCAGAAAGATGCTCTGAGTTCAGTGCCACTGTGTAACGTAGCCTATTACCAGAAAGATGCTCTGAGTTCAGTGCCACTCTGAAACGTAGCCTATTACCAGAAAGATGCTGTGAGTTCAGTGCCACTGAGAAATGTAGCCTATTACCAGAAAGATGCTCTGAGTTCAGTGCCACTGTGAAACGTAGCCTATTGCCAGAAAGATGCTCTGATTTCAGTGCCACTGTGAAACATAGCCAATTACCAGAAAGATGATCTGAGTTCATTGTGACTGAGAAGACATAGCCGATTACCAGAAAGATGCTCTGAGTTTAGTGCCACTGTGAAACGTAGCCAATTACCAGAAAGATGCTCTTAGATCAGTGCCACTGTGAAAAATAGCCTAATACAAGAAAGATGCTCTGAGTTCAGTGCCACTGTGAAACGTAACGTATTGCCAGAAAGATGCTCTGAGTTCAGTGCCACTGTGAAACGTAGCGTATTGCCAGAAAGATGCTCAGAGTTCAGTGCCACAGTGAAACGTAACCTATTACCAGAAAGATGTTGTGAGTTCAGTGCCACTGTGAAACGTAGCCTATTACCAGAAAGATGCTGTGAGTTCAGTGCCACTGAGAAATGTAGCCTATTACCAGAAAGATGCTCTGAGTTCAGTGCCACTGTGAAACGTAGCCTATTGCCAGAAAGATGCTCTGATTTCAGTGCCACTGTGAAACATAGCCAATTACCAGAAAGATGATCTGAGTTCATTGTGACTGAGAAGACATAGCCGATTACCAGAAAGATGTTGTGAGTTCAGTGCCCCTGTGAAATGTAGGCTATTACCAGAAAGATGCTCTGAGTTCAG
Organism: Hemitrygon akajei; assembly: GCF_048418815.1. Classification (NCBI taxonomy): domain Eukaryota; kingdom Metazoa; phylum Chordata; class Chondrichthyes; order Myliobatiformes; family Dasyatidae; genus Hemitrygon; species Hemitrygon akajei. The sequence goes on from NC_133125.1 coordinate 63,097,445, forward strand.
TGCCACTGTGAAACTTATCCTATTACCAGATCGATGCTCTGAGTTCAGTTTCAATGTGAGACATAGCCTATTACCAGAAAGATGCTCTGAGTTCAGTGCCACTGTGAAACATAGCCTATTACCAGAAAGATGCCCTGAGTTCAGTGTCAATGTGAGACATAGCCTATTACCAGAAAGATGCTCTTAGATCAGTGCCACTGTGAAAAATAGCCTAATACAAGAAAGATGCTCTGAGTTCAGTGCCACTGTGAAGACATAGCCAATTACCAGAAAGATGCTCTGAGTTCAGTGCCACTGTGAAATGTATCCTATTACCAGAAAGGTGCTCTGAGTTCAGTGTCACTGTGAAGACATAGCCTATTACGAGAAAGATGCTCTGAGTTCAGTGCCAGTGTGAAACATAGCCTATTACCAGAAAGATGCTCTGAGTTCAGTGCCACTGTGAAACATAGCCTATTACCAGAAAGATGCTCTGAGTTCAGTGCCACTGTGAAACATAGCCTATTACAAGAAAGATGCTCTGAGTTCAGTGCCACTCTGAAACGTAGCCTATTACCAGAAAGATGCTGTGAGTTCAGTGCCACTGAGAAATGTAGCCTATTACCAGAAAGATGCTCTGAGTTCAGTGCCACTGTGAAACGTAGCCTATTGCCAGAAAGATGCTCTGATTTCAGTGCCACTGTGAAACATAGCCAATTACCAGAAAGATGATCTGAGTTCAGTGCCACTGTGAAATGTATCCTATTACCAGAAAGGTGCTCTGAGTTCAGTGTCACTGTGAAGACATAGCCTATTACGAGAAAGATGCTCTGAGTTCAGTGCCAGTGTGAAACATAGCCTATTACCAGAAAGATGCTCTGAGTTCAGTGCCACTGTGAAACATAGCCTATTACCAGAAAGATGCTCTGAGTTCACTGCCACTGTGAAACATAGCCTATTACAAGAAAGATGCTGTGAGTTCAGTGCCACTCTGAAACGTAGCCTATTACCAGAAAGATGCTGTGAGTTCAGTGCCACTGAGAAATGTAGCCTATTACCAGAAAGATGCTCTGAGTTCAGTGCCACTGTGAAACGTAGCCTATTGCCAGAAAGATGCTCTGATTTCAGTGCCACTGTGAAACATAGCCAATTACCAGAAAGATGATCTGAGTTCATTGTGACTGAGAAGACATAGCCGATTACCAGAAAGATGCTCTGAGTTCAGTGCCACTGTGAAACGTAGCGTATTGCCATAAAGATGATCTGAGTTCAGTGCCACAGTGAAACGTAACCTATTACCAGAAAGATGCTGTGAGTTCAGTGCCACTGAGAAATGTAGCCTATTACCAGAAAGATGCTCTGAGTTCAGTGCCACTGTGAAACGTAGCCTATTGCCAGAAAGATGCTCTGATTTCAGTGCCACTGTGAAACATAGCCAATTACCAGAAAGATGATCTGAGTTCATTGTGACTGAGAAGACATAGCCGATTACCAGAAAGATGTTGTGAGTTCAGTGCCACTGTGAAACTTATCCTATTACCAGATCGATGCTCTGAGTTCAGTTTCAATGTGAGACATAGCCTATTACCAGAAAGATGCTCTGAGTTCAGTGCCACTGTGAAACATAGCCTATTACCAGAAAGATGCCCTGAGTTCAGTGTCAATGTGAGACATAGCCTATTACCAGAAAGATGCTCTTAGATCAGTGCCACTGTGAAAAATAGCCTAATACAAGAAAGATGCTCTGAGTTCAGTGCCACTGTGAAGACATAGCCAATTACCAGAAAGATGCTCTGAGTTCAGTGCCACTGTGAAATGTATCCTATTACCAGAAAGGTGCTCTGAGTTCAGTGTCACTGTGAAGACATAGCCTATTACGAGAAAGATGCTCTGAGTTCAGTGCCAGTGTGAAACATAGCCTATTACCAGAAAGATGCTCTGAGTTCAGTGCCACTGTGAAACATAGCCTATTACCAGAAAGATGCTCTGAGTTCAGTGCCACTGTGAAACATAGCCTATTACAAGAAAGATGCTGTGAGTTCAGTGCCACTCTGAAACGTAGCCTATTACCAGAAAGATGCTGTGAGTTCAGTGCCACTGAGAAATGTAGCCTATTACCAGAAAGATGCTCTGAGTTCAGTGCCACTGTGAAACGTAGCCTATTGCCAGAAAGATGCTCTGATTTCAGTGCCACTGTGAAACATAGCCAATTACCAGAAAGATGATCTGAGTTCATTGTGACTGAGAAGACATAGCCGATTACCAGAAAGATGCTCTGAGTTCAGTGCCACTGTGAAACGTAGCGTATTGCCAGAAAGATGCTCTGAGTTCAGTGCCACAGTGAAACGTAACCTATTACCAGAAAGATGTTGTGAGTTCAGTGCCACTGTGAAACGTAGCCTATTACCAGAAAGATGCTGTGAGTTCAGTGCCACTGAGAAATGTAGCCTATTACCAGAAAGATGCTCTGAGTTCAGTGCCACTGTGAAACGTAGCCTATTGCCAGAAAGATGCTCTGATTTCAGTGCCACTGTGAAACATAGCCAATTACCAGAAAGATGATCTGAGTTCATTGTGACTGAGAAGACATAGCCGATTACCAGAAAGATGTTGTGAGTTCAGTGCCCCTGTGAAATGTAGGCTATTACCAGAAAGATGCTCTGAGTTCAGTGCCACTGTGAAACGTAGCCTATTACCAGAAAGATGCTCTGAGTTCAGTGCCACTGTGAAACGTAGCCTATTACCAGAAAGATGCTCTGAGTTCAGTGCCACTGTGAAACATAGCCTATTACCAGAAAGATGCTCTGAGTTCAGTGCCACTGTGAAACGTAGCCTATTAAAAGAAAGATGCTCTAAGTTCAGTGCCACTGTGAAACGTAGCCCATTACCAGAAAGATGCTCTGAGTTCAGTGCCACTGTGAAGACATAGCCTATTCCCAGAAAGATGCTTTGAGTTCAGTGCCACTGTGAAATGTAGCCTATTATCAGAAAGATGCTCTGAGTTCAGTGCCACTGTGAAACGTAGCCTATTACCAGAAAGATGCTCTGAGTTCAGTGCCACTGTGAAATGTAGCCTATTACCAGAAAGATGCTGTGAGTTCAGTGCCACTGAGAAATGTAGCCCATTACCGGAAAGATGCTCTGAGTTCAGTGCCACTGTGAAACGTAGCCTATTGCCAGAAAGATGCTCTGAGTTCAGTGCCACTGTGAAACATAGCCAATTATCAGAAAGAAGATCTGAGTTCATTGTGACTGAGAAGACATAGCCGATTACCAGAAAGATGCTCTGAGTTCAGTGCCACTGTGAAACGTAGCGTATTGCCAGAAAGATGCTCTGAGTTCAGTGCCACAGTGAAACGTAACCTATTACCAGAAAGATGTTGTGAGTTCAGTGCCCCTGTGAAATGTAGGCTATTACCAGAAAGATGCTCTGAGTTCAGTGCCACTGTGAAACTTATCCTATTACCAGATCGATTCTCTGAGTTCAGTTTCAATGTGAGACATAGCTTATTACCAGAAAGATGCTCTGAGTTCAGTGCCACCGTGAAACATAGCCTATTACCAGAAAGATGCCCTGAGTTCAGTGTCAATGTGAGACATAGCCTATTACCAGAAAGATGCTCTTAGATCAGTGCCACTGTGAAAAATAGCCTAATACAAGAAAGATGCTCTGAGTTCAGTGCCACTGTGAAATATAGCCTATTTCCAGAAAGATGCTCTGAGTTCAGTGCCACTGTGAAGACATAGCCTATTACCAGAAAGATGCTCTGAGTTCAGTGCCACTGTGAAATGTAACCTATTACCAGAAAGGTGCTCTGAGTTCAGTGTCACTGTGAAGACATAGCCTATTACTAGAAAGATGCTCTGAGTTCAGTACCAGTGTGAAACATAGCCTATTACCAGAAAGATGCTCTGAGTTCAGTGCCACTGTGAAACATAGCCTATTACCAGAAAGATGCTCTGAGTTCAGTGCCACTGTGAAACATAGCCTATTACAAGAAAGATGCTCTGAGTTCAGTGCCACTCTGAAATGTAGCCTATTACCTGAAAGATGCTCTGAGTTCAGTGCCACTGTGAAACGTAGCCTATTACCAGAAAGATGCTGTGAGTTCAGTGCCACTGAGAAATGTAGCCTATTACCAGAAAGATGCTCTGAGTTCAGTGCCACTGTGAAACGTAGCCTATTGCCAGAAAGATGCTCTGATTTCAGTGCCACTGTGAATCATAGCCAATTACCAGAAAGATGATCTGAGTTCATTGTGACTGAGAAGACATAGCCGATTACCAGAAAGATGTTGTGAGTTCAGTACCCCTGTGAAATGTAGGCTATTACCAGAAAGATGCTCTGAGTTCAGTGTCAATGTGAGACATAGCCTATTACCAGAAAGATGCTCTGAGTTCAGTGCCACTGTGAAACTTATCCTATTACCAGATCGATGCTCTGAGTTCAGTTTCAATGTGAGACATAGCCTATTACCAGAAAGATGCTCTGAGTTCAGTGCCACTGTGAAACATAGCCTATTACCAGAAAGATGCCCTGAGTTCAGTGTCAATGTGAGACATAGCCTATTACCAGAAAGATGCTCTTAGATCAGTGCCACTGTGAAAAATAGCCTAATACAAGAAAGATGCTCTGAGTTCAGTGCCACTGTGAAGACATAGCCAATTACCAGAAAGATGCTCTGAGTTCAGTGCCACTGTGAAATGTATCCTATTACCAGAAAGGTGCTCTGAGTTCAGTGTCACTGTGAAGACATAGCCTATTACGAGAAAGATGCTCTGAGTTCAGTGCCAGTGTGAAACATAGCCTATTACCAGAAAGATGCTCTGAGTTCAGTGCCACTGTGAAACATAGCCTATTACCAGAAAGATGCTCTGAGTTCAGTGCCACTGTGAAACATAGCCTATTACAAGAAAGATGCTCTGAGTTCAGTGCCACTCTGAAACGTAGCCTATTACCAGAAAGATGCTCTGAGTTCAGTGCCACTGTGTAACGTAGCCTATTACCAGAAAGATGCTGTGAGTTCAGTGCCACTGAGAAATGTAGCCTATTAACAGAAAGATGCTCTGAGTTCAGTGCCACTGTGAAACATAGCCTATTACCAGAAAGATGCTCTGAGTTCAGTGCCACTGTGAAACATAGCCTATTACAAGAAAGATGCTCTGAGTTCAGTGCCACTCTGAAACGTAGCCTATTACCAGAAAGATGCTGTGAGTTCAGTGCCACTGAGAAATGTAGCCTATTACCAGAAAGATGCTCTGAGTTCAGTGCCACTGTGAAACGTAGCCTATTGCCAGAAAGATGCTCTGATTTCAGTGCCACTGTGAAACATAGCCAATTACCAGAAAGATGATCTGAGTTCAGTGCCACTGTGAAATGTATCCTATTACCAGAAAGGTGCTCTGAGTTCAGTGTCACTGTGAAGACATAGCCTATTACGAGAAAGATGCTCTGAGTTCAGTGCCAGTGTGAAACATAGCCTATTACCAGAAAGATGCTCTGAGTTCAGTGCCACTGTGAAACATAGCCTATTACCAGAAAGATGCTCTGAGTTCACTGCCACTGTGAAACATAGCCTATTACAAGAAAGATGCTGTGAGTTCAGTGCCACTCTGAAACGTAGCCTATTACCAGAAAGATGCTGTGAGTTCAGTGCCACTGAGAAATGTAGCCTATTACCAGAAAGATGCTCTGAGTTCAGTGCCACTGTGAAACGTAGCCTATTGCCAGAAAGATGCTCTGATTTCAGTGCCACTGTGAAACATAGCCAATTACCAGAAAGATGATCTGAGTTCATTGTGACTGAGAAGACATAGCCGATTACCAGAAAGATGCTCTGAGTTCAGTGCCACTGTGAAACGTAGCGTATTGCCATAAAGATGATCTGAGTTCAGTGCCACAGTGAAACGTAACCTATTACCAGAAAGATGCTGTGAGTTCAGTGCCACTGAGAAATGTAGCCTATTACCAGAAAGATGCTCTGAGTTCAGTGCCACTGTGAAACGTAGCCTATTGCCAGAAAGATGCTCTGATTTCAGTGCCACTGTGAAACATAGCCAATTACCAGAAAGATGATCTGAGTTCATTGTGACTGAGAAGACATAGCCGATTACCAGAAAGATGTTGTGAGTTCAGTGCCACTGTGAAACTTATCCTATTACCAGATCGATGCTCTGAGTTCAGTTTCAATGTGAGACATAGCCTATTACCAGAAAGATGCTCTGAGTTCAGTGCCACTGTGAAACATAGCCTATTACCAGAAAGATGCCCTGAGTTCAGTGTCAATGTGAGACATAGCCTATTACCAGAAAGATGCTCTTAGATCAGTGCCACTGTGAAAAATAGCCTAATACAAGAAAGATGCTCTGAGTTCAGTGCCACTGTGAAGACATAGCCAATTACCAGAAAGATGCTCTGAGTTCAGTGCCACTGTGAAATGTATCCTATTACCAGAAAGGTGCTCTGAGTTCAGTGTCACTGTGAAGACATAGCCTATTACGAGAAAGATGCTCTGAGTTCAGTGCCAGTGTGAAACATAGCCTATTACCAGAAAGATGCTCTGAGTTCAGTGCCACTGTGAAACATAGCCTATTACCAGAAAGATGCTCTGAGTTCAGTGCCACTGTGAAACATAGCCTATTACAAGAAAGATGCTGTGAGTTCAGTGCCACTCTGAAACGTAGCCTATTACCAGAAAGATGCTGTGAGTTCAGTGCCACTGAGAAATGTAGCCTATTACCAGAAAGATGCTCTGAGTTCAGTGCCACTGTGAAACGTAGCCTATTGCCAGAAAGATGCTCTGATTTCAGTGCCACTGTGAAACATAGCCAATTACCAGAAAGATGATCTGAGTTCATTGTGACTGAGAAGACATAGCCGATTACCAGAAAGATGCTCTGAGTTCAGTGCCACTGTGAAACGTAGCGTATTGCCAGAAAGATGCTCTGAGTTCAGTGCCACAGTGAAACGTAACCTATTACCAGAAAGATGTTGTGAGTTCAGTGCCACTGTGAAACGTAGCCTATTACCAGAAAGATGCTGTGAGTTCAGTGCCACTGAGAAATGTAGCCTATTACCAGAAAGATGCTCTGAGTTCAGTGCCACTGTGAAACGTAGCCTATTGCCAGAAAGATGCTCTGATTTCAGTGCCACTGTGAAACATAGCCAATTACCAGAAAGATGATCTGAGTTCATTGTGACTGAGAAGACATAGCCGATTACCAGAAAGATGTTGTGAGTTCAGTGCCCCTGTGAAATGTAGGCTATTACCAGAAAGATGCTCTGAGTTCAGTGCCACTGTGAAACGTAGCCTATTACCAGAAAGATGCTCTGAGTTCAGTGCCACTGTGAAACGTAGCCTATTACCAGAAAGATGCTCTGAGTTCAGTGCCACTGTGAAACATAGCCTATTACCAGAAAGATGCTCTGAGTTCAGTGCCACTGTGAAACGTAGCCTATTAAAAGAAAGATGCTCTAAGTTCAGTGCCACTGTGAAACGTAGCCCATTACCAGAAAGATGCTCTGAGTTCAGTGCCACTGTGAAGACATAGCCTATTCCCAGAAAGATGCTTTGAGTTCAGTGCCACTGTGAAATGTAGCCTATTATCAGAAAGATGCTCTGAGTTCAGTGCCACTGTGAAACGTAGCCTATTACCAGAAAGATGCTCTGAGTTCAGTGCCACTGTGAAATGTAGCCTATTACCAGAAAGATGCTGTGAGTTCAGTGCCACTGAGAAATGTAGCCCATTACCGGAAAGATGCTCTGAGTTCAGTGCCACTGTGAAACGTAGCCTATTGCCAGAAAGATGCTCTGAGTTCAGTGCCACTGTGAAACATAGCCAATTATCAGAAAGAAGATCTGAGTTCATTGTGACTGAGAAGACATAGCCGATTACCAGAAAGATGCTCTGAGTTCAGTGCCACTGTGAAACGTAGCGTATTGCCAGAAAGATGCTCTGAGTTCAGTGCCACAGTGAAACGTAACCTATTACCAGAAAGATGTTGTGAGTTCAGTGCCCCTGTGAAATGTAGGCTATTACCAGAAAGATGCTCTGAGTTCAGTGCCACTGTGAAACTTATCCTATTACCAGATCGATTCTCTGAGTTCAGTTTCAATGTGAGACATAGCTTATTACCAGAAAGATGCTCTGAGTTCAGTGCCACCGTGAAACATAGCCTATTACCAGAAAGATGCCCTGAGTTCAGTGTCAATGTGAGACATAGCCTATTACCAGAAAGATGCTCTTAGATCAGTGCCACTGTGAAAAATAGCCTAATACAAGAAAGATGCTCTGAGTTCAGTGCCACTGTGAAATATAGCCTATTTCCAGAAAGATGCTCTGAGTTCAGTGCCACTGTGAAGACATAGCCTATTACCAGAAAGATGCTCTGAGTTCAGTGCCACTGTGAAATGTAACCTATTACCAGAAAGGTGCTCTGAGTTCAGTGTCACTGTGAAGACATAGCCTATTACTAGAAAGATGCTCTGAGTTCAGTACCAGTGTGAAACATAGCCTATTACCAGAAAGATGCTCTGAGTTCAGTGCCACTGTGAAACATAGCCTATTACCAGAAAGATGCTCTGAGTTCAGTGCCACTGTGAAACATAGCCTATTACAAGAAAGATGCTCTGAGTTCAGTGCCACTCTGAAATGTAGCCTATTACCTGAAAGATGCTCTGAGTTCAGTGCCACTGTGAAACGTAGCCTATTACCAGAACGATGCTGTGAGTTCAGTGCCACTGAGAAATGTAGCCTATTACCAGAAAGATGCTCTGAGTTCAGTGCCACTGTGAAACGTAGCCTATTGCCAGAAAGATGCTCTGATTTCAGTGCCACTGTGAATCATAGCCAATTACCAGAAAGATGATCTGAGTTCATTGTGACTGAGAAGACATAGCCGATTACCAGAAAGATGTTGTGAGTTCAGTACCCCTGTGAAATGTAGGCTATTACCAGAAAGATGCTCTGAGTTCAGTGTCAATGTGAGACATAGCCTATTACCAGAAAGATGCTCTGAGTTCAGTGCCACTGTGAAACTTATCCTATTACCAGATCGATGCTCTGAGTTCAGTTTCAATGTGAGACATAGCCTATTACCAGAAAGATGCTCTGAGTTCAGTGCCACTGTGAAACATAGCCTATTACCAGAAAGATGCCCTGAGTTCAGTGTCAATGTGAGACATAGCCTATTACCAGAAAGATGCTCTTAGATCAGTGCCACTGTGAAAAATAGCCTAATACAAGAAAGATGCTCTGAGTTCAGTGCCACTGTGAAGACATAGCCAATTACCAGAAAGATGCTCTGAGTTCAGTGCCACTGTGAAATGTATCCTATTACCAGAAAGGTGCTCTGAGTTCAGTGTCACTGTGAAGACATAGCCTATTACGAGAAAGATGCTCTGAGTTCAGTGCCAGTGTGAAACATAGCCTATTACCAGAAAGATGCTCTGAGTTCAGTGCCACTGTGAAACATAGCCTATTACCAGAAAGATGCTCTGAGTTCAGTGCCACTGTGAAACATAGCCTATTACAAGAAAGATGCTCTGAGTTCAGTGCCACTCTGAAACGTAGCCTATTACCAGAAAGATGCTCTGAGTTCAGTGCCACTGTGTAACGTAGCCTATTACCAGAAAGATGCTGTGAGTTCAGTGCCACTGAGAAATGTAGCCTATTAACAGAAAGATGCTCTGAGTTCAGTGCCACTGTGAAACGTAGCCTATTGCCAGAAAGATGCTCTGATTTCAGTGCCACTGTGAAACATAGCCAATTACCAGAAAGATGATCTGAGTTCAGTGCCACTGAGAAATGTAGCCTATTACCAGAAAGATGCTCTGAGTTCAGTGCCACTGTGAAACGTAGCCTATTGCCAGAAAGATGCTCTGATTTCAGTGCCACTGTGAAACATAGCCAATTACCAGAAAGATGATCTGAGTTCATTGTGACTGAGAAGACATAGCCGATTACCAGAAAGATGTTGTGAGTTCAGTGCCCCTGTGAAATGTAGGCTATTACCAGAAAGATGCTCTGAGTTCAGTGCCACTGTGAAACTTATCCTATTACCAGATCGATGCTCTGAGTTCAGTTTCAATGTGAGACATAGCCTATTACCAGAAAGATGCTCTGAGTTCAGTGCCACTGTGAAACATAGCCTATTACCAGAAAGATGCCCTGAGTTCAGTGTCAATGTGAGACATAGCCTATTACCAGAAAGATGCTCTTAGATCAGTGCCACTGTGAAAAATAGCCTAATACAAGAAAGATGCTCTGAGTTCAGTGCCACTGTGAAATGTATCCTATTACCAGAAAGGTGCTCTGAGTTCAGTGTCACTGTGAAGACATAGCCTATTACGAGAAAGATGCTCTGAGTTCAGTGCCAGTGTGAAACATAGCCTATTACCAGAAAGATGCTCTGAGTTCAGTGCCACTGTGAAACATAGCCTATTACCAGAAAGATGCTCTGAGTTCAGTGCCACTGTGAAACATAGACTATTACAAGAAAGATGCTCTGAGTTCAGTGCCACTCTGAAACGTAGCCTATTACCAGAAAGATGCTCTGAGTTCAGTGCCACTGTGTAACGTAGCCTATTACCAGAAAGATGCTCTGAGTTCAGTGCCACTCTGAAACGTAGCCTATTACCAGAAAGATGCTGTGAGTTCAGTGCCACTGAGAAATGTAGCCTATTACCAGAAAGATGCTCTGAGTTCAGTGCCACTGTGAAACGTAGCCTATTGCCAGAAAGATGCTCTGATTTCAGTGCCACTGTGAAACATAGCCAATTACCAGAAAGATGATCTGAGTTCATTGTGACTGAGAAGACATAGCCGATTACCAGAAAGATGCTCTTAGATCAGTGCCACTGTGAAAAATAGCCTAATACAAGAAAGATGCTCTGAGTTCAGTGCCACTGTGAAGACATAGCCAATTACCAGAAAGATGCTCTGAGTTCAGTGCCACTGTGAAACATAGCCTATTACAAGAAAGATGCTGTGAGTTCAGTGCCACTCTGAAACGTAGCCTATTACCAGAAAGAGGCTGTGAGTTCAGTGCCACTGAGAAATGTAGCCTATTACCAGAAAGATGCTCTGAGTTCAGTGCCACTGTGAAACGTAGCCTATTGCCAGAAAGATGCTCTGATTTCAGTGCCACTGTGAAACATAGCCAATTACCAGAAAGATGATCTGAGTTCATTGTGACTGAGAAGACATAGCCGATTACCAGAAAGATGCTCTGAGTTCAGTGCCACTGTGAAACATAGCGTATTGCCATAAAGATGCTCTGAGTTCAGTGCCACAGTGAAACGTAACCTATTACCAGAAAGATGCTGTGAGTTCAGTGCCACTGAGAAATGTAGCCTATTACCAGAAAGATGCTCTGAGTTCAGTGCCACTGTGAAACGTAGCCTATTGCCAGAAAGATGCTCTGATTTCAGTGCCACTGTGAAACATAGCCAATTACCAGAAAGATGATCTGAGTTCATTGTGACTGAGAAGTCATAGCCGATTACCAGAAAGATGTTGTGAGTTCAGTGCCCCTGTGAAATGTAGGCTATTACCAGAAAGATGCTCTGAGTTCAGTGCCACTGTGAAACTTATCCTATTACCAGATCGATGCTCTGAGTTCAGTTTCAATGTGAGACATAGCCTATTACCAGAAAGATGCTCTGAGTTCAGTGCCACTGTGTAACGTAGCCTATTACCAGAAAGATGCTCTGAGTTCAGTGCCACTCTGAAACGTAGCCTATTACCAGAAAGATGCTATGAGTTCAGTGCCACTGAGAAATGTAGCCTATTACCAGAAAGATGCTCTGAGTTCAGTGCCACTGTGAAACGTAGCCTATTGCCAGAAAGATGCTCTGATTTCAGTGCCACTGTGAAACATAGCCAATTACCAGAAAGATGATCTGAGTTCATTGTGACTGAGAAGACTTAGCCGATTACCAGAAAGATGTTGTGAGTTCAGTGCCCCTGTGAAATGTAGGCTATTACCAGAAAGATGCTCTGAGTTCAGTGCCACTGTGAAACTTATCCTATTACCAGATCGATGCTCTGAGTTCAGTTTCAATGTGAGACATAGCCTATTACCAGAAAGATGCTCTGAGTTCAGTGCCACTGTGTAACGTAGCCTATTACCAGAAAGATGCTCTGAGTTCAGTGCCACTCTGAAACGTAGCCTATTACCAGAAAGATGCTGTGAGTTCAGTGCCACTGAGAAATGTAGCCTATTACCAGAAAGATGCTCTGAGTTCAGTGCCACTGTGAAACGTAGCCTATTGCCAGAAAGATGCTCTGATTTCAGTGCCACTGTGAAACATAGCCAATTACCAGAAAGATGATCTGAGTTCATTGTGACTGAGAAGACATAGCCGATTACCAGAAAGATGTTGTGAGTTCAGTGCCCCTGTGAAATGTAGGCTATTACCAGAAAGATGCTCTGAGTTCAGTGCCACTGTGAAACTTATCCTATTACCAGATCGATGCTCTGAGTTCAGTTTCAATGTGAGACATAGCCTATTACCAGAAAGATGCTCTGAGTTCAGTGCCACTGTGTAACGTAGCCTATTACCAGAAAGATGCTCTGAGTTCAGTGCCACTCTGAAACGTAGCCTATTACCAGAAAGATGCTGTGAGTTCAGTGCCACTGAGAAATGTAGCCTATTACCAGAAAGATGCTCTGAGTTCAGTGCCACTGTGAAACGTAGCCTATTGCCAGAAAGATGCTCTGATTTCAGTGCCACTGTGAAACATAGCCAATTACCAGAAAGATGATCTGAGTTCATTGTGACTGAGAAGACATAGCCGATTACCAGAAAGATGCTCTGAGTTTAGTGCCACTGTGAAACGTAGCCAATTACCAGAAAGATGCTCTTAGATCAGTGCCACTGTGAAAAATAGCCTAATACAAGAAAGATGCTCTGAGTTCAGTGCCACTGTGAAACGTAACGTATTGCCAGAAAGATGCTCTGAGTTCAGTGCCACTGTGAAACGTAGCGTATTGCCAGAAAGATGCTCAGAGTTCAGTGCCACAGTGAAACGTAACCTATTACCAGAAAGATGTTGTGAGTTCAGTGCCACTGTGAAACGTAGCCTATTACCAGAAAGATGCTGTGAGTTCAGTGCCACTGAGAAATGTAGCCTATTACCAGAAAGATGCTCTGAGTTCAGTGCCACTGTGAAACGTAGCCTATTGCCAGAAAGATGCTCTGATTTCAGTGCCACTGTGAAACATAGCCAATTACCAGAAAGATGATCTGAGTTCATTGTGACTGAGAAGACATAGCCGATTACCAGAAAGATGTTGTGAGTTCAGTGCCCCTGTGAAATGTATCCTATTACCAGAAAGGTGCTCTGAGTTCAGTGTCACTGTGAAGACATAGCCTATTACGAGAAAGATGCTCTGAGTTCAGTGCCAGTGTGAAACATAGCCTATTACCAGAAAGATGCTCTGAGTTCAGTGCCACTGTGAAACATAGCCTATTACCAGAAAGATGCTCTGAGTTCAGTGCCACTGTGAAACATAGCCTATTACAAGAAAGATGCTCTGAGTTCAGTGCCACTCTGAAACGTAGCCTATTACCAGAAAGATGCTGTGAGTTCAGTGCCACTGAGAAATGTAGCCTATTACCAGAAAGATGCTCTGAGTTCAGTGCCACTGTGAAACGTAGCCTATTGCCAGAAAGATGCTCTGATTTCAGTGCCACTGTGAAACATAGCCAATTACCAGAAAGATGATCTGAGTTCAGTGCCACTGTGAAATGTATCCTATTACCAGAAAGGTGCTCTGAGTTCAGTGTCACTGTGAAGACATAGCCTATTACGAGAAAGATGCTCTGAGTTCAGTGCCAGTGTGAAACATAGCCTATTACCAGAAAGATGCTCTGAGTTCAGTGCCACTGTGAAACATAGCCTATTACCAGAAAGATGCTCTGAGTTCACTGCCACTGTGAAACATAGCCTATTACAAGAAAGATGCTGTGAGTTCAGTGCCACTCTGAAACGTAGCCTATTACCAGAAAGATGCTGTGAGTTCAGTGCCACTGAGAAATGTAGCCTATTACCAGAAAGATGCTCTGAGTTCAGTGCCACTGTGAAACGTAGCCTATTGCCAGAAAGATGCTCTGATTTCAGTGCCACTGTGAAACATAGCCAATTACCAGAAAGATGATCTGAGTTCATTGTGACTGAGAAGACATAGCCGATTACCAGAAAGATGCTCTGAGTTCAGTGCCACTGTGAAACGTAGCGTATTGCCATAAAGATGCTCTGAGTTCAGTGCCACAGTGAAACGTAACCTATTACCAGAAAGATGCTGTGAGTTCAGTGCCACTGAGAAATGTAGCCTATTACCAGAAAGATGCTCTGAGTTCAGTGCCACTGTGAAACGTAGCCTATTGCCAGAAAGATGCTCTGATTTCAGTGCCACTGTGAAACATAGCCAATTACCAGAAAGATGATCTGAGTTCATTGTGACTGAGAAGTCATAGCCTATTACCAGAAAGATGTTGTGAGTTCAGTGCCCCTGTGAAATGTAGGCTATTACCAGAAAGATGCTCTGAGTTCAGTGCCACTGTGAAACTTATCCTATTACCAGATCGATGCTCTGAGTTCAGTTTCAATGTGAGACATAGCCTATTACCAGAAAGATGCTCTGAGTTCAGTGCCACTGTGTAACGTAGCCTATTACCAGAAAGATGCTCTGAGTTCAGTGCCACTCTGAAACGTAGCCTATTACCAGAAAGATGCTATGAGTTCAGTGCCACTGAGAAATGTAGCCTATTACCAGAAAGATGCTCTGAGTTCAGTGCCACTGTGAAACGTAGCCTATTGCCAGAAAGATGCTCTGATTTCAGTGCCACTGTGAAACATAGCCAATTACCAGAAAGATGATCTGAGTTCATTGTGACTGAGAAGACTTAGCCGATTACCAGAAAGATGTTGTGAGTTCAGTGCCCCTGTGAAATGTAGGCTATTACCAGAAAGATGCTCTGAGTTCAGTGCCACTGTGAAACTTATCCTATTACCAGATCGATGCTCTGAGTTCAGTTTCAATGTGAGACATAGCCTATTACCAGAAAGATGCTCTGAGTTCAGTGCCACTGTGTAACGTAGCCTATTACCAGAAAGATGCTCTGAGTTCAGTGCCACTCTGAAACGTAGCCTATTACCAGAAAGATGCTGTGAGTTCAGTGCCACTGAGAAATGTAGCCTATTACCAGAAAGATGCTCTGAGTTCAGTGCCACTGTGAAACGTAGCCTATTGCCAGAAAGATGCTCTGATTTCAGTGCCACTGTGAAACATAGCCAATTACCAGAAAGATGATCTGAGTTCATTGTGACTGAGAAGACATAGCCGATTACCAGAAAGATGTTGTGAGTTCAGTGCCCCTGTGAAATGTAGGCTATTACCAGAAAGATGCTCTGAGTTCAGTGCCACTGTGAAACTTATCCTATTACCAGATCGATGCTCTGAGTTCAGTTTCAATGTGAGACATAGCCTATTACCAGAAAGATGCTCTGAGTTCAGTGCCACTGTGTAACGTAGCCTATTACCAGAAAGATGCTCTGAGTTCAGTGCCACTCTGAAACGTAGCCTATTACCAGAAAGATGCTGTGAGTTCAGTGCCACTGAGAAATGTAGCCTATTACCAGAAAGATGCTCTGAGTTCAGTGCCACTGTGAAACGTAGCCTATTGCCAGAAAGATGCTCTGATTTCAGTGCCACTGTGAAACATAGCCAATTACCAGAAAGATGATCTGAGTTCATTGTGACTGAGAAGACATAGCCGATTACCAGAAAGATGCTCTGAGTTTAGTGCCACTGTGAAACGTAGCCAATTACCAGAAAGATGCTCTTAGATCAGTGCCACTGTGAAAAATAGCCTAATACAAGAAAGATGCTCTGAGTTCAGTGCCACTGTGAAACGTAACGTATTGCCAGAAAGATGCTCTGAGTTCAGTGCCACTGTGAAACGTAGCGTATTGCCAGAAAGATGCTCTGAGTTCAGTGCCACAGTGAAACGTAACCTATTACCAGAAAGATGTTGTGAGTTCAGTGCCACTGTGAAACGTAGCCTATTACCAGAAAGATGCTGTGAGTTCAGTGCCACTGAGAAATGTAGCCTATTACCAGAAAGATGCTCTGAGTTCAGTGCCACTGTGAAACGTAGCCTATTGCCAGAAAGATGCTCTGATTTCAGTGCCACTGTGAAACATAGCCAATTACCAGAAAGATGATCTGAGTTCATTGTGACTGAGAAGACATAGCCGATTACCAGAAAGATGTTGTGAGTTCAGTGCCCCTGTGAAATGTAGGCTATTACCAGAAAGATGCTCTGAGTTCAGTGCCACTGTGAAACTTATCCTATTACCAGATCGATGCTCTGAGTTCAGTTTCAATGTGAGACATAGCCTATTACCAGAAAGATGCTCTGAGTTCAGTGCCACTGTGAAACATAGCCTATTACCAGAAAGATGCCCTGAGTTCAGTGTCAATGTGAGACATAGCCTATTACCAGAAAGATGCTCTTAGATCAGTGCCACTGTGAAAAATAGCCTAATACAAGAAAGATGCTCTGAGTTCAGTGCCACTGTGAAGACATAGCCAATTACCAGAAAGATGCTCTGAGTTCAGTGCCACTGTGAAATGTATCCTATTACCAGAAAGGTGCTCTGAGTTCAGTGTCACTGTGAAGACATAGCCTATTACGAGAAAGATGCTCTGAGTTCAGTGCCAGTGTGAAACATAGCCTATTACCAGAAAGATGCTCTGAGTTCAGTGCCACTGTGAAACATAGCCTATTACAAGAAAGATGCTCTGAGTTCAGTGCCACTCTGAAACGTAGCCTATTACCAGAAAGATGCTGTGAGTTCAGTGCCACTGAGAAATGTAGCCTATTACCAGAAAGATGCTCTGAGTTCAGTGCCACTGTGAAACGTAGCCTATTGCCAGAAAGATGCTCTGATTTCAGTGCCACTGTGAAACATAGCCAATTACCAGAAAGATGTTCTGAGTTCAGTGCCACTGTGAAATGTATCCTATTACCAGAAAGGTGCTCTGAGTTCAGTGTCACTGTGAAGACATAGCCTATTACGAGAAAGATGCTCTGAGTTCAGTGCCAGTGTGAAACATAGCCTATTACCAGAAAGATGCTCTGAGTTCAGTGCCACTGTGAAACATAGCCTATTACCAGAAAGATGCTCTGAGTTCACTGCCACTGTGAAACATAGCCTATTACAAGAAAGATGCTGTGAGTTCAGTGCCACTCTGAAACGTAGCCTATTACCAGAAAGATGCTGTGAGTTCAGTGCCACTGAGAAATGTAGCCTATTACCAGAAAGATGCTCTGAGTTCAGTGCCACTGTGAAACGTAGCCTATTGCCAGAAAGATGCTCTGATTTCAGTGCCACTGTGAAACATAGCCAATTACCAGAAAGATGATCTGAGTTCATTGTGACTGAGAAGACATAGCCGATTACCAGAAAGATGCTCTGAGTTCAGTGCCACTGTGAAACGTAGCGTATTGCCATAAAGATGCTCTGAGTTCAGTGCCACAGTGAAACGTAACCTATTACCAGAAAGATGCTGTGAGTTCAGTGCCACTGAGAAATGTAGCCTATTACCAGAAAGATGCTCTGAGTTCAGTGCCACTGTGAAACGTAGCCTATTGCCAGAAAGATGCTCTGATTTCAGTGCCACTGTGAAACATAGCCAATTACCAGAAAGATGATCTGAGTTCATTGTGACTGAGAAGTCATAGCCGATTACCAGAAAGATGTTGTGAGTTCAGTGCCCCTGTGAAATGTAGGCTATTACCAGAAAGATGCTCTGAGTTCAGTGCCACTGTGAAACTTATCCTATTACCAGATCGATGCTCTGAGTTCAGTTTCAATGTGAGACATAGCCTATTACCAGAAAGATGCTCTGAGTTCAGTGCCACTGTGTAACGTAGCCTATTACCAGAAAGATGCTCTGAGTTCAGTGCCACTCTGAAACGTAGCCTATTACCAGAAAGATGCTATGAGTTCAGTGCCACTGAGAAATGTAGCCTATTACCAGAAAGATGCTCTGAGTTCAGTGCCACTGTGAAACGTAGCCTATTGCCAGAAAGATGCTCTGATTTCAGTGCCACTGTGAAACATAGCCAATTACCAGAAAGATGATCTGAGTTCATTGTGACTGAGAAGACTTAGCCGATTACCAGAAAGATGTTGTGAGTTCAGTGCCCCTGTGAAATGTAGGCTATTACCAGAAAGATGCTCTGAGTTCAGTGCCACTGTGAAACTTATCCTATTACCAGATCGATGCTCTGAGTTCAGTTTCAATGTGAGACATAGCCTATTACCAGAAAGATGCTCTGAGTTCAGTGCCACTGTGTAACGTAGCCTATTACCAGAAAGATGCTCTGAGTTCAGTGCCACTCTGAAACGTAGCCTATTACCAGAAAGATGCTGTGAGTTCAGTGCCACTGAGAAATGTAGCCTATTACCAGAAAGATGCTCTGAGTTCAGTGCCACTGTGAAACGTAGCCTATTGCCAGAAAGATGCTCTGATTTCAGTGCCACTGTGAAACATAGCCAATTACCAGAAAGATGATCTGAGTTCATTGTGACTGAGAAGACATAGCCGATTACCAGAAAGATGTTGTGAGTTCAGTGCCCCTGTGAAATGTAGGCTATTACCAGAAAGATGCTCTGAGTTCAGTGCCACTGTGAAACTTATCCTATTACCAGATCGATGCTCTGAGTTCAGTTTCAATGTGAGACATAGCCTATTACCAGAAAGATGCTCTGAGTTCAGTGCCACTGTGTAACGTAGCCTATTACCAGAAAGATGCTCTGAGTTCAGTGCCACTCTGAAACGTAGCCTATTACCAGAAAGATGCTGTGAGTTCAGTGCCACTGAGAAATGTAGCCTATTACCAGAAAGATGCTCTGAGTTCAGTGCCACTGTGAAACGTAGCCTATTGCCAGAAAGATGCTCTGATTTCAGTGCCACTGTGAAACATAGCCAATTACCAGAAAGATGATCTGAGTTCATTGTGACTGAGAAGACATAGCCGATTACCAGAAAGATGCTCTGAGTTTAGTGCCACTGTGAAACGTAGCCAATTACCAGAAAGATGCTCTTAGATCAGTGCCACTGTGAAAAATAGCCTAATACAAGAAAGATGCTCTGAGTTCAGTGCCACTGTGAAACGTAACGTATTGCCAGAAAGATGCTCTGAGTTCAGTGCCACTGTGAAACGTAGCGTATTGCCAGAAAGATGCTCAGAGTTCAGTGCCACAGTGAAACGTAACCTATTACCAGAAAGATGTTGTGAGTTCAGTGCCACTGTGAAACGTAGCCTATTACCAGAAAGATGCTGTGAGTTCAGTGCCACTGAGAAATGTAGCCTATTACCAGAAAGATGCTCTGAGTTCAGTGCCACTGTGAAACGTAGCCTATTGCCAGAAAGATGCTCTGATTTCAGTGCCACTGTGAAACATAGCCAATTACCAGAAAGATGATCTGAGTTCATTGTGACTGAGAAGACATAGCCGATTACCAGAAAGATGCTCTGAGTTCAGTGCCACTGTGAAACGTAGCGTATTGCCATAAAGATGCTCTGAGTTCAGTGCCACAGTGAAACGTAACCTATTGCCAGAAAGATGCTCTGATTTCAGTGCCACTGTGAAACATAGCCAATTACCAGAAAGATGATCTGAGTTCATTGTGACTGAGAAGACTTAGCCGATTACCAGAAAGATGTTGTGAGTTCAGTGCCCCTGTGAAATGTAGGCTATTACCAGAAAGATGCTCTGAGTTCAGTGCCACTGTGAAACTTATCCTATTACCAGATCGATGCTCTGAGTTCAGTTTCAATGTGAGACATAGCCTATTACCAGAAAGATGCTCTGAGTTCAGTGCCACTGTGTAACGTAGCCTATTACCAGAAAGATGCTCTGAGTTCAGTGCCACTCTGAAACGTAGCCTATTACCAGAAAGATGCTGTGAGTTCAGTGCCACTGAGAAATGTAGCCTATTACCAGAAAGATGCTCTGAGTTCAGTGCCACTGTGAAACGTAGCCTATTGCCAGAAAGATGCTCTGATTTCAGTGCCACTGTGAAACATAGCCAATTACCAGAAAGATGATCTGAGTTCATTGTGACTGAGAAGACATAGCCGATTACCAGAAAGATGTTGTGAGTTCAGTGCCCCTGTGAAATGTAGGCTATTACCAGAAAGATGCTCTGAGTTCAGTGCCACTGTGAAACTTATCCTATTACCAGATCGATGCTCTGAGTTCAGTTTCAATGTGAGACATAGCCTATTACCAGAAAGATGCTCTGAGTTCAGTGCCACTGTGTAACGTAGCCTATTACCAGAAAGATGCTCTGAGTTCAGTGCCACTCTGAAACGTAGCCTATTACCAGAAAGATGCTGTGAGTTCAGTGCCACTGAGAAATGTAGCCTATTACCAGAAAGATGCTCTGAGTTCAGTGCCACTGTGAAACGTAGCCTATTGCCAGAAAGATGCTCTGATTTCAGTGCCACTGTGAAACATAGCCAATTACCAGAAAGATGATCTGAGTTCATTGTGACTGAGAAGACATAGCCGATTACCAGAAAGATGCTCTGAGTTTAGTGCCACTGTGAAACGTAGCCAATTACCAGAAAGATGCTCTTAGATCAGTGCCACTGTGAAAAATAGCCTAATACAAGAAAGATGCTCTGAGTTCAGTGCCACTGTGAAACGTAACGTATTGCCAGAAAGATGCTCTGAGTTCAGTGCCACTGTGAAACGTAGCGTATTGCCAGAAAGATGCTCAGAGTTCAGTGCCACAGTGAAACGTAACCTATTACCAGAAAGATGTTGTGAGTTCAGTGCCACTGTGAAACGTAGCCTATTACCAGAAAGATGCTGTGAGTTCAGTGCCACTGAGAAATGTAGCCTATTACCAGAAAGATGCTCTGAGTTCAGTGCCACTGTGAAACGTAGCCTATTGCCAGAAAGATGCTCTGATTTCAGTGCCACTGTGAAACATAGCCAATTACCAGAAAGATGATCTGAGTTCATTGTGACTGAGAAGACATAGCCGATTACCAGAAAGATGCTCTGAGTTCAGTGCCACTGTGAAACGTAGCGTATTGCCATAAAGATGCTCTGAGTTCAGTGCCACAGTGAAACGTAACCTATTACCAGAAAGATGCTGTGAGTTCAGTGCCACTGAGAAATGTAGCCTATTACCAGAAAGATGCTCTGAGTTCAGTGCCACTGTGAAACGTAGCCTATTGCCAGAAAGATGCTCTGATTTCAGTGCCACTGTGAAACATAGCCAATTACCAGAAAGATGATCTGAGTTCATTGTGACTGAGAAGTCATAGCCTATTACCAGAAAGATGTTGTGAGTTCAGTGCCCCTGTGAAATGTAGGCTATTACCAGAAAGATGCTCTGAGTTCAGTGCCACTGTGAAACTTATCCTATTACCAGATCGATGCTCTGAGTTCAGTTTCAATGTGAGACATAGCCTATTACCAGAAAGATGCTCTGAGTTCAGTGCCACTGTGTAACGTAGCCTATTACCAGAAAGATGCTCTGAGTTCAGTGCCACTCTGAAACGTAGCCTATTACCAGAAAGATGCTATGAGTTCAGTGCCACTGAGAAATGTAGCCTATTACCAGAAAGATGCTCTGAGTTCAGTGCCACTGTGAAACGTAGCCTATTGCCAGAAAGATGCTCTGATTTCAGTGCCACTGTGAAACATAGCCAATTACCAGAAAGATGATCTGAGTTCATTGTGACTGAGAAGACTTAGCCGATTACCAGAAAGATGTTGTGAGTTCAGTGCCCCTGTGAAATGTAGGCTATTACCAGAAAGATGCTCTGAGTTCAGTGCCACTGTGAAACTTATCCTATTACCAGATCGATGCTCTGAGTTCAGTTTCAATGTGAGACATAGCCTATTACCAGAAAGATGCTCTGAGTTCAGTGCCACTGTGTAACGTAGCCTATTACCAGAAAGATGCTCTGAGTTCAGTGCCACTCTGAAACGTAGCCTATTACCAGAAAGATGCTGTGAGTTCAGTGCCACTGAGAAATGTAGCCTATTACCAGAAAGATGCTCTGAGTTCAGTGCCACTGTGAAACGTAGCCTATTGCCAGAAAGATGCTCTGATTTCAGTGCCACTGTGAAACATAGCCAATTACCAGAAAGATGATCTGAGTTCATTGTGACTGAGAAGACATAGCCGATTACCAGAAAGATGTTGTGAGTTCAGTGCCCCTGTGAAATGTAGGCTATTACCAGAAAGATGCTCTGAGTTCAGTGCCACTGTGAAACTTATCCTATTACCAGATCGATGCTCTGAGTTCAGTTTCAATGTGAGACATAGCCTATTACCAGAAAGATGCTCTGAGTTCAGTGCCACTGTGTAACGTAGCCTATTACCAGAAAGATGCTCTGAGTTCAGTGCCACTCTGAAACGTAGCCTATTACCAGAAAGATGCTGTGAGTTCAGTGCCACTGAGAAATGTAGCCTATTACCAGAAAGATGCTCTGAGTTCAGTGCCACTGTGAAACGTAGCCTATTGCCAGAAAGATGCTCTGATTTCAGTGCCACTGTGAAACATAGCCAATTACCAGAAAGATGATCTGAGTTCATTGTGACTGAGAAGACATAGCCGATTACCAGAAAGATGCTCTGAGTTTAGTGCCACTGTGAAACGTAGCCAATTACCAGAAAGATGCTCTTAGATCAGTGCCACTGTGAAAAATAGCCTAATACAAGAAAGATGCTCTGAGTTCAGTGCCACTGTGAAACGTAACGTATTGCCAGAAAGATGCTCTGAGTTCAGTGCCACTGTGAAACGTAGCGTATTGCCAGAAAGATGCTCTGAGTTCAGTGCCACAGTGAAACGTAACCTATTACCAGAAAGATGTTGTGAGTTCAGTGCCACTGTGAAACGTAGCCTATTACCAGAAAGATGCTGTGAGTTCAGTGCCACTGAGAAATGTAGCCTATTACCAGAAAGATGCTCTGAGTTCAGTGCCACTGTGAAACGTAGCCTATTGCCAGAAAGATGCTCTGATTTCAGTGCCACTGTGAAACATAGCCAATTACCAGAAAGATGATCTGAGTTCATTGTGACTGAGAAGACATAGCCGATTACCAGAAAGATGTTGTGAGTTCAGTGCCCCTGTGAAATGTAGGCTATTACCAGAAAGATGCTCTGAGTTCAGTGCCACTGTGAAACTTATCCTATTACCAGATCGATGCTCTGAGTTCAGTTTCAATGTGAGACATAGCCTATTACCAGAAAGATGCTCTGAGTTCAGTGCCACTGTGAAACATAGCCTATTACCAGAAAGATGCCCTGAGTTCAGTGTCAATGTGAGACATAGCCTATTACCAGAAAGATGCTCTTAGATCAGTGCCACTGTGAAAAATAGCCTAATACAAGAAAGATGCTCTGAGTTCAGTGCCACTGTGAAGACATAGCCAATTACCAGAAAGATGCTCTGAGTTCAGTGCCACTGTGAAATGTATCCTATTACCAGAAAGGTGCTCTGAGTTCAGTGTCACTGTGAAGACATAGCCTATTACGAGAAAGATGCTCTGAGTTCAGTGCCAGTGTGAAACATAGCCTATTACCAGAAAGATGCTCTGAGTTCAGTGCCACTGTGAAACATAGCCTATTACAAGAAAGATGCTCTGAGTTCAGTGCCACTCTGAAACGTAGCCTATTACCAGAAAGATGCTGTGAGTTCAGTGCCACTGAGAAATGTAGCCTATTACCAGAAAGATGCTCTGAGTTCAGTGCCACTGTGAAACGTAGCCTATTGCCAGAAAGATGCTCTGATTTCAGTGCCACTGTGAAACATAGCCAATTACCAGAAAGATGATCTGAGTTCAGTGCCACTGTGAAATGTATCCTATTACCAGAAAGGTGCTCTGAGTTCAGTGTCACTGTGAAGACATAGCCTATTACGAGAAAGATGCTCTGAGTTCAGTGCCAGTGTGAAACATAGCCTATTACCAGAAAGATGCTCTGAGTTCAGTGCCACTGTGAAACATAGCCTATTACCAGAAAGATGCTCTGAGTTCACTGCCACTGTGAAACATAGCCTATTACAAGAAAGATGCTGTGAGTTCAGTGCCACTCTGAAACGTAGCCTATTACCAGAAAGATGCTGTGAGTTCAGTGCCACTGAGAAATGTAGCCTATTACCAGAAAGATGCTCTGAGTTCAGTGCCACTGTGAAACGTAGCCTATTGCCAGAAAGATGCTCTGATTTCAGTGCCACTGTGAAACATAGCCAATTACCAGAAAGATGATCTGAGTTCATTGTGACTGAGAAGACATAGCCGATTACCAGAAAGATGCTCTGAGTTCAGTGCCACTGTGAAACGTAGCGTATTGCCATAAAGATGCTCTGAGTTCAGTGCCACAGTGAAACGTAACCTATTACCAGAAAGATGCTGTGAGTTCAGTGCCACTGAGAAATGTAGCCTATTACCAGAAAGATGCTCTGAGTTCAGTGCCACTGTGAAACGTAGCCTATTGCCAGAAAGATGCTCTGATTTCAGTGCCACTGTGAAACATAGCCAATTACCAGAAAGATGATCTGAGTTCATTGTGACTGAGAAGTCATAGCCGATTACCAGAAAGATGTTGTGAGTTCAGTGCCCCTGTGAAATGTAGGCTATTACCAGAAAGATGCTCTGAGTTCAGTGCCACTGTGAAACTTATCCTATTACCAGATCGATGCTCTGAGTTCAGTTTCAATGTGAGACATAGCCTATTACCAGAAAGATGCTCTGAGTTCAGTGCCACTGTGTAACGTAGCCTATTACCAGAAAGATGCTCTGAGTTCAGTGCCACTCTGAAACGTAGCCTATTACCAGAAAGATGCTATGAGTTCAGTGCCACTGAGAAATGTAGCCTATTACCAGAAAGATGCTCTGAGTTCAGTGCCACTGTGAAACGTAGCCTATTGCCAGAAAGATGCTCTGATTTCAGTGCCACTGTGAAACATAGCCAATTACCAGAAAGATGATCTGAGTTCATTGTGACTGAGAAGACTTAGCCGATTACCAGAAAGATGTTGTGAGTTCAGTGCCCCTGTGAAATGTAGGCTATTACCAGAAAGATGCTCTGAGTTCAGTGCCACTGTGAAACTTATCCTATTACCAGATCGATGCTCTGAGTTCAGTTTCAATGTGAGACATAGCCTATTACCAGAAAGATGCTCTGAGTTCAGTGCCACTGTGTAACGTAGCCTATTACCAGAAAGATGCTCTGAGTTCAGTGCCACTCTGAAACGTAGCCTATTACCAGAAAGATGCTGTGAGTTCAGTGCCACTGAGAAATGTAGCCTATTACCAGAAAGATGCTCTGAGTTCAGTGCCACTGTGAAACGTAGCCTATTGCCAGAAAGATGCTCTGATTTCAGTGCCACTGTGAAACATAGCCAATTACCAGAAAGATGATCTGAGTTCATTGTGACTGAGAAGACATAGCCGATTACCAGAAAGATGTTGTGAGTTCAGTGCCCCTGTGAAATGTAGGCTATTACCAGAAAGATGCTCTGAGTTCAGTGCCACTGTGAAACTTATCCTATTACCAGATCGATGCTCTGAGTTCAGTTTCAATGTGAGACATAGCCTATTACCAGAAAGATGCTCTGAGTTCAGTGCCACTGTGTAACGTAGCCTATTACCAGAAAGATGCTCTGAGTTCAGTGCCACTCTGAAACGTAGCCTATTACCAGAAAGATGCTGTGAGTTCAGTGCCACTGAGAAATGTAGCCTATTACCAGAAAGATGCTCTGAGTTCAGTGCCACTGTGAAACGTAGCCTATTGCCAGAAAGATGCTCTGATTTCAGTGCCACTGTGAAACATAGCCAATTACCAGAAAGATGATCTGAGTTCATTGTGACTGAGAAGACATAGCCGATTACCAGAAAGATGCTCTGAGTTTAGTGCCACTGTGAAACGTAGCCAATTACCAGAAAGATGCTCTTAGATCAGTGCCACTGTGAAAAATAGCCTAATACAAGAAAGATGCTCTGAGTTCAGTGCCACTGTGAAACGTAACGTATTGCCAGAAAGATGCTCTGAGTTCAGTGCCACTGTGAAACGTAGCGTATTGCCAGAAAGATGCTCAGAGTTCAGTGCCACAGTGAAACGTAACCTATTACCAGAAAGATGTTGTGAGTTCAGTGCCACTGTGAAACGTAGCCTATTACCAGAAAGATGCTGTGAGTTCAGTGCCACTGAGAAATGTAGCCTATTACCAGAAAGATGCTCTGAGTTCAGTGCCACTGTGAAACGTAGCCTATTGCCAGAAAGATGCTCTGATTTCAGTGCCACTGTGAAACATAGCCAATTACCAGAAAGATGATCTGAGTTCATTGTGACTGAGAAGACATAGCCGATTACCAGAAAGATGTTGTGAGTTCAGTGCCCCTGTGAAATGTATCCTATTACCAGAAAGGTGCTCTGAGTTCAGTGTCACTGTGAAGACATAGCCTATTACGAGAAAGATGCTCTGAGTTCAGTGCCAGTGTGAAACATAGCCTATTACCAGAAAGATGCTCTGAGTTCAGTGCCACTGTGAAACATAGCCTATTACCAGAAAGATGCTCTGAGTTCAGTGCCACTGTGAAACATAGCCTATTACCAGAAAGATGATCTGAGTTCAGTGCCACTGTGAAATGTATCCTATTACCAGAAAGGTGCTCTGAGTTCAGTGTCACTGTGAAGACATAGCCTATTACGAGAAAGATGCTCTGAGTTCAGTGCCAGTGTGAAACATAGCCTATTACCAGAAAGATGCTCTGAGTTCAGTGCCACTCTGAAACGTAGCCTATTACCAGAAAGATGCTGTGAGTTCAGTGCCACTGAGAAATGTAGCCTATTACCAGAAAGATGCTCTGAGTTCAGTGCCACTGTGAAACGTAGCCTATTGCCAGAAAGATGCTCTGATTTCAGTGCCACTGTGAAACATAGCCAATTACCAGAAAGATGATCTGAGTTCAGTGCCACTGTGAAATGTATCCTATTACCAGAAAGGTGCTCTGAGTTCAGTGTCACTGTGAAGACATAGCCTATTACGAGAAAGATGCTCTGAGTTCAGTGCCAGTGTGAAACATAGCCTATTACCAGAAAGATGCTCTGAGTTCAGTGCCACTGTGAAACATAGCCTATTACCAGAAAGATGCTCTGAGTTCACTGCCACTGTGAAACATAGCCTATTACAAGAAAGATGCTGTGAGTTCAGTGCCACTCTGAAACGTAGCCTATTACCAGAAAGATGCTGTGAGTTCAGTGCCACTGAGAAATGTAGCCTATTACCAGAAAGATGCTCTGAGTTCAGTGCCACTGTGAAACGTAGCCTATTGCCAGAAAGATGCTCTGATTTCAGTGCCACTGTGAAACATAGCCAATTACCAGAAAGATGATCTGAGTTCATTGTGACTGAGAAGACATAGCCGATTACCAGAAAGATGCTCTGAGTTCAGTGCCACTGTGAAACGTAGCGTATTGCCATAAAGATGCTCTGAGTTCAGTGCCACAGTGAAACGTAACCTATTACCAGAAAGATGCTGTGAGTTCAGTGCCACTGAGAAATGTAGCCTATTACCAGAAAGATGCTCTGAGTTCAGTGCCACTGTGAAACGTAGCCTATTGCCAGAAAGATGCTCTGATTTCAGTGCCACTGTGAAACATAGCCAATTACCAGAAAGATGATCTGAGTTCATTGTGACTGAGAAGTCATAGCCTATTACCAGAAAGATGTTGTGAGTTCAGTGCCCCTGTGAAATGTAGGCTATTACCAGAAAGATGCTCTGAGTTCAGTGCCACTGTGAAACTTATCCTATTACCAGATCGATGCTCTGAGTTCAGTTTCAATGTGAGACATAGCCTATTACCAGAAAGATGCTCTGAGTTCAGTGCCACTGTGTAACGTAGCCTATTACCAGAAAGATGCTCTGAGTTCAGTGCCACTCTGAAACGTAGCCTATTACCAGAAAGATGCTATGAGTTCAGTGCCACTGAGAAATGTAGCCTATTACCAGAAAGATGCTCTGAGTTCAGTGCCACTGTGAAACGTAGCCTATTGCCAGAAAGATGCTCTGATTTCAGTGCCACTGTGAAACATAGCCAATTACCAGAAAGATGATCTGAGTTCATTGTGACTGAGAAGACTTAGCCGATTACCAGAAAGATGTTGTGAGTTCAGTGCCCCTGTGAAATGTAGGCTATTACCAGAAAGATGCTCTGAGTTCAGTGCCACTGTGAAACTTATCCTATTACCAGATCGATGCTCTGAGTTCAGTTTCAATGTGAGACATAGCCTATTACCAGAAAGATGCTCTGAGTTCAGTGCCACTGTGTAACGTAGCCTATTACCAGAAAGATGCTCTGAGTTCAGTGCCACTCTGAAACGTAGCCTATTACCAGAAAGATGCTGTGAGTTCAGTGCCACTGAGAAATGTAGCCTATTACCAGAAAGATGCTCTGAGTTCAGTGCCACTGTGAAACGTAGCCTATTGCCAGAAAGATGCTCTGATTTCAGTGCCACTGTGAAACATAGCCAATTACCAGAAAGATGATCTGAGTTCATTGTGACTGAGAAGACATAGCCGATTACCAGAAAGATGTTGTGAGTTCAGTGCCCCTGTGAAATGTAGGCTATTACCAGAAAGATGCTCTGAGTTCAGTGCCACTGTGAAACTTATCCTATTACCAGATCGATGCTCTGAGTTCAGTTTCAATGTGAGACATAGCCTATTACCAGAAAGATGCTCTGAGTTCAGTGCCACTGTGTAACGTAGCCTATTACCAGAAAGATGCTCTGAGTTCAGTGCCACTCTGAAACGTAGCCTATTACCAGAAAGATGCTGTGAGTTCAGTGCCACTGAGAAATGTAGCCTATTACCAGAAAGATGCTCTGAGTTCAGTGCCACTGTGAAACGTAGCCTATTGCCAGAAAGATGCTCTGATTTCAGTGCCACTGTGAAACATAGCCAATTACCAGAAAGATGATCTGAGTTCATTGTGACTGAGAAGACATAGCCGATTACCAGAAAGATGCTCTGAGTTTAGTGCCACTGTGAAACGTAGCCAATTACCAGAAAGATGCTCTTAGATCAGTGCCACTGTGAAAAATAGCCTAATACAAGAAAGATGCTCTGAGTTCAGTGCCACTGTGAAACGTAACGTATTGCCAGAAAGATGCTCTGAGTTCAGTGCCACTGTGAAACGTAGCGTATTGCCAGAAAGATGCTCTGAGTTCAGTGCCACAGTGAAACGTAACCTATTACCAGAAAGATGTTGTGAGTTCAGTGCCACTGTGAAACGTAGTCTATTACCAGAAAGATGCTGTGAGTTCAGTGCCACTGAGAAATGTAGCCTATTACCAGAAAGATGCTCTGAGTTCAGTGCCACTGTGAAACGTAGCCTATTGCCAGAAAGATGCTCTGATTTCAGTGCCACTGTGAAACATAGCCAATTACCAGAAAGATGATCTGAGTTCATTGTGACTGAGAAGACATAGCCGATTACCAGAAAGATGTTGTGAGTTCAGTGCCCCTGTGAAATGTAGGCTATTACCAGAAAGATGCTCTGAGTTCAGTGCCACTGTGAAACTTATCCTATTACCAGATCGATGCTCTGAGTTCAGTTTCAATGTGAGACATAGCCTATTACCAGAAAGATGCTCTGAGTTCAGTGCCACTGTGAAACATAGCCTATTACCAGAAAGATGCCCTGAGTTCAGTGTCAATGTGAGACATAGCCTATTACCAGAAAGATGCTCTTAGATCAGTGCCACTGTGAAAAATAGCCTAATACAAGAAAGATGCTCTGAGTTCAGTGCCACTGTGAAGACATAGCCAATTACCAGAAAGATGCTCTGAGTTCAGTGCCACTGTGAAATGTATCCTATTACCAGAAAGGTGCTCTGAGTTCAGTGTCACTGTGAAGACATAGCCTATTACGAGAAAGATGCTCTGAGTTCAGTGCCAGTGTGAAACATAGCCTATTACCAGAAAGATGCTCTGAGTTCAGTGCCACTGTGAAACATAGCCTATTACCAGAAAGATGCTCTGAGTTCAGTGCCACTGTGAAACATAGCCTATTACAAGAAAGATGCTCTGAGTTCAGTGCCACTCTGAAACGTAGCCTATTACCAGAAAGATGCTGTGAGTTCAGTGCCACTGAGAAATGTAGCCTATTACCAGAAAGATGCTCTGAGTTCAGTGCCACTGTGAAACGTAGCCTATTGCCAGAAAGATGCTCTGATTTCAGTGCCACTGTGAAACATAGCCAATTACCAGAAAGATGATCTGAGTTCAGTGCCACTGTGAAATGTATCCTATTACCAGAAAGGTGCTCTGAGTTCAGTGTCACTGTGAAGACATAGCCTATTACGAGAAAGATGCTCTGAGTTCAGTGCCAGTGTGAAACATAGCCTATTACCAGAAAGATGCTCTGAGTTCAGTGCCACTGTGAAACATAGCCTATTACCAGAAAGATGCTCTGAGTTCACTGCCACTGTGAAACATAGCCTATTACAAGAAAGATGCTGTGAGTTCAGTGCCACTCTGAAACGTAGCCTATTACCAGAAAGATGCTGTGAGTTCAGTGCCACTGAGAAATGTAGCCTATTACCAGAAAGATGCTCTGAGTTCAGTGCCACTGTGAAACGTAGCCTATTGCCAGAAAGATGCTCTGATTTCAGTGCCACTGTGAAACATAGCCAATTACCAGAAAGATGATCTGAGTTCATTGTGACTGAGAAGACATAGCCGATTACCAGAAAGATGCTCTGAGTTCAGTGCCACTGTGAAACGTAGCGTATTGCCATAAAGATGCTCTGAGTTCAGTGCCACAGTGAAACGTAACCTATTACCAGAAAGATGCTGTGAGTTCAGTGCCACTGAGAAATGTAGCCTATTACCAGAAAGATGCTCTGAGTTCAGTGCCACTGTGAAACGTAGCCTATTGCCAGAAAGATGCTCTGATTTCAGTGCCACTGTGAAACATAGCCAATTACCAGAAAGATGATCTGAGTTCATTGTGACTGAGAAGTCATAGCCGATTACCAGAAGGATGTTGTGAGTTCAGTGCCCCTGTGAAATGTAGGCTATTACCAGAAAGATGCTCTGAGTTCAGTGCCACTGTGAAACTTATCCTATTACCAGATCGATGCTCTGAGTTCAGTTTCAATGTGAGACATAGCCTATTACCAGAAAGATGCTCTGAGTTCAGTGCCACTGTGTAACGTAGCCTATTACCAGAAAGATGCTCTGAGTTCAGTGCCACTCTGAAACGTAGCCTATTACCAGAAAGATGCTATGAGTTCAGTGCCACTGAGAAATGTAGCCTATTACCAGAAAGATGCTCTGAGTTCAGTGCCACTGTGAAACGTAGCCTATTGCCAGAAAGATGCTCTGATTTCAGTGCCACTGTGAAACATAGCCAATTACCAGAAAGATGATCTGAGTTCATTGTGACTGAGAAGACTTAGCCGATTACCAGAAAGATGTTGTGAGTTCAGTGCCCCTGTGAAATGTAGGCTATTACCAGAAAGATGCTCTGAGTTCAGTGCCACTGTGAAACTTATCCTATTACCAGATCGATGCTCTGAGTTCAGTTTCAATGTGAGACATAGCCTATTACCAGAAAGATGCTCTGAGTTCAGTGCCACTGTGTAACGTAGCCTATTACCAGAAAGATGCTCTGAGTTCAGTGCCACTCTGAAACGTAGCCTATTACCAGAAAGATGCTGTGAGTTCAGTGCCACTGAGAAATGTAGCCTATTACCAGAAAGATGCTCTGAGTTCAGTGCCACTGTGAAACGTAGCCTATTGCCAGAAAGATGCTCTGATTTCAGTGCCACTGTGAAACATAGCCAATTACCAGAAAGATGATCTGAGTTCATTGTGACTGAGAAGACATAGCCGATTACCAGAAAGATGTTGTGAGTTCAGTGCCCCTGTGAAATGTAGGCTATTACCAGAAAGATGCTCTGAGTTCAGTGCCACTGTGAAACTTATCCTATTACCAGATCGATGCTCTGAGTTCAGTTTCAATGTGAGACATAGCCTATTACCAGAAAGATGCTCTGAGTTCAGTGCCACTGTGTAACGTAGCCTATTACCAGAAAGATGCTCTGAGTTCAGTGCCACTCTGAAACGTAGCCTATTACCAGAAAGATGCTGTGAGTTCAGTGCCACTGAGAAATGTAGCCTATTACCAGAAAGATGCTCTGAGTTCAGTGCCACTGTGAAACGTAGCCTATTGCCAGAAAGATGCTCTGATTTCAGTGCCACTGTGAAACATAGCCAATTACCAGAAAGATGATCTGAGTTCATTGTGACTGAGAAGACATAGCCGATTACCAGAAAGATGCTCTGAGTTTAGTGCCACTGTGAAACGTAGCCAATTACCAGAAAGATGCTCTTAGATCAGTGCCACTGTGAAAAATAGCCTAATACAAGAAAGATGCTCTGAGTTCAGTGCCACTGTGAAACGTAACGTATTGCCAGAAAGATGCTCTGAGTTCAGTGCCACTGTGAAACGTAGCGTATTGCCAGAAAGATGCTCTGAGTTCAGTGCCACAGTGAAACGTAACCTATTACCAGAAAGATGTTGTGAGTTCAGTGCCACTGTGAAACGTAGCCTATTACCAGAAAGATGCTGTGAGTTCAGTGCCACTGAGAAATGTAGCCTATTACCAGAAAGATGCTCTGAGTTCAGTGCCACTGTGAAACGTAGCCTATTGCCAGAAAGATGCTCTGATTTCAGTGCCACTGTGAAACATAGCCAATTACCAGAAAGATGATCTGAGTTCATTGTGACTGAGAAGACATAGCCGATTACCAGAAAGATGTTGTGAGTTCAGTGCCCCTGTGAAATGTAGGCTATTACCAGAAAGATGCTCTGAGTTCAGTGCCACTGTGAAACTTATCCTATTACCAGATCGATGCTCTGAGTTCAGTTTCAATGTGAGACATAGCCTATTACCAGAAAGATGCTCTGAGTTCAGTGCCACTGTGAAACATAGCCTATTACCAGAAAGATGCCCTGAGTTCAGTGTCAATGTGAGACATAGCCTATTACCAGAAAGATGCTCTTAGATCAGTGCCACTGTGAAAAATAGCCTAATACAAGAAAGATGCTCTGAGTTCAGTGCCACTGTGAAGACATAGCCAATTACCAGAAAGATGCTCTGAGTTCAGTGCCACTGTGAAATGTATCCTATTACCAGAAAGGTGCTCTGAGTTCAGTGTCACTGTGAAGACATAGCCTATTACGAGAAAGATGCTCTGAGTTCAGTGCCAGTGTGAAACATAGCCTATTACCAGAAAGATGCTCTGAGTTCAGTGCCACTGTGAAACATAGCCTATTACCAGAAAGATGCTCTGAGTTCAGTGCCACTGTGAAACATAGCCTATTACAAGAAAGATGCTCTGAGTTCAGTGCCACTCTGAAACGTAGCCTATTACCAGAAAGATGCTGTGAGTTCAGTGCCACTGAGAAATGTAGCCTATTACCAGAAAGATGCTCTGAGTTCAGTGCCACTGTGAAACGTAGCCTATTGCCAGAAAGATGCTCTGATTTCAGTGCCACTGTGAAACATAGCCAATTACCAGAAAGATGATCTGAGTTCATTGTGACTGAGAAGACATAGCCGATTACCAGAAAGATGCTCTGAGTTTAGTGCCACTGTGAAACGTAGCCAATTACGAGAAAGATGCTCTTAGATCAGTGCCACTGTGAAAAATAGCCTAATACAAGAAAGATGCTCTGAGTTCAGTGCCACTGTGAAACGTAGCGTATTGCCAGAAAGATGCTCTGAGTTCAGTGCCACTGTGAATCGTAGCGTATTGCCAGAAAGATGCTCTGAGTTCAGTGCCACAGTGAAACGTAACCTATTACCAGAAAGATGTTGTGAGTTCAGTGCCACTGTGAAACGTAGCCTATTACCAGAAAGATGCTGTGAGTTCAGTGCCACTGAGAAATGTAGCCTATTACCAGAAAGATGCTCTGAGTTCAGTGCCACTGTGAAACGTAGCCTATTGCCAGAAAGATGCTCTGATTTCAGTGCCACTGTGAAACATAGCCAATTACCAGAAAGATGATCTGAGTTCATTGTGACTGAGAAGACATAGCCGATTACCAGAAAGATGTTGTGAGTTCAGTGCCCCTGTGAAATGTAGGCTATTACCAGAAAGATGCTCTGAGTTCAGTGCCACTGTGAAACTTATCCTATTACCAGATCGATGCTCTGAGTTCAGTTTCAATGTGAGACATAGCCTATTACCAGAAAGATGCTCTGAGTTCAGTGCCACTGTGTAACGTAGCCTATTACCAGAAAGATGCTCTGAGTTCAGTGCCACTCTGAAACGTAGCCTATTACCAGAAAGATGCTGTGAGTTCAGTGCCACTGAGAAATGTAGCCTATTACCAGAAAGATGCTCTGAGTTCAGTGCCACTGTGAAACGTAGCCTATTGGCAGAAAGATGCTCTGATTTCAGTGCCACTGTGAAACATAGCCAATTACCAGAAAGATGATCTGAGTTCATTGTGACTGAGAAGACATAGCCGATTACCAGAAAGATGCTCTGAGTTTAGTGCCACTGTGAAACGTAGCCAATTACCAGAAAGATGCTCTTAGATCAGTGCCACTGTGAAAAATAGCCTAATACAAGAAAGATGCTCTGAGTTCAGTGCCACTGTGAAACGTAGCGTATTGCCAGAAAGATGCTCTGAGTTCAGTGCCACAGTGAAACGTAACCTATTACCAGAAAGATGTTGTGAGTTCAGTGCCACTGTGAAACTTATCCTATTACCAGATCGATGCTCTGAGTTCAGTTTCAATGTGAGACATAGCCTATTACCAGAAAGATGCTCTGAGTTCAGTGCCACTGTGTAACGTAGCCTATTACCAGAAAGATGCTCTGAGTTCAGTGCCACTGTGAAACGTAGCGTATTGCCAGAAAGATGCTCTGAGTTCAGTGCCACAGTGAAACGTAACCTATTACCAGAAAGATGTTGTGAGTTCAGTGCCACTGTGAAACGTAGCCTATTACCAGAAAGATGCTGTGAGTTCAGTGCCACTGAGAAATGTAGCCTATTACCAGAAAGATGCTCTGAGTTCAGTGCCACTGTGAAACGTAGCCTATTGCCAGAAAGATGCTCTGATTTCAGTGCCACTGTGAAACATAGCCAATTACCAGAAAGATGATCTGAGTTCATTGTGACTGAGAAGACATAGCCGATTACCAGAAAGATGTTGTGAGTTCAGTGCCCCTGTGAAATGTAGGCTATTACCAGAAAGATGCTCTGAGTTCAGTGCCACTGTGAAACTTATCCTATTACCAGATCGATGCTCTGATTTCAGTTTCAATGTGAGACATAGCCTATTACCAGAAAGATGCTCTGAGTTCAGTGCCACTGTGTAACGTAGCCTATTACCAGAAAGATGCTCTGAGTTCAGTGCCACTCTGAAACGTAGCCTATTACCAGAAAGATGCTGTGAGTTCAGTGCCACTGAGAAATGTAGCCTATTACCAGAAAGATGCTCTGAGTTCAGTGCCACTGTGAAACGTAGCCTATTGCCAGAAAGATGCTCTGATTTCAGTGCCACTGTGAAACATAGCCAATTACCAGAAAGATGATCTGAGTTCATTGTGACTGAGAAGACATAGCCGATTACCAGAAAGATGCTCTGAGTTTAGTGCCACTGTGAAACGTAGCCAATTACCAGAAAGATGCTCTTAGATCAGTGCCACTGTGAAAAATAGCCTAATACAAGAAAGATGCTCTGAGTTCAGTGCCACTGTGAAACGTAGCGTATTGCCAGAAAGATGCTCTGATTTCAGTGCCACTGTGAAACGTAGCGTATTGCCAGAAAGATGCTCTGAGTTCAGTGCCACAGTGAAACGTAACCTATTACCAGAAAGATGTTGTGAGTTCAGTGCCACTGAGAAATGTAGCCTATTACCAGAAAGATGCTCTGAGTTCAGTGCCACTGTGAAACGTAGCCTATTGCCAGAAAGATGCTCTGATTTCAGTGCCACTGTGAAACATAGCCAATTACCAGAAAGATGATCTGAGTTCATTGTGACTGAGAAGACATAGCCGATTACCAGAAAGATGTTGTGAGTTCAGTGCCCCTGTGAAATGTAGGCTATTACCAGAAAGATGCTCTGAGTTCAGTGCCACTGTGAAACTTATCCTATTACCAGATCGATGCTCTGAGTTCAGTTTCAATGTGAGACATAGCCTATTACCAGAAAGATGCTCTGAGTTCAGTGCCACTGTGAAACATAGCCTATTACCAGAAAGATGCCCTGAGTTCAGTGTCAATGTGAGACATAGCCTATTACCAGAAAGATGCTCTTAGATCAGTGCCACTGTGAAAAATAGCCTAATACAAGAAAGATGCTCTGAGTTCAGTGCCACTGTGAAGACATAGCCAATTACCAGAAAGATGATCTGAGTTCATTGTGACTGAGAAGACATAGCCGATTACCAGAAAGATGTTGTGAGTTCAGTGCCCCTGTGAAATGTAGGCTATTACCAGAAAGATGCTCTGAGTTCAGTGCCACTGTGAAACTTATCCTATTACCAGATCGATGCTCTGATTTCAGTTTCAATGTGAGACATAGCCTATTACCAGAAAGATGCTCTGAGTTCAGTGCCACGTTGTAACGTAGCCTATTACCAGAAAGATGCTGTGAGTTCAGTACCACTCTGAAACGTAGCCTATTACCAGAAAGATGCTGTGAGTTCAGTGCCACTGAGAAATGTAGCCTATTACCAGAAAGATGCTCTGAGTTCAGTGCCACTGTGAAACGTAGCCTATTGCCAGAAAGATGCTCTGATTTCAGTGCCACTGTGAAACATAGCCAATTACCAGAAAGATGATCTGAGTTCATTGTGACTGAGAAGACATAGCCGATTACCAGAAAGATGCTCTGAGTTTAGTGCCACTGTGAAACGTAGCCAATTACCAGAAAGATGCTCTTAGATCAGTGCCACTGTGAAAAATAGCCTAATACAAGAAAGATGCTCTGAGTTCAGTGCCACTGTGAAACGTAGCGTATTGCCAGAAAGATGCTCTGAGTTCAGTGCCACAGTGAAACGTAACCTATTACCAGAAAGATGTTGTGAGTTCAGTGCCACTGTGAAACTTATCCTATTACCAGATCGATGCTCTGAGTTCAGTTTCAATGTGAGACATAGCCTATTACCAGAAAGATGCTCTGAGTTCAGTGCCACTGTGTAACGTAGCCTATTACCAGAAAGATGCTCTGAGTTCAGTGCCACTGTGAAACGTAGCGTATTGCCAGAAAGATGCTCTGAGTTCAGTGCCACAGTGAAACGTAACCTATTACCAGAAAGATGTTGTGAGTTCAGTGCCACTGTGAAACGTAGCCTATTACCAGAAAGATGCTGTGAGTTCAGTGCCACTGAGAAATGTAGCCTATTACCAGAAAGATGCTCTGAGTTCAGTGCCACTGTGAAACGTAGCCTATTGCCAGAAAGATGCTCTGATTTCAGTGCCACTGTGAAACATAGCCAATTACCAGAAAGATGATCTGAGTTCATTGTGACTGAGAAGACATAGCCGATTACCAGAAAGATGTTGTGAGTTCAGTGCCCCTGTGAAATGTAGGCTATTACCAGAAAGATGCTCTGAGTTCAGTGCCACTGTGAAACTTATCCTATTACCAGATCGATGCTCTGATTTCAGTTTCAATGTGAGACATAGCCTATTACCAGAAAGATGCTCTGAGTTCAGTGCCACTGTGTAACGTAGCCTATTACCAGAAAGATGCTCTGAGTTCAGTGCCACTCTGAAACGTAGCCTATTACCAGAAAGATGCTGTGAGTTCAGTGCCACTGAGAAATGTAGCCTATTACCAGAAAGATGCTCTGAGTTCAGTGCCACTGTGAAACGTAGCCTATTGCCAGAAAGATGCTCTGATTTCAGTGCCACTGTGAAACATAGCCAATTACCAGAAAGATGATCTGAGTTCATTGTGACTGAGAAGACATAGCCGATTACCAGAAAGATGCTCTGAGTTTAGTGCCACTGTGAAACGTAGCCAATTACCAGAAAGATGCTCTTAGATCAGTGCCACTGTGAAAAATAGCCTAATACAAGAAAGATGCTCTGAGTTCAGTGCCACTGTGAAACGTAGCGTATTGCCAGAAAGATGCTCTGATTTCAGTGCCACTGTGAAACGTAGCGTATTGCCAGAAAGATGCTCTGAGTTCAGTGCCACAGTGAAACGTAACCTATTACCAGAAAGATGTTGTGAGTTCAGTGCCACTGAGAAATGTAGCCTATTACCAGAAAGATGCTCTGAGTTCAGTGCCACTGTGAAACGTAGCCTATTGCCAGAAAGATGCTCTGATTTCAGTGCCACTGTGAAACATAGCCAATTACCAGAAAGATGATCTGAGTTCATTGTGACTGAGAAGACATAGCCGATTACCAGAAAGATGTTGTGAGTTCAGTGCCCCTGTGAAATGTAGGCTATTACCAGAAAGATGCTCTGAGTTCAGTGCCACTGTGAAACTTATCCTATTACCAGATCGATGCTCTGAGTTCAGTTTCAATGTGAGACATAGCCTATTACCAGAAAGATGCTCTGAGTTCAGTGCCACTGTGAAACATAGCCTATTACCAGAAAGATGCCCTGAGTTCAGTGTCAATGTGAGACATAGCCTATTACCAGAAAGATGCTCTTAGATCAGTGCCACTGTGAAAAATAGCCTAATACAAGAAAGATGCTCTGAGTTCAGTGCCACTGTGAAGACATAGCCAATTACCAGAAAGATGATCTGAGTTCATTGTGACTGAGAAGACATAGCCGATTACCAGAAAGATGTTGTGAGTTCAGTGCCCCTGTGAAATGTAGGCTATTACCAGAAAGATGCTCTGAGTTCAGTGCCACTGTGAAACTTATCCTATTACCAGATCGATGCTCTGATTTCAGTTTCAATGTGAGACATAGCCTATTACCAGAAAGATGCTCTGAGTTCAGTGCCACGTTGTAACGTAGCCTATTACCAGA
The DNA here is from genome assembly GCF_048418815.1 of Hemitrygon akajei. Lineage (NCBI taxonomy): Eukaryota > Metazoa > Chordata > Chondrichthyes > Myliobatiformes > Dasyatidae > Hemitrygon > Hemitrygon akajei. Next base: position 63,136,512 of record NC_133125.1, read on the forward strand.
AAGATGCTGTGAGTTCAGTACCACTCTGAAACGTAGCCTATTACCAGAAAGATGCTGTGAGTTCAGTGCCACTGAGAAATGTAGCCTATTACCAGAAAGATGCTCTGAGTTCAGTGCCACTGTGAAACGTAGCCTATTGCCAGAAAGATGCTCTGATTTCAGTGCCACTGTGAAACATAGCCAATTACCAGAAAGATGATCTGAGTTCATTGTGACTGAGAAGACATAGCCGATTACCAGAAAGATGCTCTGAGTTTAGTGCCACTGTGAAACGTAGCCAATTACCAGAAAGATGCTCTGAGTTCAGTGCCACTGTGAAATGTATCCTATTACCAGAAAGGTGCTCTGAGTTCAGTGTCACTGTGAAGACATAGCCTATTACGAGAAAGATGCTCTGAGTTCAGTGCCAGTGTGAAACATAGCCTATTACCAGAAAGATGCTCTGAGTTCAGTGCCACTGTGAAACATAGCCTATTACCAGAAAGATGCTCTGAGTTCAGTGCCACTGTGAAACATAGCCTATTACAAGAAAGATGCTCTGAGTTCACTGCCACTCTGAAACGTAGCCTATTACCAGAAAGATGCTGTGAGTTCAGTGCCACTGAGAAATGTAGCCTATTACCAGAAAGATGCTCTGAGTTCAGTGCCACTGTGAAACGTAGCCTATTGCCAGAAAGATGCTCTGATTTCAGTGCCACTGTGAAACATAGCCAATTACCAGAAAGATGATCTGAGTTCATTGTGACTGAGAAGACATAGCCGATTACCAGAAAGATGCTCTGAGTTTAGTGCCACTGTGAAACGTAGCCAATTACGAGAAAGATGCTCTTAGATCAGTGCCACTGTGAAAAATAGCCTAATACAAGAAAGATGCTCTGAGTTCAGTGCCACTGTGAAACGTAGCGTATTGCCAGAAAGATGCTCTGAGTTCAGTGCCACTGTGAATCGTAGCGTATTGCCAGAAAGATGCTCTGAGTTCAGTGCCACAGTGAAACGTAACCTATTACCAGAAAGATGTTGTGAGTTCAGTGCCACTGTGAAACGTAGCCTATTACCAGAAAGATGCTGTGAGTTCAGTGCCACTGAGAAATGTAGCCTATTACCAGAAAGATGCTCTGAGTTCAGTGCCACTGTGAAACGTAGCCTATTGCCAGAAAGATGCTCTGATTTCAGTGCCACTGTGAAACATAGCCAATTACCAGAAAGATGATCTGAGTTCATTGTGACTGAGAAGACATAGCCGATTACCAGAAAGATGTTGTGAGTTCAGTGCCCCTGTGAAATGTAGGCTATTACCAGAAAGATGCTCTGAGTTCAGTGCCACTGTGAAACTTATCCTATTACCAGATCGATGCTCTGAGTTCAGTTTCAATGTGAGACATAGCCTATTACCAGAAAGATGCTCTGAGTTCAGTGCCACTGTGTAACGTAGCCTATTACCAGAAAGATGCTCTGAGTTCAGTGCCACTCTGAAACGTAGCCTATTACCAGAAAGATGCTGTGAGTTCAGTGCCACTGTGAAATGTAGCCTATTACCAGAAAGATGCTCTGAGTTCAGTGCCACTGTGAAACGTAGCCTATTGCCAGAAAGATGCTCTGATTTCAGTGCCACAGTGAAACATAGCCAATTACCAGAAAGATGATCTGAGTTCATTGTGACTGAGAAGACATAGCCGATTACCAGAAAGATGCTCTGAGTTTAGTGCCACTGTGAAACGTAGCCAATTACCAGAAAGATGCTCTTAGATCAGTGCCACTGTGAAAAATAGCCTAATACAAGAAAGATGCTCTGAGTTCAGTGCCACTGTGAAACGTAGCGTATTGCCAGAAAGATGCTCTGAGTTCAGTGCCACAGTGAAACGTAACCTATTACCAGAAAGATGTTGTGAGTTCAGTGCCACTGTGAAACTTATCCTATTACCAGATCGATGCTCTGAGTTCAGTTTCAATGTGAGACATAGCCTATTACCAGAAAGATGCTCTGAGTTCAGTGCCACTGTGTAACGTAGCCTATTACCAGAAAGATGCTCTGAGTTCAGTGCCACTGTGAAACGTAGCGTATTGCCAGAAAGATGCTCTGAGTTCAGTGCCACAGTGAAACGTAACCTATTACCAGAAAGATGTTGTGAGTTCAGTGCCACTGTGAAACGTAGCCTATTACCAGAAAGATGCTGTGAGTTCAGTGCCACTGAGAAATGTAGCCTATTACCAGAAAGATGCTCTGAGTTCAGTGCCACTGTGAAACGTAGCCTATTGCCAGAAAGATGCTCTGATTTCAGTGCCACTGTGAAACATAGCCAATTACCAGAAAGATGATCTGAGTTCATTGTGACTGAGAAGACATAGCCGATTACCAGAAAGATGTTGTGAGTTCAGTGCCCCTGTGAAATGTAGGCTATTACCAGAAAGATGCTCTGAGTTCAGTGCCACTGTGAAACTTATCCTATTACCAGATCGATGCTCTGATTTCAGTTTCAATGTGAGACATAGCCTATTACCAGAAAGATGCTCTGAGTTCAGTGCCACTGTGTAACGTAGCCTATTACCAGAAAGATGCTCTGAGTTCAGTGCCACTCTGAAACGTAGCCTATTACCAGAAAGATGCTGTGAGTTCAGTGCCACTGAGAAATGTAGCCTATTACCAGAAAGATGCTCTGAGTTCAGTGCCACTGTGAAACGTAGCCTATTGCCAGAAAGATGCTCTGATTTCAGTGCCACTGTGAAACATAGCCAATTACCAGAAAGATGATCTGAGTTCATTGTGACTGAGAAGACATAGCCGATTACCAGAAAGATGCTCTGAGTTTAGTGCCACTGTGAAACGTAGCCAATTACCAGAAAGATGCTCTTAGATCAGTGCCACTGTGAAAAATAGCCTAATACAAGAAAGATGCTCTGAGTTCAGTGCCACTGTGAAACGTAGCGTATTGCCAGAAAGATGCTCTGATTTCAGTGCCACTGTGAAACGTAGCGTATTGCCAGAAAGATGCTCTGAGTTCAGTGCCACAGTGAAACGTAACCTATTACCAGAAAGATGTTGTGAGTTCAGTGCCACTGAGAAATGTAGCCTATTACCAGAAAGATGCTCTGAGTTCAGTGCCACTGTGAAACGTAGCCTATTGCCAGAAAGATGCTCTGATTTCAGTGCCACTGTGAAACATAGCCAATTACCAGAAAGATGATCTGAGTTCATTGTGACTGAGAAGACATAGCCGATTACCAGAAAGATGTTGTGAGTTCAGTGCCCCTGTGAAATGTAGGCTATTACCAGAAAGATGCTCTGAGTTCAGTGCCACTGTGAAACTTATCCTATTACCAGATCGATGCTCTGAGTTCAGTTTCAATGTGAGACATAGCCTATTACCAGAAAGATGCTCTGAGTTCAGTGCCACTGTGAAACATAGCCTATTACCAGAAAGATGCCCTGAGTTCAGTGTCAATGTGAGACATAGCCTATTACCAGAAAGATGCTCTTAGATCAGTGCCACTGTGAAAAATAGCCTAATACAAGAAAGATGCTCTGAGTTCAGTGCCACTGTGAAGACATAGCCAATTACCAGAAAGATGATCTGAGTTCATTGTGACTGAGAAGACATAGCCGATTACCAGAAAGATGTTGTGAGTTCAGTGCCCCTGTGAAATGTAGGCTATTACCAGAAAGATGCTCTGAGTTCAGTGCCACTGTGAAACTTATCCTATTACCAGATCGATGCTCTGATTTCAGTTTCAATGTGAGACATAGCCTATTACCAGAAAGATGCTCTGAGTTCAGTGCCACTGTGTAACGTAGCCTATTACCAGAAAGATGCTGTGAGTTCAGTGCCACTCTGAAACGTAGCCTATTACCAGAAAGATGCTGTGAGTTCAGTGCCACTGAGAAATGTAGCCTATTACCAGAAAGATGCTCTGAGTTCAGTGCCACTGTGAAACGTAGCCTATTACCAGAAAGATGCTCTGATTTCAGTGCCACTGTGAAACATAGCCAATTACCAGAAAGATGATCTGAGTTCATTGTGACTGAGAAGACATAGCCGATTACCAGAAAGATGCTCTGAGTTTAGTGCCACTGTGAAACGTAGCCAATTACCAGAAAGATGCTCTTAGATCAGTGCCACTGTGAAAAATAGCCTGATACAAGAAAGATGCTCTGAGTTCAGTGCCACTGTGAAACGTAGCGTATTGCCAGAAAGATGCTCTGATTTCAGTGCCACTGTGAAACGTAGCGTATTGCCAGAAAGATGCTCTGAGTTCAGTGCCACAGTGAAACGTAACCTATTACCAGAAAGATGTTGTGAGTTCAGTGCCACTGAGAAATGTAGCCTATTACCAGAAAGATGCTCTGAGTTCAGTGCCACTGTGAAACGTAGCCTATTGCCAGAAAGATGCTCTGATTTCAGTGCCACTGTGAAACATAGCCAATTACCAGAAAGATGATCTGAGTTCATTGTGACTGAGAAGACATAGCCGATTACCAGAAAGATGTTGTGAGTTCAGTGCCCCTGTGAAATGTAGGCTATTACCAGAAAGATGCTCTGAGTTCAGTGCCACTGTGAAACTTATCCTATTACCAGATCGATGCTCTGAGTTCAGTTTCAATGTGAGACATAGCCTATTACCAGAAAGATGCTCTGAGTTCAGTGCCACTGTGAAACATAGCCTATTACCAGAAAGATGCCCTGAGTTCAGTGTCAATGTGAGACATAGCCTATTACCAGAAAGATGCTCTTAGATCAGTGCCACTGTGAAAACTAGCCTAATACATGAAAGATGCTCTGAGTTCAGTGCCACTGTGAAGACATAGCCAATTACCAGAAAGATGATCTGAGTTCATTGTGACTGAGAAGACATAGCCGATTACCAGAAAGATGTTGTGAGTTCAGTGCCCCTGTGAAATGTAGGCTATTACCAGAAAGATGCTCTGAGTTCAGTGCCACTGTGAAACTTATCCTATTACCTGATCGATGCTCTGATTTCAGTTTCAATGTGAGACATAGCCTATTACCAGAAAGATGCTCTGAGTTCAGTGCCACTGTGAAACGTAACCTATTACCAGAAAGATGTTGTGAGTTCAGTGCCACTGAGAAATGTAGCCTATTACCAGAAAGATGCTCTGAGTTCAGTGCCACTGTGAAACGTAGCCTATTGCCAGAAAGATGCTCTGATTTCAGTGCCACTGTGAAACATAGCCAATTACCAGAAAGATGATCTGAGTTCATTGTGACTGAGAAGACATAGCCGATTACCAGAAAGATGTTGTGAGTTCAGTGCCCCTGTGAAATGTAGGCTATTACCAGAAAGATGCTCTGAGTTCAGTGCCACTGTGAAACTTATCCTATTACCAGATCGATGCTCTGAGTTCAGTTTCATTGTGAGACATAGCCTATTACCAGAAAGATGCTCTGAGTTCAGTGCCACTGTGAAACATAGCCTATTACCAGAAAGATGCCCTGAGTTCAGTGTCAATGTGAGACATAGCCTATTACCAGAAAGATGCTCTTAGATCAGTGCCACTGTGAAAAATAGCCTAATACAAGAAAGATGCTCTGAGTTCAGTGCCACTGTGAAGACATAGCCAATTACCAGAAAGATGCTCTGAGTTCAGTGCCACTGTGAAATGTATCCTATTACCAGAAAGGTGCTCTGAGTTCAGTGTCACTGTGAAGACATAGCCTATTACGAGAAAGATGCTCTGAGTTCAGTGCCAGTGTGAAACATAGCCTATTACCAGAAAGATGCTCTGAGTTCAGTGCCACTGTGAAACAAAGCCTATTACCAGAAAGATGATCTGAGTTCAGTGCCACTGTGAAACATAGCCTATTACAAGAAAGATGCTCTGAGTTCAGTGCCACTCTGAAACGTAGCCTATTACCAGAAAGATGCTGTGAGTTCAGTGCCACTGAGAAATGTAGCCTATTACCAGAAAGATGCTCTGAGTTCAGTGCCACTGTGAAACGTAGCCTATTGCCAGAAAGATGCTCTGATTTCAGTGCCACTGTGAAACATAGCCAATTACCAGAAAGATGATCTGAGTTCATTGTGACTGAGAAGACATAGCCGATTACCAGAAAGATGCTCTGAGTTTAGTGCCACTGTGAAACGTAGCCAATTACCAGAAAGATGCTCTTAGATCAGTGCCACTGTGAAAAATAGCCTGATACAAGAAAGATGCTCTGAGTTCAGTGCCACTGTGAAACGTAGCGTATTGCCAGAAAGATGCTCTGATTTCAGTGCCACTGTGAAACGTAGCGTATTGCCAGAAAGATGCTCTGAGTTCAGTGCCACAGTGAAACGTAACCTATTACCAGAAAGATGTTGTGAGTTCAATGCCACTGAGAAATGTAGCCTATTACCAGAAAGATGCTCTGAGTTCAGTGCCACTGTGAAACGTAGCCTATTGCCAGAAAGATGCTCTGATTTCAGTGCCACTGTGAAACATAGCCAATTACCAGAAAGATGATCTGAGTTCATTGTGACTGAGAAGACATAGCCGATTACCAGAAAGATGCTCTGAGTTTAGTGCCACTGTGAAACGTAGCCAATTACCAGAAAGATGCTCTTAGATCAGTGCCACTGTGAAAAATAGCCTGATACAAGAAAGATGCTCTGAGTTCAGTGCCACTGTGAAACGTAGCGTATTGCCAGAAAGATGCTTTGATTTCAGTGCCACTGTGAAACGTAGCGTATTGCCAGAAAGATGCTCTGAGTTCAGTGCCACAGTGAAACGTAACCTATTACCAGAAAGATGTTGTGAGTTCAGTGCCACTGAGAAATGTAGCCTATTACCAGAAAGATGCTCTGAGTTCAGTGCCACTGTGAAACGTAGCCTATTGCCAGAAAGATGCTCTGATTTCAGTGCCACTGTGAAACATAGCCAATTACCAGAAAGATGATCTGAGTTCATTGTGACTGAGAAGACATAGCCGATTACCAGAAAGATGTTGTGAGTTCAGTGCCCCTGTGAAATGTAGGCTATTACCAGAAAGATGCTCTGAGTTCAGTGCCACTGTGAAACTTATCCTATTACCAGATCGATGCTCTGAGTTCAGTTTCAATGTGAGACATAGCCTATTACCAGAAAGATGCTCTGAGTTCAGTGCCACTGTGAAACATAGCCTATTACCAGAAAGATGCCCTGAGTTCAGTGTCAATGTGAGACATAGCCTATTACCAGAAAGATGCTCTTAGATCAGTGCCACTGTGAAAAATAGCCTAATACATGAAAGATGCTCTGAGTTCAGTGCCACTGTGAAGACATAGCCAATTACCAGAAAGATGATCTGAGTTCATTGTGACTGAGAAGACATAGCCGATTACCAGAAAGATGCTCTGAGTTTAGTGCCACTGTGAAACGTAGCCAATTACCAGAAAGATGCTCTTAGATCAGTGCCACTGTGAAAAATAGCCTGATACAAGAAAGATGCTCTGAGTTCAGTGCCACTGTGAAACGTAGCGTATTGCCAGAAAGATGCTCTGATTTCAGTGCCACTGTGAAACGTAGCGTATTGCCAGAAAGATGCTCTGAGTTCAGTGCCACAGTGAAACGTAACCTATTACCAGAAAGATGTTGTGAGTTCAGTGCCACTGAGAAATGTAGCCTATTACCAGAAAGATGCTCTGAGTTCAGTGCCACTGTGAAACGTAGCCTATTGCCAGAAAGATGCTCTGATTTCAGTGCCACTGTGAAACATAGCCAATTACCAGAAAGATGATCTGAGTTCATTGTGACTGAGAAGACATAGCCGATTACCAGAAAGATGCTCTGAGTTTAGTGGCACTGTGAAACGTAGCCAATTACCAGAAAGATGCTCTTAGATCAGTGCCACTGTGAAAAATAGCCTGATACAAGAAAGATGCTCTGAGTTCAGTGCCACTGTGAAACGTAGCGTATTGCCAGAAAGATGCTTTGATTTCAGTGCCACTGTGAAACGTAGCGTATTGCCAGAAAGATGCTCTGAGTTCAGTGCCACAGTGAAACGTAACCTATTACCAGAAAGATGTTGTGAGTTCAGTGCCACTGAGAAATGTAGCCTATTACCAGAAAGATGCTCTGAGTTCAGTGCCACTGTGAAACGTAGCCTATTGCCAGAAAGATGCTCTGATTTCAGTGCCACTGTGAAACATAGCCAATTACCAGAAAGATGATCTGAGTTCATTGTGACTGAGAAGACATAGCCGATTACCAGAAAGATGTTGTGAGTTCAGTGCCCCTGTGAAATGTAGGCTATTACCAGAAAGATGCTCTGAGTTCAGTGCCACTGTGAAACTTATCCTATTACCAGATCGATGCTCTGAGTTCAGTTTCAATGTGAGACATAGCCTATTACCAGAAAGATGCTCTGAGTTCAGTGCCACTGTGAAACATAGCCTATTACCAGAAAGATGCCCTGAGTTCAGTGTCAATGTGAGACATAGCCTATTACCAGAAAGATGCTCTTAGATCAGTGCCACTGTGAAAAATAGCCTAATACATGAAAGATGCTCTGAGTTCAGTGCCACTGTGAAGACATAGCCAATTACCAGAAAGATGATCTGAGTTCATTGTGACTGAGAAGACATAGCCGATTACCAGAAAGATGCTCTGAGTTTAGTGCCACTGTGAAACGTAGCCAATTACCAGAAAGATGCTCTTAGATCAGTGCCACTGTGAAAAATAGCCTGATACAAGAAAGATGCTCTGAGTTCAGTGCCACTGTGAAACGTAGCGTATTGCCAGAAAGATGCTCTGATTTCAGTGCCACTGTGAAACGTAGCGTATTGCCAGAAAGATGCTCTGAGTTCAGTGCCACAGTGAAACGTAACCTATTACCAGAAAGATGTGAGTTCAGTGCCACTGAGAAATGTAGCCTATTACCAGAAAGATGCTCTGAGTTCAGTGCCACTGTGAAACGTAGCCTATTGCCAGAAATATGCTCTGATTTCAGTGCCACTGTGAAACATAGCCAATTACCAGAAAGATGATCTGAGTTCATTGTGACTGAGAAGACATAGCCGATTACCAGAAAGATGTTGTGAGTTCAGTGCCACTGTGAAACATAGCCTATTACCAGAAAGATGCCCTGAGTTCAGTGTCAATGTGAGACATAGCCTATTACCAGAAAGATGCTCTTAGATCAGTGCCACTGTGAAAAATAGCCTAATACATGAAAGATGCTCTGAGTTCAGTGCCACTGTGAAGACATAGCCAATTACCAGAAAGATGATCTGAGTTCATTGTGACTGAGAAGACATAGCCGATTACCAGAAAGATGTTGTGAGTTCAGTGCCCCTGTGAAATGTAGGCTATTACCAGAAAGATGCTCTGAGTTCAGTGCCACTGTGAAACTTATCCTATTACCAGATCGATGCTCTGATTTCAGTTTCAATGTGAGACATAGCCTATTACCAGAAAGATGCTCTGAGTTCAGTGCCACTGTGAAACGTAACCTATTACCAGAAAGATGTTGTGAGTTCAGTGCCACTGAGAAATGTAGCCTATTACCAGAAAGATGCTCTGAGTTCAGTGCCACTGTGAAACGTAGCCTATTGCCAGAAAGATGCTCTGATTTCAGTGCCACTCTGAAACATAGCCAATTACCAGAAAGATGATCTGAGTTCATTGTGACTGAGAAGACATAGCCGATTACCAGAAAGATGTTGTGAGTTCAGTGCCCCTGTGAAATGTAGGCTATTACCAGAAAGATGCTCTGAGTTCAGTGCCACTGTGAAACTTATCCTATTACCAGATCGATGCTCTGAGTTCAGTTTCATTGTGAGACATAGCCTATTACCAGAAAGATGCTCTGAGTTCAGTGCCACTGTGAAACATAGCCTATTACCAGAAAGATGCCCTGAGTTCAGTGTCAATGTGAGACATAGCCTATTACCAGAAAGATGCTCTTAGATCAGTGCCACTGTGAAAAATAGCCTAATACAAGAAAGATGCTCTGAGTTCAGTGCCACTGTGAAGACATAGCCAATTACCAGAAAGATGCTCTGAGTTCAGTGCCACTGTGAAATGTATCCTATTACCAGAAAGGTGCTCTGAGTTCAGTGTCACTGTGAAGACATAGCCTATTACGAGAAAGATGCTCTGAGTTCAGTGCCAGTGTGAAACATAGCCTATTACCAGAAAGATGCTCTGAGTTCAGTGCCACTGTGAAACAAAGCCTATTACCAGAAAGATGATCTGAGTTCAGTGCCACTGTGAAACATAGCCTATTACAAGAAAGATGCTCTGAGTTCAGTGCCACTCTGAAACGTAGCCTATTACCAGAAAGATGCTGTGAGTTCAGTGCCACTGAGAAATGTAGCCTATTACCAGAAAGATGCTCTGAGTTCAGTGCCACTGTGAAACGTAGCCTATTGCCAGAAAGATGCTCTGATTTCAGTGCCACTGTGAAACATAGCCAATTACCAGAAAGATGATCTGAGTTCATTGTGACTGAGAAGACATAGCCGATTACCAGAAAGATGCTCTGAGTTTAGTGCCACTGTGAAACGTAGCCAATTACCAGAAAGATGCTCTTAGATCAGTGCCACTGTGAAAAATAGCCTAATACAAGAAAGATGCTCTGAGTTCAGTGCCACTGTGAAACGAAGCCTATTACCAGAAAGATGCTGTGAGTTCAGTGCCACTGAGAAATGTAGCCTATTACCAGAAAGGTGCTCTGAGTTCAGTGTCACTGTGAAGACATAGCCTATTACGAGAAAGATGCTCTGAGTTCAGTGCCAGTGTGAAACATAGCCTATTACCAGAAAGATGCTCTGAGTTCAGTGCCACTGTGAAACATAGCCTATTACCAGAAAGATGCTCTGAGTTCAGTGCCACTGTGAAACATAGCCTATTACAAGAAAGATGCTCTGAGTTCAGTGCCACTCTGAAACGTAGCCTATTACCAGAAAGATGCTCTGAGTTCAGTGCCACTGTGTAACGTAGCCTATTACCAGAAAGATGCTGTGAGTTCAGTGCCACTGAGAAATGTAGCCTATTACCAGAAAGATGCTCTGAGTTCAGTGCCACTGTGAAACGTAGCCTATTGCCAGAAAGATGCTCTGATTTCAGTACCACTGTGAAGACATAGCCTATTACCAGAAATATGCTCTGAGTTCAGTACCACTGTGAAATGTAGCATATTACCAGAAAGATGCTCTCAGTTCAGTACCACTGTGAAGACATAGCCTATTACCAGAAAGATGCTCTGAGTTCACTGCCACTGTGAAATATAGACTATTACCCGAAAGATGCTTTGAGTTCAGTGCCACTGTGAAACGTAGCCTATTACCTGAAAGGTGCTCTGAGTTCAGTTCCACTGTGAAGACATAGCCTATTACCAGAAAGATGCTCTGAGTTCAGTGCAACTGTGAAACATAGACTATTACCAGAAAAATACTCTGAGTTCAGTGCCACTGTGAAACGTATCCTATTACCACAAAGATGCTCTGAGTTCAGTGCCACTGTGAAATATAGACTATTACCAGAAACATGCTCAGAGTTCAGTGCCACTGTGAAACATAGTCTATTACCAGAAAGATGCTCAGGGTTCAGTGCTACTGTGAAACATAGCCTATTACCAGAAAGATGCTCCGAGTTCAGTGCCACTGTGAAATGTAGCCTATTACCAGAAAGATGCTCTGAGTTCAGTGCTACTGTGAAGATATAGCCTACTACCAGAAAGATGCTCTGAGTTCAGTGCCAACATGAAAAGTAGCCTATTACCAGAAACATGCACAGAGTTCAGTGCCACTGTGAAATGTAACTAATTACCAGAAAGATGCTCTGAGTTTAGTGCTACTGTGAAACGTAGCCTAATACCAGAAAGATGCTCTGAGTTCAGTGCCACTGTGAAACTTATCTTATTACCAAAAAGTTTCTCTGAGTTCAGTGCCACTGTGAAGACATAGCCTACTACCAGAAAGATGCTCTGAGTTGAGTGCCAACATGAAAAGTAGCCTATTACCAGAAACATGCTCAGAGTTCATTGCCACTGTGAAACGTATCTTATTTCCAAAATGATGCTCTGAGTTCAGTGCCACTGTGAAGATATAGCCTTTTACTAGAAAGATGCTCAGAGTTCAGTTCCACTGTGAAAATGTAGCCTATTACCAGAAAGATGCTCTGAGTTCAGTGCCACTGTGAAACATAGCCTATTACCAGAAACATGCTCAGAGTTCAGTGCCACTGTGAAACATAGTCTATTACCAGAAAGATGCTCTGAGTTCAGTGCCACTGTGAAATGTAGCCTATTTCCAGAAAGATTCTCTGAGTTCAGTGCTACTGTGAAGATATAGCCTATTACCAGAAAGATGCTCTGAGTTGACTGCCACTGTGAAACGTAGCCTATTACCAGAAAGATGCTCTGAGTTCAGTGCCACTGTGAAACGTAGCCTATATCCAAAAAGATTCTCTGAGTTCAGTACCACTCTAAAATGTACCCTATTACCAGAAAGATGCTCAGAGTTCAGTGCCACTGTGAAGACATAGCCTATTACCAGAAAGATGCTCTGAGTTCAGTGCTACTGTGAAACATAGCCTATTACCAGAAAAATGCTCAGAGTTAAGTGCCACTGTGAAACGTAGCCTATTACCAGAAAGATGCTCTGAGTTCTGTTCCACTGTGAAGACATAGCCTATTACCAGAAAGATGCTCTGAGTTCAATGCCACTGTGAAATGTACCCTATTACCAGAAAGATGCTCTGAGTTCAGTGCCACTGTGAAATGTAACTAATTACCAGAAAGATGCTCTGAATTTAGTGCTACTGTGAAACGTAGCCTAATTCCAGAAAGATGCTCTGAGTTCAGTGCCACTGTGAAATGTACCCTATTACCAGAAAGATGCTCTGAGTTCAGTACCACTGTGAAGACATAGCCTATTACCAGAAATATGCTCTGAGTTCAGTACCACTGTGAAATGTAGCCTATTACCAGAAAGATGCTCTCAGTTCAGTACCACTGCGAAGACATAGCCTATTACCAGAAAGATGCTCTGAGTTCACTGCCACTGTGAAATATAGACTATTACCCGAAAGATGCTTTGAGTTCAGTGCCACTGTGAAACGTAGCGTATTGCCAGAAAGATGCTTTGATTTCAGTGCCACTGTGAAACGTAGCGTATTGCCAGAAAGATGCTCTGAGTTCAGTGCCACAGTGAAACGTAACCTATTACCAGAAAGATGTTGTGAGTTCAGTGCCACTGAGAAATGTAGCCTATTACCAGAAAGATGCTCTGAGTTCAGTGCCACTGTGAAACGTAGCCTATTGCCAGAAAGATGCTCTGATTTCAGTGCCACTGTGAAACATAGCCAATTACCAGAAAGATGATCTGAGTTCATTGTGACTGAGAAGACATAGCCGATTACCAGAAAGATGTTGTGAGTTCAGTGCCCCTGTGAAATGTAGGCTATTACCAGAAAGATGCTCTGAGTTCAGTGCCACTGTGAAACTTATCCTATTACCAGATCGATGCTCTGAGTTCAGTTTCAATGTGAGACATAGCCTATTACCAGAAAGATGCTCTGAGTTCAGTGCCACTGTGAAACATAGCCTATTACCAGAAAGATGCCCTGAGTTCAGTGTCAATGTGAGACATAGCCTATTACCAGAAAGATGCTCTTAGATCAGTGCCACTGTGAAAAATAGCCTAATACATGAAAGATGCTCTGAGTTCAGTGCCACTGTGAAGACATAGCCAATTACCAGAAAGATGATCTGAGTTCATTGTGACTGAGAAGACATAGCCGATTACCAGAAAGATGCTCTGAGTTTAGTGCCACTGTGAAACGTAGCCAATTACCAGAAAGATGCTCTTAGATCAGTGCCACTGTGAAAAATAGCCTGATACAAGAAAGATGCTCTGAGTTCAGTGCCACTGTGAAACGTAGCGTATTGCCAGAAAGATGCTCTGATTTCAGTGCCACTGTGAAACGTAGCGTATTGCCAGAAAGATGCTCTGAGTTCAGTGCCACAGTGAAACGTAACCTATTACCAGAAAGATGTTGTGAGTTCAGTGCCACTGAGAAATGTAGCCTATTACCAGAAAGATGCTCTGAGTTCAGTGCCACTGTGAAACGTAGCCTATTGCCAGAAAGATGCTCTGATTTCAGTGCCACTGTGAAACATAGCCAATTACCAGAAAGATGATCTGAGTTCATTGTGACTGAGAAGACATAGCCGATTACCAGAAAGATGCTCTGAGTTTAGTGCCACTGTGAAACGTAGCCAATTACCAGAAAGATGCTCTTAGATCAGTGCCACTGTGAAAAATAGCCTGATACAAGAAAGATGCTCTGAGTTCAGTGCCACTGTGAAACGTAGCGTATTGCCAGAAAGATGCTTTGATTTCAGTGCCACTGTGAAACGTAGCGTATTGCCAGAAAGATGCTCTGAGTTCAGTGCCACAGTGAAACGTAACCTATTACCAGAAAGATGTTGTGAGTTCAGTGCCACTGAGAAATGTAGCCTATTACCAGAAAGATGCTCTGAGTTCAGTGCCACTGTGAAACGTAGCCTATTGCCAGAAAGATGCTCTGATTTCAGTGCCACTGTGAAACATAGCCAATTACCAGAAAGATGATCTGAGTTCATTGTGACTGAGAAGACATAGCCGATTACCAGAAAGATGTTGTGAGTTCAGTGCCCCTGTGAAATGTAGGCTATTACCAGAAAGATGCTCTGAGTTCAGTGCCACTGTGAAACTTATCCTATTACCAGATCGATGCTCTGAGTTCAGTTTCAATGTGAGACATAGCCTATTACCAGAAAGATGCTCTGAGTTCAGTGCCACTGTGAAACATAGCCTATTACCAGAAAGATGCCCTGAGTTCAGTGTCAATGTGAGACATAGCCTATTACCAGAAAGATGCTCTTAGATCAGTGCCACTGTGAAAAATAGCCTAATACATGAAAGATGCTCTGAGTTCAGTGCCACTGTGAAGACATAGCCAATTACCAGAAAGATGATCTGAGTTCATTGTGACTGAGAAGACATAGCCGATTACCAGAAAGATGCTCTGAGTTTAGTGCCACTGTGAAACGTAGCCAATTACCAGAAAGATGCTCTTAGATCAGTGCCACTGTGAAAAATAGCCTGATACAAGAAAGATGCTCTGAGTTCAGTGCCACTGTGAAACGTAGCGTATTGCCAGAAAGATGCTCTGATTTCAGTGCCACTGTGAAACGTAGCGTATTGCCAGAAAGATGCTCTGAGTTCAGTGCCACAGTGAAACGTAACCTATTACCAGAAAGATGTGAGTTCAGTGCCACTGAGAAATGTAGCCTATTACCAGAAAGATGCTCTGAGTTCAGTGCCACTGTGAAACGTAGCCTATTGCCAGAAATATGCTCTGATTTCAGTGCCACTGTGAAACATAGCCAATTACCAGAAAGATGATCTGAGTTCATTGTGACTGAGAAGACATAGCCGATTACCAGAAAGATGTTGTGAGTTCAGTGCCACTGTGAAACATAGCCTATTACCAGAAAGATGCCCTGAGTTCAGTGTCAATGTGAGACATAGCCTATTACCAGAAAGATGCTCTTAGATCAGTGCCACTGTGAAAAATAGCCTAATACATGAAAGATGCTCTGAGTTCAGTGCCACTGTGAAGACATAGCCAATTACCAGAAAGATGATCTGAGTTCATTGTGACTGAGAAGACATAGCCGATTACCAGAAAGATGTTGTGAGTTCAGTGCCCCTGTGAAATGTAGGCTATTACCAGAAAGATGCTCTGAGTTCAGTGCCACTGTGAAACTTATCCTATTACCAGATCGATGCTCTGATTTCAGTTTCAATGTGAGACATAGCCTATTACCAGAAAGATGCTCTGAGTTCAGTGCCACTGTGAAACGTAACCTATTACCAGAAAGATGTTGTGAGTTCAGTGCCACTGAGAAATGTAGCCTATTACCAGAAAGATGCTCTGAGTTCAGTGCCACTGTGAAACGTAGCCTATTGCCAGAAAGTTGCTCTGATTTCAGTGCCACTCTGAAACATAGCCAATTACCAGAAAGATGATCTGAGTTCATTGTGACTGAGAAGACATAGCCGATTACCAGAAAGATGTTGTGAGTTCAGTGCCCCTGTGAAATGTAGGCTATTACCAGAAAGATGCTCTGAGTTCAGTGCCACTGTGAAACTTATCCTATTACCAGA
Source organism: Hemitrygon akajei (assembly GCF_048418815.1). NCBI lineage: Eukaryota > Metazoa > Chordata > Chondrichthyes > Myliobatiformes > Dasyatidae > Hemitrygon > Hemitrygon akajei. The sequence continues at coordinate 63,152,643 of NC_133125.1, forward strand.
TCGATGCTCTGAGTTCAGTTTCATTGTGAGACATAGCCTATTACCAGAAAGATGCTCTGAGTTCAGTGCCACTGTGAAACATAGCCTATTACCAGAAAGATGCCCTGAGTTCAGTGTCAATGTGAGACATAGCCTATTACCAGAAAGATGCTCTTAGATCAGTGCCACTGTGAAAAATAGCCTAATACAAGAAAGATGCTCTGAGTTCAGTGCCACTGTGAAGACATAGCCAATTACCAGAAAGATGCTCTGAGTTCAGTGCCACTGTGAAATGTATCCTATTACCAGAAAGGTGCTCTGAGTTCAGTGTCACTGTGAAGACATAGCCTATTACGAGAAAGATGCTCTGAGTTCAGTGCCAGTGTGAAACATAGCCTATTACCAGAAAGATGCTCTGAGTTCAGTGCCACTGTGAAACAAAGCCTATTACCAGAAAGATGATCTGAGTTCAGTGCCACTGTGAAACATAGCCTATTACAAGAAAGATGCTCTGAGTTCAGTGCCACTCTGAAACGTAGCCTATTACCAGAAAGATGCTGTGAGTTCAGTGCCACTGAGAAATGTAGCCTATTACCAGAAAGATGCTCTGAGTTCAGTGCCACTGTGAAACGTAGCCTATTGCCAGAAAGATGCTCTGATTTCAGTGCCACTGTGAAACATAGCCAATTACCAGAAAGATGATCTGAGTTCATTGTGACTGAGAAGACATAGCCGATTACCAGAAAGATGCTCTGAGTTTAGTGCCACTGTGAAACGTAGCCAATTACCAGAAAGATGCTCTTAGATCAGTGCCACTGTGAAAAATAGCCTAATACAAGAAAGATGCTCTGAGTTCAGTGCCACTGTGAAACGAAGCCTATTACCAGAAAGATGCTGTGAGTTCAGTGCCACTGAGAAATGTAGCCTATTACCAGAAAGGTGCTCTGAGTTCAGTGTCACTGTGAAGACATAGCCTATTACGAGAAAGATGCTCTGAGTTCAGTGCCAGTGTGAAACATAGCCTATTACCAGAAAGATGCTCTGAGTTCAGTGCCACTGTGAAACATAGCCTATTACCAGAAAGATGCTCTGAGTTCAGTGCCACTGTGAAACATAGCCTATTACAAGAAAGATGCTCTGAGTTCAGTGCCACTCTGAAACGTAGCCTATTACCAGAAAGATGCTCTGAGTTCAGTGCCACTGTGTAACGTAGCCTATTACCAGAAAGATGCTGTGAGTTCAGTGCCACTGAGAAATGTAGCCTATTACCAGAAAGATGCTCTGAGTTCAGTGCCACTGTGAAACGTAGCCTATTGCCAGAAAGATGCTCTGATTTCAGTACCACTGTGAAGACATAGCCTATTACCAGAAATATGCTCTGAGTTCAGTACCACTGTGAAATGTAGCATATTACCAGAAAGATGCTCTCAGTTCAGTACCACTGTGAAGACATAGCCTATTACCAGAAAGATGCTCTGAGTTCACTGCCACTGTGAAATATAGACTATTACCCGAAAGATGCTTTGAGTTCAGTGCCACTGTGAAACGTAGCCTATTACCTGAAAGGTGCTCTGAGTTCAGTTCCACTGTGAAGACATAGCCTATTACCAGAAAGATGCTCTGAGTTCAGTGCAACTGTGAAACATAGACTATTACCAGAAAAATACTCTGAGTTCAGTGCCACTGTGAAACGTATCCTATTACCACAAAGATGCTCTGAGTTCAGTGCCACTGTGAAATATAGACTATTACCAGAAACATGCTCAGAGTTCAGTGCCACTGTGAAACATAGTCTATTACCAGAAAGATGCTCAGGGTTCAGTGCTACTGTGAAACATAGCCTATTACCAGAAAGATGCTCCGAGTTCAGTGCCACTGTGAAATGTAGCCTATTACCAGAAAGATGCTCTGAGTTCAGTGCTACTGTGAAGATATAGCCTACTACCAGAAAGATGCTCTGAGTTCAGTGCCAACATGAAAAGTAGCCTATTACCAGAAACATGCACAGAGTTCAGTGCCACTGTGAAATGTAACTAATTACCAGAAAGATGCTCTGAGTTTAGTGCTACTGTGAAACGTAGCCTAATACCAGAAAGATGCTCTGAGTTCAGTGCCACTGTGAAACTTATCTTATTACCAAAAAGTTTCTCTGAGTTCAGTGCCACTGTGAAGACATAGCCTACTACCAGAAAGATGCTCTGAGTTGAGTGCCAACATGAAAAGTAGCCTATTACCAGAAACATGCTCAGAGTTCATTGCCACTGTGAAACGTATCTTATTTCCAAAATGATGCTCTGAGTTCAGTGCCACTGTGAAGATATAGCCTTTTACTAGAAAGATGCTCAGAGTTCAGTTCCACTGTGAAAATGTAGCCTATTACCAGAAAGATGCTCTGAGTTCAGTGCCACTGTGAAACATAGCCTATTACCAGAAACATGCTCAGAGTTCAGTGCCACTGTGAAACATAGTCTATTACCAGAAAGATGCTCTGAGTTCAGTGCCACTGTGAAATGTTGCCTATTTCCAGAAAGATTCTCTGAGTTCAGTGCTACTGTGAAGATATAGCCTATTACCAGAAAGATGCTCTGAGTTGACTGCCACTGTGAAACGTAGCCTATTACCAGAAAGATGCTCTGAGTTCAGTGCCACTGTGAAACGTAGCCTATATCCAAAAAGATTCTCTGAGTTCAGTACCACTCTAAAATGTACCCTATTACCAGAAAGATGCTCAGAGTTCAGTGCCACTGTGAAGACATAGCCTATTACCAGAAAGATGCTCTGAGTTCAGTGCTACTGTGAAACATAGCCTATTACCAGAAAAATGCTCAGAGTTAAGTGCCACTGTGAAACGTAGCCTATTACCAGAAAGATGCTCTGAGTTCTGTTCCACTGTGAAGACATAGCCTATTACCAGAAAGATGCTCTGAGTTCAATGCCACTGTGAAATGTACCCTATTACCAGAAAGATGCTCTGAGTTCAGTGCCACTGTGAAATGTAACTAATTACCAGAAAGATGCTCTGAATTTAGTGCTACTGTGAAACGTAGCCTAATTCCAGAAAGATGCTCTGAGTTCAGTGCCACTGTGAAATGTACCCTATTACCAGAAAGATGCTCTGAGTTCAGTACCACTGTGAAGACATAGCCTATTACCAGAAATATGCTCTGAGTTCAGTACCACTGTGAAATGTAGCCTATTACCAGAAAGATGCTCTCAGTTCAGTACCACTGCGAAGACATAGCCTATTACCAGAAAGATGCTCTGAGTTCACTGCCACTGTGAAATATAGACTATTACCCGAAAGATGCTTTGAGTTCAGTGCCACTGTGAAACGTAGCCTATTACCTGAAAGGTGCTCTGATTTCAGTTCCACTGTGAAGACATAGCCTATTACCAGAAAGATGCTCTGAGTTCAGTGCCACTGTGAAACATAGACTATTACCAGAAAGATGTTCTGAGTTTAGTGCTACTGTGAAATATAGCCTATTACCAGAAAGATGCTCTGAGTTCAGTGCCACTGTGAAACGTAGACTAATACCAGAAAGATGCTCTGAGTTCAGTGCCACTGTGAAACTTAACTTATTACCAGAAAAATGCTCTGAGTTCAGTGCCACTGTGAAACGTAGCCTATTACCACAAAGATGCTCTGAGTTCAGTGCCACTGTGAAATATAGACTATTACCAGAAAGATGTTCTGAGTTTAGTGCTACAGTGAAATATAGCCTATTACCAGGAAGATGCTCTGAGTTCAGTGCCACTGTGAGACGTAGACTAATACCAGAAAGATGCTCTGAGTTCAGTGCCACTGTGAAACGTATCTTATTACCAAAAAGATGCTCTGAGTTCAGTGCCACTGTGAAGAGATAGCCTTTTACTAGAAAGATGCTCAGAGTTCAGTTCCACTGTGAAAATGTAGCCTATTACCAGAAAGATGCTCTGAGTTCAGTGCCACTGTGAAACATAGCCTATTACCAGAAACATGCTCAGAGTTCAGTGCCACTGTGAAACATAGTCTATTACCAGAAAGATGCTCAGAGTTCAGTGCTACTGTGAAACATAGCCTATTACCAGAAAGATGCTCTGAGTTCAGTGCCACTGTGAAATGTAGCCTATTACCAGAAAGATGCTCTGAGTTCAGTGCTACTGTGAAGATATAGCCTACTACCAGAAAGATGCTCTGAGTTCAGTGCCAACATGAAAAGTAGCCTATTACCAGAAACATGCACAGAGTTCAGTGCCACTGTGAAATGTAACTAATTACCAGAAAGATGCTCTGAGTTTAGTGCTACTGTGAAACGTAGCCTAATACCAGAAAGATGCTCTGAGTTCAGTGCCACTGTGAAATGTGCCCTATTACCAGAAAGATGCTCTGAGTTCAGTACCACTGTGAAGACATAGCCTATTACCAGAAATATGCTCTGAGTTCAGTGCCACTGTGAAATGTAGCCTATTACCAGAAAGATGCTCTCAGTTCAGTACTACTGTGAAACGTAGCCTAATACCAGAAAGATGCTCTGAGTTCAGTGCCACTGTGAAACTTATCTTATTACCAAAAAGTTTCTCTGAGTTCAGTGCCACTGTGAAGACATAGCCTACTACCAGAAAGATGCTCTGAGTTGAGTGCCAACATGAAAAGTAGCCTATTACCAGAAACATGCTCAGAGTTCATTGCCACTGTGAAGATATAGCCTTTTACTAGAAAGATGCTCAGAGTTCAGTTCCACTGTGAAAATGTAGCCTATTACCAGAAAGATGCTCTGAGTTCAGTGCCACTGTGAAACATAGCCTATTACCAGAAAGATGCTCAGGGTTCAGTGCTACTGTGAAACATAGCCTATTACCAGAAAGATGCTCCGAGTTCAGTGCCACTGTGAAATGTAGCCTATTACCAGAAAGATGCTCTGAGTTCAGTGCTACTGTGAAGATATAGCCTACTACCAGAAAGATGCTCTGAGTTCAGTGCCAACATGAAAAGTAGCCTATTACCAGAAACATGCACAGAGTTCAGTGCCACTGTGAAATGTAACTAATTACCAGGAAGATGCTCTGAGTTTAGTGCTACTGTGAAACGTAGCCTAATACCAGAAAGATGCTCTGAGTTCAGTACCACTGTGAAGACATAGCCTATTACCAGAAATATGCTCTGAGTTCAGTACCACTGTGAAATGTAGCCTATTACCAGAAAGATGCTCTCAGTTCAGTACCACTGTGAAGACATAGCCTATTACCAGAAAGATGCTCTGAGTTCACTGCCACTGTGAAATATAGACTATTACCCGAAAGATGCTTTGAGTTCAGTGCCACTGTGAAACGTAGCCTATTACCTGAAAGGTGCTCTGAGTTCAGTTCCACATTGAAGACATAGCCTATTACCAGAAAGATGCTCTGAGTTCAGTGCAACTGTGAAACATAGACTATTACCAGAAAAATACTCTGAGTTCAGTGCCACTGTGAAATATAGACTATTACCAGAAACATGCTCAGAGTTCAGTGCCACTGTGAAACATAGTCTATTACCAGAAAGATGCTCAGGGTTCAGTGCTACTGTGAAACATAGCCTATTACCAGAAAGATGCTCCGAGTTCAGTGCCACTGTGAAATGTAGCCTATTACCAGAAAGATGCTCTGAGTTCAGTGCTACTGTGAAGATATAGCCTACTACCAGAAAGATGCTCTGAGTTCAGTGCCAACATGAAAAGTAGCCTATTACCAGAAACATGCACAAAGTTCAGTGCCACTGTGAAATGTAACTAATTACCAGAAAGATGCTCTGAGTTTAGTGCTACTGTGAAACGTAGCCTAATACCAGAAAGATGCTCTGAGTTCAGTGCCACTGTGAAACTTATCTTATTACCAAAAAGTTTCTCTGAGTTCAGTGCCACTGTGAAGACATAGCCTACTACCAGAAAGATGCTCTGAGTTGAGTGCCAACATGAAAAGTAGCCTATTACCAGAAACATGCTCAGAGTTCATTGCCACTGTGAAACGTATCTTATTACCAAAAAGATGCTCTGAGTTCAGTGCCACTGTGAAGATATAGCCTTTTACTAGAAAGATGCTCAGAGTTCAGTTCCACTGTGAGAATGTAGCCTATTACCAGAAAGATGCTCTGAGTTCAGTGCCACTGTGAAACATAGCCTATTACCAGAAACATGCTCAGAGTTCAGTGCCACTGTGAAACATAGTCTATTACCAGAAAGATGCTCTGAGTTCAGTGCCACTGTGAAATGTAGCCTATTTCCAGAAAGATTCTCTGAGTTCAGTGCTACTGTGAAGATATAGCCTATTACCAGAAAGATGCTCTGAGTTGACTGCCACTGTGAAACGTAGCCTATTACCAGAAAGATGCTCTGAGTTCTGTTCCACTGTGAAGACATAACCTATTACCAGAAAGATGCTCTGAGTTCAATGCCACTGTGAAATGTACCCTATTACCAGAAAGATGCTCTGAGTTCAGTGCCACTGTGAAATGTAACTAATTACCAGAAAGATGCTCTGAGTTTAGTGCTACTGTGAAACGTAGCCTAATTCCAGAAAGATGCTCTGAGTTCAGTGCCACTGTGAAATGTACCCTATTACCAGAAAGATGCTCTGAGTTCAGTACCACTGTGAAATGTAGCCTATTACCAGAAAGATGCTCTCAGTTCCGTACCACTGTGAAGACATAGCCTATTACCAGAAAGATGCACTGAGTTCACTGCCACTGTGAAATATAGACTATTACCCGAAAGATGCTTTGAGTTCAGTGCCACTGTGAAACGTAGATAATTACCTGAAAGGTGCTCTGATTTCAGTTCCACTGTGAAGACATAGCCTATTACCAGAAAGATGCTCTGAGTTCAGTGCCACTGTGAAACATAGACTATTACCAGAAAGATGTTCTGAGTTTAGTGCTACTGTGAAATATAGCCTATTACCAGAAAGATGCTCTGAGTTCAGTGCCACTGTGAAACTTAACTTATTACCAGAAAAATGCTCTGAGTTCAGTGCCACTGTGAAACGTAGCCTATTACCACAAAGATGCTCTGTTCAGTGCCACTGTGAAATATAGACTATTACCAGAAAGATGTTCTGAGTTTAGTGCTACAGTGAAATATAGCCTATTACCAGAAAGATGCTCTGAGTTCAGTGCCACTGTGAGACGTAGACTAATACCAGAAAGATGCTCTGAGTTCAGTGCCACTGTGAAACGTAGCCTATTACCACAAAGATGCTCTGTTCAGTGCCACTGTGAAATATAGACTATTACCAGAAAGATGTTCTGAGTTTAGTGCTACAGTGAAATATAGCCTATTACCAGAAAGATGCTCTGAGTTCAGTGCCACTGTGAGACGTAGACTAATACCAGAAAGATGCTCTGAGTTCAGTGCCACTGTGAAACTTATCTTATTACCAAAAAGTTGCTCTGAGTTCAGTGCCACTGTGAAGACATAGCCTACTACCTGAAAGATGCTCAGAGTTCAGTTCCACTGTGAAACATAGTCTATTACCAGAAAGATGCTCAGAGTTCAGTGCTACTGTGAAACATAGCCTATTACCAGAAACATGCTCAGAGTTCAGTGCCACTGTGAAACATAGTCTATTACCAGAAAGATGCTCAGAGTTCAGTGCTACTGTGAAACATAGCCTATTACCAGAAAGATGCTCTGAGTTCAGTGCCACTGTGAAATGTAGCCTATTACCAGAAAGATGCTCTGAGTTCAGTGCTACTGTGAAGATATAGCCTACTACCAGAAAGATGCTCTGAGTTCAGTGCCAACATGAAAAGTACCCTATTACCAGAAACATGCACAGAGTTCAGTGCCACTGTGAAATGTAACTAATTACCAGAAAGATGCTCTGAGTTTAGTGCTACTGTGAAACGTAGCCTAATACCAGAAAGATGCTCTGAGTTCAGTGCCACTGTGAAATGTGCCCTATTACCAGAAAGATGCTCTGAGTTCAGTACCACTGTGAAGACATAGCCTATTACCAGAAATATGCTCTGAGTTCAGTGCCACTGTGAAATGTAGCCTATTACCAGAAAGATGCTCTCAGTTCAGTACTACTGTGAAGACATAGCCTATTACCAGAAAGATGCTCTGAGTTCACTGCCACTGTGAAATGTGCCCTATTACCAGAAAGATTCTCTGAGTTCAGTACCACTGTGAAGACATAGCCTATTACCAGAAATATGCTCTGAGTTCAGTGCCACTGTGAAATGTAGCCTATTACCAGAAAGATGCTCTCAGTTCAGTACTACTGTGAAACGTAGCCTAATACCAGAAAGATGCTCTGAGTTCAGTGCCACTGTGAAACTTATCTTATTACCAAAAAGTTTCTCTGAGTTCAGTGCCACTGTGAAGACATATCCTCCTACCAGAAAGATGCTCTGAGTTGAGTGCCAACATGAAAAGTAGCCTATTACCAGAAACATGCTCAGAGTTCATTGCCACTGTGAAACGTATCTTATTACCAAAAAGATGCTCTGAGTTCAGTGCCACTGTGAAGATATAGCCTTTTACTAGAAAGATGCTCAGAGTTCAGTTCCACTGTGAAAATGTAGCCTATTACCAGAAAGATGCTCTGAGTTCAGTGCCACTGTGAAACATAGCCTATTACAAGAAAGATGCTCAGGGTTCAGTGCTACTGTGAAACATAGCCTATTACCAGAAAGATGCTCCGAGTTCAGTGCCACTGTGAAATGTAGCGTATTACCAGAAAGATGCTCTGAGTTCAGTGCTACTGTGAAGATATAGCCTACTACCAGAAAGATGCTCTGAGTTCAGTGCCAACATGAAAAGTAGCCTATTACCAGAAACATGCACAGAGTTCAGTGCCACTGTGAAATGTAACTAATTACCAGAAAGATGCTCTGAGTTTAGTGCTACTGTGAAACGTAGCCTAATACCAGAAAGATGCTCTGAGTTCAGTACCACTGTGAAGACATAGCCTATTACCAGAAATATGCTCTGAGTTCAGTACCACTGTGAAATGTAGCCTATTACCAGAAAGATGCTCTCAGTTCAGTACCACTGTGAAGACATAGCCTATTACCAGAAAGATGCTCTGAGTTCACTGCCACTGTGAAATATAGACTATTACCCGAAAGATGCTTTGAGTTCAGTGCCACTGTGAAACGTAGCCTATTACCTGAAAGGTGCTCTGAGTTCAGTTCCACTGTGAAGACATAGCCTATTACCAGAAAGATGCTCTGAGTTCAGTGCAACTGTGAAACATAGACTATTACCAGAAAAATACTCTGAGTTCAGTGCCACTGTGAAACGTATCCTATTACCACAAAGATGCTCTGAGTTCAGTGCCACTGTGAAATATAGACTATTACCAGAAACATGCTCAGAGTTCAGTGCCACTGTGAAACATAGCCTATTACCAGAAAGATGCTCCGAGTTCAGTGCCACTGTGAAATGTAGCCTATTACCAGAAAGATGCTCTGAGTTCAGTGCTACTGTGAAGATATAGCCTACTACCAGAAAGATGCTCTGAGTTCAGTGCCAACATGAAAAGTAGCCTATTACCAGAAACATGCACAGAGTTCAGTGCCACTGTGAAATGTAACTAATTACCAGAAAGATGCTCTGAGTTTAGTGCTACTGTGAAACGTAGCCTAATACCAGAAAGATGCTCTGAGTTCAGTGCCACTGTGAAACTTATCTTATTACCAAAAAGTTTCTCTGAGTTCAGTGCCACTGTGAAGACATAGCCTATTACCAGAAAGATGCTCTGAGTTCAGTGCCAACATGAAAAGTAGCCTATTACCAGAAACATGCACAGAGTTCAGTGCCACTGTGAAATGTAACTAATTACCAGAAAGATGCTCTGAGTTCAGTACCACTGTGAAGACATAGCCTATTACCAGAAATATGCTCTGAGTTCAGTGCCACTGTGAAATGTAGCCTATTACCAGAAAGATGCTCTCAGTTCAGTACTACTGTGAAGACATAGCCTATTACCAGAAAGATGCTCTGAGTTCACTGCCACTGTGAAATGTGCCCTATTACCAGAAAGATTCTCTGAGTTCAGTACCACTGTGAAGACATAGCCTATTACCAGAAATATGCTCTGAGTTCAGTGCCACTGTGAAATGTAGCCTATTACCAGAAAGATGCTCTCAGTTCAGTACTACTGTGAAACGTAGCCTAATACCAGAAAGATGCTCTGAGTTCAGTGCCACTGTGAAACTTATCTTATTACCAAAAAGTTTCTCTGAGTTCAGTGCCACTGTGAAGACATATCCTCCTACCAGAAAGATGCTCTGAGTTGAGTGCCAACATGAAAAGTAGCCTATTACCAGAAACATGCTCAGAGTTCATTGCCACTGTGAAACGTATCTTATTACCAAAAAGATGCTCTGAGTTCAGTGCCACTGTGAAGATATAGCCTTTTACTAGAAAGATGCTCAGAGTTCAGTTCCACTGTGAAAATGTAGCCTATTACCAGAAAGATGCTCTGAGTTCAGTGCCACTGTGAAACATAGCCTATTACAAGAAAGATGCTCAGGGTTCAGTGCTACTGTGAAACATAGCCTATTACCAGAAAGATGCTCCGAGTTCAGTGCCACTGTGAAATGTAGCGTATTACCAGAAAGATGCTCTGAGTTCAGTGCCAACATGAAAAGTAGCCTATTACCAGAAACATGCACAGAGTTCAGTGCCACTGTGAAATGTAACTAATTACCAGAAAGATGCTCTGAGTTTAGTGCTACTGTGAAACGTAGCCTAATACCAGAAAGATGCTCTGAGTTCAGTACCACTGTGAAGACATAGCCTATTACCAGAAAGATGCTCTGAGTTCAGTGCAACTGTGAAACATAGACTATTACCAGAAAAATACTCTGAGTTCAGTGCCACTGTGAAACGTATCCTATTACCACAAAGATGCTCTGAGTTCAGTGCCACTGTGAAATATAGACTATTACCAGAAACATGCTCAGAGTTCAGTGCCACTGTGAAACATAGTCTATTACCAGAAAGATGCTCAGGGTTCAGTGCTACTGTGAAACATAGCCTATTACCAGAAAGATGCTCCGAGTTCAGTGCCACTGTGAAATGTAGCCTATTACCAGAAAGATGCTCTGAGTTCAGTGCTACTGTGAAGATATAGCCTACTACCAGAAAGATGCTCTGAGTTCAGTGCCAACATGAAAAGTAGCCTATTACCAGAAACATGCACAGAGTTCAGTGCCACTGTGAAATGTAACTAATTACCAGAAAGATGCTCTGAGTTTAGTGCTACTGTGAAACGTAGCCTAATACCAGAAAGATGCTCTGAGTTCAGTGCCACTGTGAAACTTATCTTATTACCAAAAAGTTTCTCTGAGTTCAGTGCCACTGTGAAGACATAGCCTACTACCAGAAAGATGCTCTGAGTTGAGTGCCAACATGAAAAGTAGCCTATTACCAGAAACATGCTCAGAGTTCATTGCCACTGTGAAACGTATCTTATTACCAAAATGATGCTCTGAGTTCAGTGCCACTGTGAAGATATAGCCTTTTACTAGAAAGATGCTCAGAGTTCAGTTCCACTGTGAAAATGTAGCCTATTACCAGAAAGATGCTCTGAGTTCAGTGCCACTGTGAAACGTAGCCTAATACCAGAAAGATGCTCTGAGTTCAGTGCCACTGTGAAATGTGCCCTATTACCAGAAAGATGCTCTGAGTTCAGTACCACTGTGAAGACATAGCCTATTACCAGAAATATGCTCTGAGTTCAGTGCCACTGTGAAATGTAGCCTATTACCAGAAAGATGCTCTCAGTTCAGTACTACTGTGAAGACATAGCCTATTACCAGAAAGATGCTCTGAGTTCACTGCCACTGTGAAATGTGCCCTATTACCAGAAAGATTCTCTGAGTTCAGTACCACTGTGAAGACATAGCCTATTACCAGAAATATGCTCTGAGTTCAGTGCCACTGTGAAATGTAGCCTATTACCAGAAAGATGCTCTCAGTTCAGTACTACTGTGAAACGTAGCCTAATACCAGAAAGATGCTCTGAGTTCAGTGCCACTGTGAAACTTATCTTATTACCAAAAAGTTTCTCTGAGTTCAGTGCCACTGTGAAGACATAGCCTCCTACCAGAAAGATGCTCTGAGTTGAGTGCCAACATGAAAAGTAGCCTATTACCAGAAACATGCTCAGAGTTCATTGCCACTGTGAAACGTATCTTATTACCAAAAAGATGCTCTGAGTTCAGTGCCACTGTGAAGATATAGCCTTTTACTAGAAAGATGCTCAGAGTTCAGTTCCACTGTGAAAATGTAGCCTATTACCAGAAAGATGCTCTGAGTTCAGTGCCACTGTGAAACATAGCCTATTACCAGAAAGATGCTCAGGGTTCAGTGCTACTGTGAAACATAGCCTATTACCAGAAAGATGCTCCGAGTTCAGTGCCACTGTGAAATGTAGCGTATTACCAGAAAGATGCTCTGAGTTCAGTGCTACTGTGAAGATATAGCCTACTACCAGAAAGATGCTCTGAGTTCAGTGCCAACATGAAAAGTAGCCTATTACCAGAAACATGCACAGAGTTCAGTGCCACTGTGAAATGTAACTAATTACCAGAAAGATGCTCTGAGTTTAGTGCTACTGTGAAACGTAGCCTAATACCAGAAAGATGCTCTGAGTTCAGTACCACTGTGAAGACATAGCCTATTACCAGAAATATGCTCTGAGTTCAGTACCACTGTGAAATGTAGCCTATTACCAGAAAGATGCTCTCAGTTCAGTACCACTGTGAAGACATAGCCTATTACCAGAAAGATGCTCTGAGTTCACTGCCACTGTGAAATATAGACTATTACCCGAAAGATGCTTTGAGTTCAGTGCCACTGTGAAACGTAGCCTATTACCTGAAAGGTGCTCTGAGTTCAGTTCCACTGTGAAGACATAGCCTATTACCAGAAAGATGCTCTGAGTTCAGTGCAACTGTGAAACATAGACTATTACCAGAAAAATACTCTGAGTTCAGTGCCACTGTGAAACGTATCCTATTACCACAAAGATGCTCTGAGTTCAGTGCCACTGTGAAATATAGACTATAACCAGAAACATGCTCAGAGTTCAGTGCCACTGTGAAACATAGTCTATTACCAGAAAGATGCTCAGGGTTCAGTGCTACTGTGAAACATAGCCTATTACCAGAAAGATGCTCCGAGTTCAGTGCCACTGTGAAATGTAGCCTATTACCAGAAAGATGCTCTGAGTTCAGTGCTACTGTGAAGATGTAGCCTACTACCAGAAAAATGCTCTGAGTTCACTGCCACTGTGAAATGTGCCCTATTACCAGAAAGATTCTCTGAGTTCAGTACCACTGTGAAGACATAGCCTATTACCAGAAATATGCTCTGAGTTCAGTGCCACTGTGAAATGTAGCCTATTACCAGAAAGATGCTCTCAGTTCAGTACTACTGTGAAACGTAGCCTAATACCAGAAAGATGCTCTGAGTTCAGTGCCACTGTGAAACTTATCTTATTACCAAAAAGTTTCTCTGAGTTCAGTGCCACTGTGAAGACATAGCCTCCTACCAGAAAGATGCTCTGAGTTGAGTGCCAACATGAAAAGTAGCCTATTACCAGAAACATGCTCAGAGTTCATTGCCACTGTGAAACGTATCTTATTACCAAAATGATGCTCTGAGTTCAGTGCCACTGTGAAGATATAGCCTTTTACTAGAAAGATGCTCAGAGTTCAGTTCCACTGTGAAAATGTAGCCTATTACCAGAAAGATGCTCTGAGTTCAGTGCCACTGTGAAACGTAGCCTAATACCAGAAAGATGCTCTGAGTTCAGTGCCACTGTGAAATGTGCCCTATTACCAGAAAGATGCTCTGAGTTCAGTACCACTGTGAAGACATAGCCTATTACCAGAAATATGCTCTGAGTTCAGTGCCACTGTGAAATGTAGCCTATTACCAGAAAGATGCTCTCAGTTCAGTACTACTGTGAAGACATAGCCTATTACCAGAAAGATGCTCTGAGTTCACTGCCACTGTGAAATGTGCCCTATTACCAGAAAGATTCTCTGAGTTCAGTACCACTGTGAAGACATAGCCTATTACCAGAAATATGCTCTGAGTTCAGTGCCACTGTGAAATGTAGCCTATTACCAGAAAGATGCTCTCAGTTCAGTACTACTGTGAAACGTAGCCTAATACCAGAAAGATGCTCTGAGTTCAGTGCCACTGTGAAACTTATCTTATTACCAAAAAGTTTCTCTGAGTTCAGTGCCACTGTGAAGACATAGCCTCCTACCAGAAAGATGCTCTGAGTTGAGTGCCAACATGAAAAGTAGCCTATTACCAGAAACATGCTCAGAGTTCATTGCCACTGTGAAACGTATCTTATTACCAAAAAGATGCTCTGAGTTCAGTGCCACTGTGAAGATATAGCCTTTTACTAGAAAGATGCTCAGAGTTCAGTTCCACTGTGAAAATGTAGCCTATTACCAGAAAGATGCTCTGAGTTCAGTGCCACTGTGAAACATAGCCTATTACCAGAAAGATGCTCAGGGTTCAGTGCTACTGTGAAACATAGCCTATTACCAGAAAGATGCTCCGAGTTCAGTGCCACTGTGAAATGTAGCGTATTACCAGAAAGATGCTCTGAGTTCAGTGCTACTGTGAAGATATAGCCTACTACCAGAAAGATGCTCTGAGTTCAGTGCCAACATGAAAAGTAGCCTATTACCAGAAACATGCACAGAGTTCAGTGCCACTGTGAAATGTAACTAATTACCAGAAAGATGCTCTGAGTTTAGTGCTACTGTGAAACGTAGCCTAATACCAGAAAGATGCTCTGAGTTCAGTACCACTGTGAAGACATAGCCTATTACCAGAAATATGCTCTGAGTTCAGTACCACTGTGAAATGTAGCCTATTACCAGAAAGATGCTCTCAGTTCAGTACCACTGTGAAGACATAGCCTATTACCAGAAAGATGCTCTGAGTTCACTGCCACTGTGAAATATAGACTATTACCCGAAAGATGCTTTGAGTTCAGTGCCACTGTGAAACGTAGCCTATTACCTGAAAGGTGCTCTGAGTTCAGTTCCACTGTGAAGACATAGCCTATTACCAGAAAGATGCTCTGAGTTCAGTGCAACTGTGAAACATAGACTATTACCAGAAAAATACTCTGAGTTCAGTGCCACTGTGAAACGTATCCTATTACCACAAAGATGCTCTGAGTTCAGTGCCACTGTGAAATATAGACTATTACCAGAAACATGCTCAGAGTTCAGTGCCACTGTGAAACATAGTCTATTACCAGAAAGATGCTCAGGGTTCAGTGCTACTGTGAAACATAGCCTATTACCAGAAAGATGCTCCGAGTTCAGTGCCACTGTGAAATGTAGCCTATTACCAGAAAGATGCTATGAGTTCAGTGCTACTGTGAAGATGTAGCCTACTACCAGAAAAATGCTCTGAGTTCACTGCCACTGTGAAATGTGCCCTATTACCAGAAAGATTCTCTGAGTTCAGTACCACTGTGAAGACATAGCCTATTACCAGAAATATGCTCTGAGTTCAGTGCCACTGTGAAATGTAGCCTATTACCAGAAAGATGCTCTCAGTTCAGTACTACTGTGAAACGTAGCCTAATACCAGAAAGATGCTCTGAGTTCAGTGCCACTGTGAAACTTATCTTATTACCAAAAAGTTTCTCTGAGTTCAGTGCCACTGTGAAGACATAGCCTCCTACCAGAAAGATGCTCTGAGTTGAGTGCCAACATGAAAAGTAGCCTATTACCAGAAACATGCTCAGAGTTCATTGCCACTGTGAAACGTATCTTATTACCAAAATGATGCTCTGAGTTCAGTGCCACTGTGAAGATATAGCCTTTTACTAGAAAGATGCTCAGAGTTCAGTTCCACTGTGAAAATGTAGCCTATTACCAGAAAGATGCTCTGAGTTCAGTGCCACTGTGAAACGTAGCCTAATACCAGAAAGATGCTCTGAGTTCAGTGCCACTGTGAAATGTGCCCTATTACCAGAAAGATGCTCTGAGTTCAGTACCACTGTGAAGACATAGCCTATTACCAGAAATATGCTCTGAGTTCAGTGCCACTGTGAAATGTAGCCTATTACCAGAAAGATGCTCTCAGTTCAGTACTACTGTGAAGACATAGCCTATTACCAGAAAGATGCTCTGAGTTCACTGCCACTGTGAAATGTGCCCTATTACCAGAAAGATTCTCTGAGTTCAGTACCACTGTGAAGACATAGCCTATTACCAGAAATATGCTCTGAGTTCAGTGCCACTGTGAAATGTAGCCTATTACCAGAAAGATGCTCTCAGTTCAGTACTACTGTGAAACGTAGCCTAATACCAGAAAGATGCTCTGAGTTCAGTGCCACTGTGAAACTTATCTTATTACCAAAAAGTTTCTCTGAGTTCAGTGCCACTGTGAAGACATAGCCTCCTACCAGAAAGATGCTCTGAGTTGAGTGCCAACATGAAAAGTAGCCTATTACCAGAAACATGCTCAGAGTTCATTGCCACTGTGAAACGTATCTTATTACCAAAAAGATGCTCTGAGTTCAGTGCCACTGTGAAGATATAGCCTTTTACTAGAAAGATGCTCAGAGTTCAGTTCCACTGTGAAAATGTAGCCTATTACCAGAAAGATGCTCTGAGTTCATTGCCACTGTGAAACATAGCCTATTACCAGAAAGATGCTCAGGGTTCAGTGCTACTGTGAAACATAGCCTATTACCAGAAAGATGCTCCGAGTTCAGTGCCACTGTGAAATGTAGCGTATTACCAGAAAGATGCTCTGAGTTCAGTGCTACTGTGAAGATATAGCCTACTACCAGAAAGATGCTCTGAGTTCAGTGCCAACATGAAAAGTAGCCTATTACCAGAAACATGCACAGAGTTCAGTGCCACTGTGAAATGTAACTAATTACCAGAAAGATGCTCTGAGTTTAGTGCTACTGTGAAACGAGGCCTAATACCAGAAAGATGCTCTGAGTTCAGTACCACTGTGAAGACATAGCCTATTACCAGAAATATGCTCTGAGTTCAGTACCACTGTGAAATGTAGCCTATTACCAGAAAGATGCTCTCAGTTCAGTACCACTGTGAAGACATAGCCTATTACCAGAAAGATGCTCTGAGTTCACTGCCACTGTGAAATATAGACTATTACCCGAAAGATGCTTTGAGTTCAGTGCCACTGTGAAACGTAGCCTATTACCTGAAAGGTGCTCTGAGTTCAGTTCCACTGTGAAGACATAGCCTATTACCAGAAAGATGCTCTGAGTTCAGTGCAACTGTGAAACATAGACTATTACCAGAAAAATACTCTGAGTTCAGTGCCACTGTGAAACGTATCCTATTACCACAAAGATGCTCTGAGTTCAGTGCCACTGTGAAATATAGACTATTACCAGAAACATGCTCAGAGTTCAGTGCCACTGTGAAACATAGTCTATTACCAGAAAGATGCTCAGGGTTCAGTGCTACTGTGAAACATAGCCTATTACCAGAAAGATGCTCCGAGTTCAGTGCCACTGTGAAATGTAGCCTATTACCAGAAAGATGCTCTGAGTTCAGTGCTACTGTGAAGATGTAGCCTACTACCAGAAAAATGCTCTGAGTTCACTGCCACTGTGAAATGTGCCCTATTACCAGAAAGATTCTCTGAGTTCAGTACCACTGTGAAGACATAGCCTATTACCAGAAATATGCTCTGAGTTCAGTGCCACTGTGAAATGTAGCCTATTACCAGAAAGATGCTCTCAGTTCAGTACTACTGTGAAACGTAGCCTAATACCAGAAAGATGCTCTGAGTTCAGTGCCACTGTGAAACTTATCTTATTACCAAAAAGTTTCTCTGAGTTCAGTGCCACTGTGAAGACATAGCCTCCTACCAGAAAGATGCTCTGAGTTGAGTGCCAACATGAAAAGTAGCCTATTACCAGAAACATGCTCAGAGTTCATTGCCACTGTGAAACGTATCTTATTACCAAAAAGATGCTCTGAGTTCAGTGCCACTGTGAAGATATAGCCTTTTACTAGAAAGATGTTCAGAGTTCAGTTCCACTGTGAAAATGTAGCCTATTACCAGAAAGATGCTCTGAGTTCAGTGCCACTGTGAAACATAGCCTATTACCAGAAAGATGCTCAGGGTTCAGTGCTACTGTGAAACATAGCCTATTACCAGAAAGATGCTCCGAGTTCAGTGCCACTGTGAAATGTAGCGTATTACCAGAAAGATGCTCTGAGTTCAGTGCTACTGTGAAGATATAGCCTACTACCAGAAAGATGCTCTGAGTTCAGTGCCAACATGAAAAGTAGCCTATTACCAGAAACATGCACAGAGTTCAGTGCCACTGTGAAATGTAACTAATTACCTGAAAGATGCTCTGAGTTTAGTGCTACTGTGAAACGTAGCCTAATACCAGAAAGATGCTCTGAGTTCAGTACCACTGTGAAGACATAGCCTATTACCAGAAATATGCTCTGAGTTCAGTACCACTGTGAAATGTAGCCTATTACCAGAAAGATGCTCTCAGTTCAGTACCACTGTGAAGACATAGCCTATTACCAGAAAGATGCTCTGAGTTCACTGCCACTGTGAAATATAGACTATTACCCGAAAGATGCTTTGAGTTCAGTGCCACTGTGAAACGTAGCCTATTACCTGAAAGGTGCTCTGAGTTCAGTTCCACTGTGAAGACATAGCCTATTACCAGAAAGATGCTCTGAGTTCAGTGCAACTGTGAAACATAGACTATTACCAGAAAAATACTCTGAGTTCAGTGCCACTGTGAAACGTATCCTATTACCACAAAGATGCTCTGAGTTCAGTGCCACTGTGAAATATAGACTATTACCAGATACATGCTCAGAGTTCAGTGCCACTGTGAAACATAGTCTATTACCAGAAAAATGCTCAGGGTTCAGTGCTACTGTGAAACATAGCCTATTACCAGAAAGATGCTCCGAGTTCAGTGCCACTGTGAAATGTAGCCTATTACCAGAAAGATGCTCTGAGTTCAGTGCTACTGTGAAGATATAGCCTACTACCAGAAAGATGCTCTGAGTTCAGTGCCAACATGAAAAGTAGCCTATTACCAGAAACATGCACAGAGTTCAGTGCCACTGTGAAATGTAACTAATTACCAGAAAGATGCTCTGAGTTTAGTGCTACTGTGAAACGTAGCCTAATACCAGAAAGATGCTCTGAGTTCAGTGCCACTGTGAAACTTATCTTATTACCAAAAAGTTTCCCTGAGTTCAGTGCCACTGTGAAGACATAGCCTACTACCAGAAAGATGCTCTGAGTTGAGTGCCAACATGAAAAGTAGCCTATTACCAGAAACATGCTCAGAGTTCATTGCCACTGTGAAACGTATCTTATTACCAAAATGATGCTCTGAGTTCAGTGCCACTGTGAAGATATAGCCTTTTACTAGAAAGATGCTCAGAGTTCAGTTCCACTGTGAAAATGTAGCCTATTACCAGAAAGATGCTCTGAGTTCAGTGCCACTGTGAAACATAGCCTATTACCAGAAACATGCTCAGAGTTCAGTGCCACTGTGAAACATAGTCTATTACCAGAAAGATGCTCTGAGTTCAGTGCCACTGTGAAATGTAGCCTATTTCCAGAAAGATTCTCTGAGTTCAGTGCTACTGTGAAGATATAGCCTATTACCAGAAAGATGCTCTGAGTTGACTGCCACTGTGAAACGTAGCCTATTACCAGAAAGATGCTCTGAGTTCTGTTCCACTGTGAAGACATAGCCTATTACCAGAAAGATGCTCTGAGTTCAATGCCACTGTGAAATGTACCCTATTACCAGAAAGATGCTCTGAGTTCAGTGCCACTGTGAAATGTAACTAATTACCAGAAAGATGCTCTGAGTTTAGTGCTACTGTGAAACGTAGCCTAATTCCAGAAAGATGCTCTGAGTTCAGTGCCACTGTGAAATGTACCCTATTACCAGAAAGATGCTCTGAGTTCAGTACCACTGTGAAGACATAGCCTATTACCAGAAATATGCTCTGAGTTCAGTACCACTGTGAAATGTAGCCTATTACCAGAAAGATGCTCTCAGTTCAGTACCACTGTGAAGACATAGCCTATTACCAGAAAGATGCTCTGAGTTCACTGCCACTGTGAAATATAGACTATTACCCGAAAGATGCTTTGAGTTCAGTGCCACTGTGAAACGTAGCCTATTACCTGAAAGGTGCTCTGATTTCAGTTCCACTGTGAAGACATAGCCTATTACCAGAAAGATGCTCTGAGTTCAGTGCCACTGTGAAACATAGACTATTACCAGAAAGATGTTCTGAGTTTAGTGCTACTGTGAAATATAGCCTATTACCAGAAAGATGCTCTGAGTTCAGTGCCACTGTGAAACGTAGACTAATACCAGAAAGATGCTCTGAGTTCAGTGCTACTGTGAAACTTAACTTATTACCAGAAAAATGCTCTGAGTTCAGTGCCACTGTGAAACGTAGCCTATTACCACAAAGATGCTCTGAGTTCAGTGCCACTGTGAAATATAGACTACTACCAGAAAGATGTTCTGAGTTTAGTGCTACAGTGAAATATAGCCTATTACCAGAAAGATGCTCTGAGTTCAGTGCCACTGTGAGACGTAGACTAATACCAGAAAGATGCTCTGAGTTCAGTGCCACTGTGAAACTTATCTTATTACCAAAAAGTTGCTCTGAGTTCAGTGCCACTGTGAAGACATAGCCTACTACCAGAAAGATGCTCTGAGTTGAGTGCCAACATGAAAAGAAGCCTATTACCAGAAACATGCTCAGAGTTCAGTGCCACTGTGAAACGTATCTTATTACCAAAAAGATGCTCTGAGTTCAGTGCCACTGTGAAGATATAGCCTTTTACTAGAAAGATGCTCAGAGTTCTGTTCCACTGTGAAAATGTAGCCTATTACCAGAAAGATGCTCTGAGTTCAGTGCCACTGTGAAACATAGCCTATTACCAGAAACATGCTCAGAGTTCAGTGCCACTGTGAAACATAGTCTATTACCAGAAAGATGCTCAGAGTTCAGTGCTACTGTGAAACATAGCCTATTACCAGAAAGATGCTCTGAGTTCAGTGCCACTGTGAAATGTAGCCTATTACCAGAAAGATGCTCTGAGTTCAGCGCTACTGTGAAGATATAGCCTACTACCAGAAAGATGCTCTGAGTTCAGTGCCAACATGAAAAGTAGCCTATTACCAGAAACATGCACAGAGTTCAGTGCCACTGTGAAATGTAACTAATTACCAGAAAGATGCTCTGAGTTTAGTGCTACTGTGAAACGTAGCCTAATACCAGAAAGATGCTCTGAGTTCAGTGCCACTGTGAAATGTGCCCTATTACCAGAAAGATGCTCTGAGTTCAGTACCACTGTGAAGACATAGCCTATTACCAGAAATATGCTCTGAGTTCAGTGCCACTGTGAAATGTAGCCTATTACCAGAAAGATGCTCTCAGTTCAGTACTACTGTGAAGACATAGCCTATTACCAGAAAGATGCTCTGAGTTCACTGCCACTGTGAAATATAGACTATTACCCGAAAGATGCTTTGAATTCAGTGCCACTGTGAAACGTAGCCTATTACCTGAAAGGTGCTCTGAGTTCAGTTCCACTGTGAAATATAGCCTATTACCAGAAAGATGCTCTGAGTTCAGTGCCACTGTGAAACGTAGACTAATACCAGAAAGATGCTCTGAGTTCAGTGCCACTGTGAAACTTAACTTATTACCAGAAAAATGCTCTGAGTTCAGTGCCACTGTGAAACGTAGCCTATTACCACAAAGATGCTCTGAGTTCAGTGCCACTGTGAAATATAGATTATTACCAGAAAGATGTTCTGAGTTTAGTGCTACAGTGAAATATAGCCTATTACCAGAAAAATGCTCTGAGTTCAGTGCCACTGTGAGACGTAGACTAATACCAGAAAGATGCTCTGAGTCCAGTGCCACTGTGAAACTTATCTTATTACCAAAAAGTTGCTCTGAGTTCAGTGCCACTGTGAAGACATAGCCTACTACCAGAAAGATGCTCTGAGTTGAGTGCTACTGTGAAGATATAGCCTACTACCAGAAAGATGCTCTGAGTTCAGTGCCAACATGAAAAGTAGCCTATTACCAGAAACATGCACAGAGTTCAGTGCCACTGTGAAATGTAACTAATTACCAGAAAGATGCTCTGAGTTTAGTGCTACTGTGAAACGTAGCCTAATACCAGAAAGATGCTCTGAGTTCAGTGCCTCTGTGAAATGTACCCTATTACCAGAAAGATGCTCTGAGTTCAGTACCACTGCGAAGACATAGCCTATTACCAGAAAGATGCTCTGAGTTCAGTGCCACTGTGAAATATAGACTATTACCCGAAAGATGCTTTGAGTTCAGTGCCACTGTGAAACGTAGCCTATTACCTGAAAGGTGCTCTGAGTTCAGTTCCACTGTGAAGACATAGACTATTACCAGAAAGATGCTCTGAGTTCAGTGCCACTGTGAAATATAGACTATTACCAGAAAGATGTTCTGAGTTTAGTGCTACTGTGAAATATAGCCTATTACCAGAAAGATGCTCTGAGTTCAGTGCCACTGTGAAACGTAGACTAATACCAGAAAGATGCTCTGAGTTCAGTGCCACTGTGAAACTTATCTTATTACCAAAAAGTTGCTCTGAGTTCAGTGCCACTGTGAAGACATAGCCTACTACCAGAAAGATGCTCTGAGTTGAGTGCCAACATGAAAAGTAGCCTATTACCAGAAACATGCTCAGAGTTCAGTGCCACTGTGAAACGTATCTTATTAACAAAAAGATGCTCAGAGTTCAGTTCCACTGTGAAAATGTAGCCTATTACCAGAAAGATACTCTGAGTTCAGTGCCACTGTGAAACACAGCCTATTACCAGAAACATGCTCAGAGTTCAGTGCCACTGTGAAACATAGCCTATTACCAGAAAGATGCTCAGAGTTCAGTGCTACTGCGAAACATAGCCTATTACCAGAAAGATGCTCTGAGTTCAGTGCCAACATGAAAAGTAGCCTATTACTAGAAAGATGCTCAGAGTTCAGTTCCACTGTGAAAATGTAGCCTATTACCAGAAACATGCTCAGAGTTCAGTGCCACTGTGAAACATAGCCTATTACCAGAAAGATGCTCAGAGTTCAGTGCTACTGCGAAACATAGCCTATTACCAGAAAGATGCTCTGAGTTCAGTGCCAACATGAAAAGTAGCCTATTACTAGAAAGATGCTCAGAGTTCAGTTCCACTGTGAAAATGTAGCCTATTACCAGAAAGATGCTCTCAGTTCAGTACTACTGTGAAGACATAGCCTATTACCAGAAAGATGCTCTGAGTTCACTGCCACTGTGAAATGTGCCCTATTACCAGAAAGATTCTCTGAGTTCAGTACCACTGTGAAGACATAGCCTATTACCAGAAATATGCTCTGAGTTCAGTGCCACTGTGAAATGTAGCCTATTACCAGAAAGATGCTCTCAGTTCAGTACTACTGTGAAACGTAGCCTAATACCAGAAAGATGCTCTGAGTTCAGTGCCACTGTGAAACTTATCTTATTACCAAAAAGTTTCTCTGAGTTCAGTGCCACTGTGAAGACATAGCCTCCTACCAGAAAGATGCTCTGAGTTGAGTGCCAACATGAAAAGTAGCCTATTACCAGAAACATGCTCAGAGTCCATTGCCACTGTGAAACGTATCTTATTACCAAAAAGATGCTCTGAGTTCAGTGCCACTGTGAAGATATAGCCTTTTACTAGAAAGATGCTCAGAGTTCAGTTCCACTGTGAAAATGTAGCCTATTACCAGAAAGATGCTCTGAGTTCAGTGCCACTGTGAAACATAGCCTATTACCAGAAAGATGCTCAGGGTTCAGTGCTACTGTGAAACATAGCCTATTACCAGAAAGATGCTCTGAGTTCAGTGCTACTGTGAAGATATAGCCTACTACCAGAAAGATGCTCTGAGTTCAGTGCCAACATGAAAAGTAGCCTATTACCAGAAACATGCACAGAGTTCAGTGCCACTGTGAAATGTAACTAATTACCAGAAAGATGCTCTGAGTTTAGTGCTACTGTGAAACGTAGCCTAATACCAGAAAGATGCTCTGAGTTCAGTACCACTGTGAAGACATAGCCTATTACCAGAAATATGCTCTGAGTTCAGTACCACTGTGAAATGTAGCCTATTACCAGAAAGATGCTCTCAGTTCAGTACCACTGTGAAGACATAGCCTATTACCAGAAAGATGCTCTGAGTTCACTGCCACTGTGAAATATAGACTATTACCCGAAAGATGCTTTGAGTTCAGTGCCACTGTGAAACGTAGCCTATTACCTGAAAGGTGCTCTGAGTTCAGTTCCACTGTGAAGACATAGCCTATTACCAGAAAGATGCTCTGAGTTCAGTGCAACTGTGAAACATAGACTATTACCAGAAAAATACTCTGAGTTCAGTGCCACTGTGAAACGTATCCTATTACCACAAAGATGCTCTGAGTTCAGTGCCACTGTGAAATATAGACTATTACCAGAAACATGCTCAGAGTTCAGTGCCACTGTGAAACATAGTCTATTACCAGAAAGATGCTCAGGGTTCAGTGCTACTGTGAAACATAGCCTATTACCAGAAAGATGCTCCGAGTTCAGTGCCACTGTGAAATGTAGCCTATTACCAGAAAAATGCTCTGAGTTCAGTGCTACTGTGAAGATATAGCCTACTACCAGAAAGATGCTCTGAGTTCACTGCCACTGTGAAATGTGCCCTATTACCAGAAAGATTCTCTGAGTTCAGTACCACTGTGAAGACATAGCCTATTACCAGAAATATGCTCTGAGTTCAGTGCCACTGTGAAATGTAGCCTATTACCAGAAAGATGCTCTCAGTTCAGTACTACTGTGAAACGTAGCCTAATACCAGAAAGATGCTCTGAGTTCAGTGCCACTGTGAAACTTATCTTATTACCAAAAAGTTTCTCTGAGTTCAGTGCCACTGTGAAGACATAGCCTCCTACCAGAAAGATGCTCTGAGTTGAGTGCCAACATGAAAAGTAGCCTATTACCAGAAACATGCTCAGAGTTCATTGCCACTGTGAAACGTATCTTATTACCAAAAAGATGCTCTGAGTTCAGTGCCACTGTGAAGATATAGCCTTTTACTAGAAAGATGCTCAGAGTTCAGTTCCACTGTGAAAATATAGCCTATTACCAGAAAGATGCTCTGAGTTCAGTGCCACTGTGAAACATAGCCTATTACCAGAAAGATGCTCAGGGTTCAGTGCTACTGTGAAACATAGCCTATTACCAGAAAGATGATCCGAGTTCAGTGCCACTGTGAAATGTAGCGTATTACCAGAAAGATGCTCTGAGTTCAGTGCTACTGTGAAGATATAGCCTACTACCAGAAAGATGCTCTGAGTTCAGTGCCAACATGAAAAGTAGCCTATTACCAGAAACATGCACAGAGTTCAGTGCCACTGTGAAATGTAACTAATTACCAGAAAGATGCTCTGAGTTCAGTACCACTGTGAAGACATAGCCTATTACCAGAAATATGCTCTGAGTTCAGTACCACTGTGAAATGTAGCCTATTACCAGAAAGATGCTCTCAGTTCAGTACCACTGTGAAGACATAGCCTATTACCAGAAAGATGCTCTGAGTTCACTGCCACTGTGAAATATAGACTATTACCCGAAAGATGCTTTGAGTTCAGTGCCACTGTGAAACGTAGCCTATTACCTGAAAGGTGCTCTGAGTTCAGTTCCACTGTGAAGACATAGCCTATTACCAGAAAGATGCTCTGAGTTCAGTGCAACTGTGAAACATAGACTATTACCAGAAAAATACTCTGAGTTCAGTGCCACTGTGAAACGTATCCTATTACCACAAAGATGCTCTGAGTTCAGTGCCACTGTGAAATATAGACTATTACCAGAAACATGCTCAGAGTTCAGTGCCACTGTGAAACATAGTCTATTACCAGAAAGATGCTCAGGGTTCAGTGCTACTGTGAAACATAGCCTATTACCAGAAAGATGCTCCGAGTTCAGTGCCACTGTGAAATGTAGCCTATTACCAGAAAGATGCTCTGAGTTCAGTGCTACTGTGAAGATATAGCCTACTACCAGAAAGATGCTCTGAGTTCAGTGCCAACATGAAAAGTAGCCTATTACCAGAAACATGCACAGAGTTCAGTGCCACTGTGAAATGTAACTAATTACCAGAAAGATGCTCTGAGTTTAGTGCTACTGTGAAACGTAGCCTAATACCAGAAAGATGCTCTGAGTTCAGTGCCACTGTGAAACTTATCTTATTACCAAAAAGTTTCTCTGAGTTCAGTGCCACTGTGAAGACATAGCCTACTACCAGAAAGATGCTCTGAGTTGAGTGCCAACATGAAAAGCAGCCTATTACCAGAAACATGCTCAGAGTTCATTGCCACTGTGAAACGTATCTTATTACCAAAATGATGCTCTGAGTTCAGTGCCACTGTGAAGATATAGCCTTTTACTAGAAAGATGCTCTGAGTTCAGTGCCACTGTGAAGAGATAGCCTTTTACTAGAAAGATGCTCAGAGTTCAGTTCCACTGTGAAAATGTAGCCTATTACCAGAAAGATGCTCTGAGTTCAGTGCCACTGTGAAACATAGCCTATTACCAGAAACATGCTCAGAGTTCAGTGCCACTGTGAAACATAGTCTATTACCAGAAAGATGCTCAGAGTTCAGTGCTACTGTGAAACATAGCCTATTACCAGAAAGATGCTCTGAGTTCAGTGCCACTGTGAAATGTAGCCTATTACCAGAAAGATGCTCTGAGTTCAGTGCTACTGTGAAGATATAGCCTACTACCAGAAAGATGCTCTGAGTTCAGTGCCAACATGAAAAGTAGCCTATTACCAGAAACATGCACAGAGTTCAGTGCCACTGTGAAATGTAACTAATTACCAGAAAGATGCTCTGAGTTTAGTGCTACTGTGAAACGTAGCCTAATACCAGAAAGATGCTCTGAGTTCAGTGCCACTGTGAAATGTGCCCTATTACCAGAAAGATGCTCTGAGTTCAGTACCACTGTGAAGACATAGCCTATTACCAGAAATATGCTCTGAGTTCAGTGCCACTGTGAAATGTAGCCTATTACCAGAAAGATGCTCTCAGTTCAGTACTACTGTGAAGACATAGCCTATTACCAGAAAGATGCTCTGAGTTCACTGCCACTGTGAAATATAGACTATTACCCGAAAGATGCTTTGAGTTCAGTGCCACTGTGAAACGTAGCCTATTACCTGAAAGGTGCTCTGAGTTCAGTTCCACTGTGAAATATAGCCTATTACCAGAAAGATGCTCTGAGTTCAGTGCCACTGTGAAACGTAGACTAATACCAGAAAGATGCTCTGAGTTCAGTGCCACATTGAAACTTAACTTATTACCAGAAAAATGCTCTGAGTTCAGTGCCACTGTGAAACGTAGCCTATTACCACAAAGATGCTCTGAGTTCAGTGCCACTGTGAAATATAGATTATTACCAGAAAGATGTTCTGAGTTTAGTGCTACAGTGAAATATAGCCTATTACCAGAAAAATGCTCTGAGTTCAGTGCCACTGTGAGACGTAGACTAATACCAGAAAGATGCTCTGAGTCCAGTGCCACTGTGAAACTTATCTTATTACCAAAAAGTTGCTCTGAGTTCAGTGCCACTGTGAAGACATAGCCTACTACCAGAAAGATGCTCTGAGTTGAGTGCTACTGTGAAGATATAGCCTACTACCAGAAAGATGCTCTGAGTTCAGTGCCAACATGAAAAGTAGCCTATTACCAGAAACATGCACAGAGTTCAGTGCCACTGTGAAATGTAACTAATTACCAGAAAGATGCTCTGAGTTTAGTGCTACTGTGAAACGTAGCCTAATACCAGAAAGATGCTCTGAGTTCAGTGCCTCTGTGAAATGTACCCTATTACCAGAAAGATGCTCTGAGTTCAGTACCACTGCGAAGACATAGCCTATTACCAGAAAGATGCTCTGAGTTCAGTGCCACTGTGAAATATAGACTATTACCCGAAAGATGCTTTGAGTTCAGTGCCACTGTGAAACGTAGCCTATTACCTGAAAGGTGCTCTGAGTTCAGTTCCACTGTGAAGACATAGCCTATTACCAGAAAGATGCTCTGAGTTCAGTGCCACTGTGAAATATAGACTATTACCAGAAAGATGTTCTGAGTTTAGTGCTACTGTGAAATATAGCCTATTACCAGAAAGATGCTCTGAGTTCAGTGCCACTGTGAAACGTAGACTAATACCAGAAAGATGCTCTGAGTTCAGTGCCACTGTGAAACTTATCTTATTACCAAAAAGTTGCTCTGAGTTCAGTGCCACTGTGAAGACATAGCCTACTACCAGAAAGATGCTCTGAGTTGAGTGCCAACATGAAAAGTAGCCTATTACCAGAAACATGCTCAGAGTTCAGTGCCACTGTGAAACGTATCTTATTACCAAAAAGATGCTCTGAGTTCAGTGCCACTGTGAAGATATAGCCTTTTACTAGAAAGATGCTCAGAGTTCAGTTCCACTGTGAAAATGTAGCCTATTACCAGAAAGATGCTCTGAGTTCAGTGCCACTGTGAAACACAGCCTATTACCAGAAACATGCTCAGAGTTCAGTGCCACTGTGAAACATAGCCTATTACCAGAAAGATGCTCAGAGTTCAGTGCTACTGCGAAACATAGCCTATTACCAGAAAGATGCTCTGAGTTCAGTGCCAACATGAAAAGTAGCCTATTACTAGAAAGATGCTCAGAGTTCAGTTCCACTGTGAAAATGTAGCCTAAAACCAGAAAGATGCTCTGAGTTCAGTGCCACTGTGAAATGTACCCTATTACCAGAAAGATGCTCTGAGTTCAGTACCACTGTGAAGACATAGCCTATTACCAGAAATATGCTCTGAGTTCAGTGCCACTGTGAAATGTAGCCTATTACCAGAAAGATGCTCTCAGTTCAGTATGACTGTGAAGACATAGCCTATTACCAGAAAGATGCTCTGAGTTCACTGCCACTGTGAAATATAGACTATTACCCGAAAGATGCTTTGAGTTCAGTGCCACTGTGAAACGTAGCCTATTACCTGAAAGGTGCTCTGAGTTCAGTTCCACTGTGAAGACATAGCCTATTACCGGAACGATGCTCTGAGTTCAGTGCCACTGTGAAACATAGACTATTACCAGAAAGATGTTCTGAGTTTAGTGCTACTGTGAAATATAGCCTATTACCAGAAAGATGCTCTGAGTTCAGTGCCACTGTGATACGTAGACTAATACCAGAAAGATGCTCTGAGTTCAGTGCCACTGTGAAATGTACCCTATTACCAGAAAGATGCTCTGAGTTCAGTACCACTGTGAAGACATAGCCTATTACCAGAAATATGCTCTGAGTTCAGTGCCACTGTGAAATGTAGCCTATTACCAGAAAGATGCTCTCAGTTCAGTACCACTGTGAAGACATAGCCTATTACCAGAAAGATGCTCTGAGTTCACTGCCACTGTGAAATATAGACTATTACCCGAAAGATGCTTTGAGTTCAGTGCCACTGTGAAACGTAGCCTATTACCTGAAAGGTGCTCTGAGTTCAGTTCCACTGTGAAGACATAGCCTATTACCGGAACGATGCTCTGAGTTCAGTGCCACTGTGAAACATAGACTATTACCAGAAAGATGTTCTGAGTTTAGTGCTACTGTGAAATATAGCCTATTACCAGAAAGATGCTCTGAGTTCTGTGCCACTGTGATACGTAGACTAATACCAGAAAGATGCTCTGAGTTCAGTGCCACTGTGAAACTTAACTTATTACCAGAAAAATGCTCTGAGTTCAGTGCCACTGTGAAACGTAGCCTATTACCACAAAGATGCTCTGAGTTCAGTGCCACTGTGAAATATAGACTATTACCAGAAAGATGTTCTGAGTTTAGTGCTACAGTGAAATATAGCCTATTACCAGAAAGATGCTCTGAGTTCAGTGCCACTGTGAGACGTAGACTAATACCAGAAAGATGCTCTGAGTTCAGTGCCACTGTGAAACTTATCTTATTACCAAAAAGTTGCTCTGAGTTCAGTGCCACTGTGAAGACATAGCCTACTACCTGAAAGATGCTCTGAGTTGAGTGCCAACATGAAAAGTAGCCTATTACCAGAAACATGCTCAGAGTTCAGTGCCACTGTGAAACATAGCCTATTATCAGAAAGATGCTCAGAGTTCAGTGCCACTGTGAAGACGTAGCCTATTACCAGAAAGATGCTCAGAGTTCAGTGCCACTGTGAAATGTAGCCTATTACCAGAAAGATGCTCTGAGTTCAGTGCTACTGTGAAGATATAGCCTACTACCAGAAAGATGCTCTGAGTTCAGTGCCACTGTGAAATGTAACTAATTACCAGAAAGATGCTCTGAGTTTAGTGCAAATGTGAAACGTAGCCTAATACCAGAAAGATGCTCTGAGTTCAGTGCCACTGTGAAACTTATCTTATTACCAAAAAGTTGCTCTGAGTTCAGTGCCACTGTGAAGACATAGCCTACTACCAGAAAGATGCTCTGAGTTGAGTGCCAACATGAAAAGTAGCCTATTACCAGAAACATGCTCAGAGTTCATTGCCACTGTGAAACGTATCTTATTACCAAAAAGATGCTCTGAGTTCAGTGCCTCTGTGAAGATATAGCCTTTTACTAGAATGATGCTCAGAGTTCAGTTCCACTGTGAAAATGTAGCCTATTACCAGAAAGATGCTCTGAGTTCAGTGCCACTGTGAAACATAGCCTATTACCAGAAAGATGCTCAGAGTTCAGTGCTACTGTGAAACATAGCCTATTACCAGAAAGATGCTCTGAGTTCAGTGCCACTGTGAAATGTAGCCTATTACCAGAAAGATGCTCTGAGTTCAGTGCTACTGTGAAGATATAGCCTACTACCAGAAAGATGCTCTGAGTTCAGTGCCAACATGAAAAGTAGCCTATTACCAGAAACATGCACAGAGTTCAGAGCCACTGTGAAATGTAACTAATTACCAGAAAGATGCTCTGAGTTTAGTGCTACTGTGAAACGTACCCTATTACCAGAAAGATGCTCTGAGTTCAGTACCACTGTGAAGACATAGCCTATTACCAGAAATATGCTCTGAGTTCAGTACCACTGTGAAATGTAGCCTATTACCAGAAAGATGCTCTCAGTTCAGTACCACTGTGAAGACATAGCCTATTACCAGAAAGATGCTCTGAGTTCAGTGCCACTGTGAAACGTAGACTAATACCAGAAAGATGCTGTGAGTTCAGTGCCACTGTGAAACTTAACTTATTACCAGAAAAATGCTCTGAGTTCAGTGCCACTGTGAAACGTAGCCTATTACCACAAAGATGCTCTGAGTTCAGTGCCACTGTGAAATATAGATTATTACCAGAAAGATGTTCTGAGTTTAGTGCTACAGTGAAATATAGCCTATTACCTGAAAGATGCTCTGAGTTCAGTGCCACTGTGAGACGTAGACTAATACCAGAAAGATGCTCTGACTCCAGTGCCACTGTGAAACTTATCTTATTACCAAAAAGTTGCTCTGAGTTCAGTGCCACTGTGAAGACATAGCCTACTACCAGAAAGATGCTCTGAGTTGAGTGCCAACATGAAAAGTAGCCTATTACCAGAAACATGCTAGGAGTTCAGTGCCACTGTGAAACGTATCTTATTACAAAAAAGATGCTCTGAGTTCAGTGCCACTGTGAAGAGATAGCCTTTTACTAGAAAGATGCTCAGAGTTCAGTTCCACTGTGAAAATGTAGCCTATTACCAGAAAGATGCTCTGAGTTCAGTGCCACTGTGAAACATAGCCTATTACCAGAAACATGCTCAGAGTTCAGTGCCACTGTGAAACATAGTCTATTACCAGAAAGATGCTCAGAGTTCAGTGCTACAGTGAAACATAGCCTATTACCAGAAAGATGCTCTGAGTTCAGTGCCACTGTGAAATGTAGCCTATTACCAGAAAGAAGCTCTGAGTTCAGTGCTACTGTGAAGATATAGCCTACTACCAGAAAGATGCTCTGAGTTCAGTGCCAACATGAAAAGTAGCCTATTACCAGAAACATGCACAGAGTTCAGTGCCACTGTGAAATGTAACTAATTACCAGAAAGATGCTCTGAGTTTAGTGCTACTGTGAAACGTAGCCTAATACCAGAAAGATGCTCTGAGTTCAGTGCCACTGTGAAATGTACCCTATTACCAGAAAGATGCTCTGAGTTCAGTACCACTGCGAAGACATAGCCTATTACCAGAAATATGCTCTGAGTTCAGTGCCACTGTGAAATATAGACTATTACCCGAAAGATGCTTTGAGTTCAGTGCCACTGTGAAACGTAGCCTATTACCTGAAAGGTGCTCTGAGTTCAGTTCCACTGTGAAGACATAGCCTATTACCAGAAAGATGCTCTGAGTTCAGTGCCACTGTGAAACATAGACTATTACCAGAAAGATTTTCTGAGTTTAGTGCTACTGTGAAGATATAGCCTTTTACTAGAAAGATGCTCAGAGTTCAGTTCCACTGTGAAAATGTAGCCTATTACCAGAAAGATGCTCTGAGTTCAGTGCCACTGTGAAACACAGCCTATTACCAGAAACATGCTCAGAGTTCAGTGCCACTGTGAAACATAGCCTATTACCAGAAAGATGCTCAGAGTTCAGTGCTACTGCGAAACATAGCCTATTACCAGAAAGATGCTCTGAGTTCAGTGCCAACATGAAAAGTAGCCTATTACTAGAAAGATGCTCAGAGTTCAGTTCCACTGTGAAAATGTAGCCTAATACCAGAAAGATGCTCTGAGTTCAGTGCCACTGTGAAATGTACCCTATTACCAGAAAGATGCTCTGAGTTCAGTACCACTGTGAAGACATAGCCTATTACCAGAAATATGCTCTGAGTTCAGTGCCACTGTGAAATGTAGCCTATTACCAGAAAGATGCTCTCAGTTCAGTACCACTGTGAAGACATAGCCTATTACCAGAAAGATGCTCTGAGTTCACTGCCACTGTGAAATATAGACTATTACCCGAAAGATGCTTTGAGTTCAGTGCCACTGTGAAACGTAGCCTATTACCTGAAAGGTGCTCTGAGTTCAGTTCCACTGTGAAGACATAGCCTATTACCGGAACGATGCTCTGAGTTCAGTGCCACTGTGAAACATAGACTATTACCAGAAAGATGTTCTGAGTTTAGTGCTACTGTGAAATATAGCCTATTACCAGAAAGATGCTCTGAGTTCAGTGCCACTGTGATACGTAGACTAATACCAGAAAGATGCTCTGAGTTCAGTGCCACTGTGAAATGTACCCTATTACCAGAAAGATGCTCTGAGTTCAGTACCACTGTGAAGACATAGCCTATTACCAGAAATATGCTCTGAGTTCAGTGCCACTGTGAAATGTAGCCTATTACCAGAAAGATGCTCTCAGTTCAGTACCACTGTGAAGACATAGCCTATTACCAGAAAGATGCTCTGAGTTCACTGCCACTGTGAAATATAGACTATTACCCGAAAGATGCTTTGAGTTCAGTGCCACTGTGAAACGTAGCCTATTACCTGAAAGGTGCTCTGAGTTCAGTGCCACTGTGAAACATAGACTATTACCAGAAAGATGTTCTGAGTTTAGTGCTACTGTGAAATATAGCCTATTACCAGAAAGATGCTCTGAGTTCAGTGCCACTGTGATACGTAGACTAATACCAGAAAGATGCTCTGAGTTCAGTGCCACTGTGAAACTTAACTTATTACCAGAAAAATGCTCTGAGTTCAGTGCCACTGTGAAACGTAGCCTATTACCACAAAGATGCTCTGAGTTCAGTGCCACTGTGAAATATAGACTATTACCAGAAAGATGTTCTGAGTTTAGTGCTACAGTGAAATATAGCCTATTACCAGAAAGATGCTCTGAGTTCAGTGCCACTGTGAGACGTAGACTAATACCAGAAAGATGCTCTGAGTTCAGTGCCACTGTGAAACTTATCTTATTACCAAAAAGTTGCTCTGAGTTCAGTGCCACTGTGAAGACATAGCCTATTATCAGAAAGATGCTCAGAGTTCAGTGCCACTGTGAAGACGTAGCCTATTACCAGAAAGATGCTCAGAGTTCAGCGCCACTGTGAAGACATAGCCTATTACCAGAAAGATGCTCTGAGTTCAGTGCCACTGTGAAAACTTAGCCTATTACCATAATAATGCTATGAGTTCAGTGCCACTGTGAAACGTACCCTATTGCTAGAAAGATGCTCTGAGTTCACTGCCACTGTGAAACGTAGCCTATTACCAGAAAGATGCTCTCAGTTCAGTGCCACTGTGAAATATAGCCAATTACCAGAAAGATGCTCTGAGTTCAGTGCCACTGTAAAATATAGCCTATTACCAGAAAGATGCTCTGAGTTCAGTGCCACTCTGAAAACTTAGCCTATTACCAGAAAGATGCTCTGAGTTCAGTGCCAATGTGAAACGTAGCCTATTACCACAAAGATGCTCTGAGTTCAGTGCCACTGTGAAATATAGACTATTACCAGAAAGATGTTCTGAGTTTAGTGCTACAGTGAAATGTACCCTATTACCAGAAAGATGCTCTGAGTTCAGTGCCACTGTGAAATGTACCCTATTACCAGAAAGATGCTCTGAGTTCAGTACCACTGTGAAGACATAGCCTATTACCAGAAATATGCTCTGAGTTCAGTGCCACTGTGAAATGTAGCCTATTACCAGAAAGATGCTCTCAGTTCAGTACCACTGTGAAGACATAGCCTATTACCAGAAAGATGCTCTGAGTTCACTGCCACTGTGAAATATAGACTATTACCCGAAAGATGCTTTGAGTTCAGTGCCACTGTGAAACGTAGCCTATTACCTGAAAGGTGCTCTGAGTTCAGTTCCACTGTGAAGACATAGCCTATTACCGGAACGATGCTCTGAGTTCAGTGCCACTGTGAAACATAGACTATTACCAGAAAGATGTTCTGAGTTTAGTG
Organism: Hemitrygon akajei; assembly: GCF_048418815.1. NCBI lineage: Eukaryota > Metazoa > Chordata > Chondrichthyes > Myliobatiformes > Dasyatidae > Hemitrygon > Hemitrygon akajei. Next base: position 63,187,663 of record NC_133125.1, read on the forward strand.
CTACTGTGAAATATAGCCTATTACCAGAAAGATGCTCTGAGTTCAGTGCCACTGTGATACGTAGACTAATACCAGAAAGATGCTCTGAGTTCAGTGCCACTGTGAAATGTACCCTATTACCAGAAAGATGCTCTGAGTTCAGTACCACTGTGAAGACATAGCCTATTACCAGAAATATGCTCTGAGTTCAGTGCCACTGTGAAATGTAGCCTATTACCAGAAAGATGCTCTCAGTTCAGTACCACTGTGAAGACATAGCCTATTACCAGAAAGATGCTCTGAGTTCACTGCCACTGTGAAATATAGACTATTACCCGAAAGATGCTTTGAGTTCAGTGCCACTGTGAAACGTAGCCTATTACCTGAAAGGTGCTCTGAGTTCAGTGCCACTGTGAAACATAGACTATTACCAGAAAGATGTTCTGAGTTTAGTGCTACTGTGAAATATAGCCTATTACCAGAAAGATGCTCTGAGTTCAGTGCCACTGTGATACGTAGACTAATACCAGAAAGATGCTCTGAGTTCAGTGCCACTGTGAAACTTAACTTATTACCAGAAAAATGCTCTGAGTTCAGTGCCACTGTGAAACGTAGCCTATTACCACAAAGATGCTCTGAGTTCAGTGCCACTGTGAAATATAGACTATTACCAGAAAGATGTTCTGAGTTTAGTGCTACAGTGAAATATAGCCTATTACCAGAAAGATGCTCTGAGTTCAGTGCCACTGTGAGACGTAGACTAATACCAGAAAGATGCTCTGAGTTCAGTGCCACTGTGAAACTTATCTTATTACCAAAAAGTTGCTCTGAGTTCAGTGCCACTGTGAAGACATAGCCTATTATCAGAAAGATGCTCAGAGTTCAGTGCCACTGTGAAGACGTAGCCTATTACCAGAAAGATGCTCAGAGTTCAGCGCCACTGTGAAGACATAGCCTATTACCAGAAAGATGCTCTGAGTTTAGTGCTACAGTGAAATATAGCCTATTACCAGAAATATGCTCTGAGTTCAGTGCCACTGTGAAATGTAGCCTATTACCAGAAAGATGCTCTGAGTTCAGTTCCACTGTGAAACGTAGACTAATACCAGAAAGATGCTCTGAGTTCAGTGCCACTGTGAAACGTATCCTATTACCACAAAGATGCTCTGAGTTCAGTGCCACTGTGAAATATAGACTATTACCAGAAACATGCTCAGAGTTCAGTGCCACTGTGAAACATAGTCTATTACCAGAAAGATGCTCAGAGTTCAGTGCTACTGTGAAACATAGCCTATTACCAGAAAGATGCTCCGAGTTCAGTGCCACTGTGAAATGTAGCCTATTACCAGAAAGATGCTCTGAGTTCAGTGCTACTGTGAAGATATAGCCTACTACCAGAAAGATGCTCTGAGTTCAGTGCCACTGTTAAATGTAACTAATTACCAGAAAGATGCTCTGAGTTTAGTGCTACTGTGAAACGTAGCCTAATACCAGAAAGATGCTCTGAGTTCAGTGCCACTGTGAAACTTATCTTATTACCAAAATGTTGCTCTGAGTTCAGTGCCACTGTGAAGACATAGCCTACTACCAGAAAGATGCTCTGAGTTGAGTGCCAACATGAAAAGTAGCCTATTACCAGAAACATGCTCAGAGTTCATTGCCACTGTGAAACGTATCTTATTACCAAAAAGATGCTCTGAGTTCAGTGCCTCTGTGAAGATATAGCCTTTTACTAGAATGATGCTCAGAGTTCAGTTCCACTGTGAAAATGTAGCCTATTACCAGAAAGATGCTCTGAGTTCAGTGCCACTGTGAAACATAGCCTATTACCAGAAAGATGCTCAGAGTTCAGTGCTACTGTGAAACATAGCCTATTACCAGAAAGATGCTCTGAGTTCAGTGCCACTGTGAAATGTAGCCTATTACCAGAAAGATGCTCTGAGTTCAGTGCTACTGTGAAGATATAGCCTACTACCAGAAAGATGCTCTGAGTTCAGTGCCAACATGAAAAGTAGCCTATTACCAGAAACATGCACAGAGTTCAGAGCCACTGTGAAATGTAACTAATTACCAGAAAGATGCTCTGAGTTTAGTGCTACTGTGAAACGTAGCCTAATACCAGAAAGATGCTCTGAGTTCAGTGCCACTGTGAAATGTACCCTATTACCAGAAAGATGCTCTGAGTTCAGTACCACTGTGAAGACATAGCCTATTACCAGAAATATGCTCTGAGTTCAGTACCACTGTGAAATGTAGCCTATTACCAGAAAGATGCTCTCAGTTCAGTACCACTGTGAAGACATAGCCTATTACCAGAAAGATGCTCTGAGTTCAGTGCCACTGTGAAACGTAGACTAATACCAGAAAGATGCTCTGAGTTCAGTGCCACTGTGAAACTTAACTTATTACCAGAAAAATGCTCTGAGTTCAGTGCCACTGTGAAACGTAGCCTATTACCACAAAGATGCTCTGAGTTCAGTGCCACTGTGAAATATAGATTATTACCTGAAAGATGTTCTGAGTTTAGTGCTACTGTGAAATATAGCCTATTACCTGAAAGATGCTCTGAGTTCAGTGCCACTGTGAGACGTAGACTAATACCAGAAAGATGCTCTGACTCCAGTGCCACTGTGAAACTTATCTTATTACCAAAAAGTTGCTCTGAGTTCAGTGCCACTGTGAAGACATAGCCTACTACCAGAAAGATGCTCTGAGTTGAGTGCCAACATGAAAAGTAGCCTATTACCAGAAACATGCTAGGAGTTCAGTGCCACTGTGAAACGTATCTTATTACAAAAAAGATGCTCTGAGTTCAGTGCCACTGTGAAGAGATTGCCTTTTACTAGAAAGATGCTCAGAGTTCAGTTCCACTGTGAAAATGTAGCCTATTACCAGAAAGATGCTCTGAGTTCAGTGCCACTGTGAAACATAGCCTATTACCAGAAACATGCTCAGAGTTCAGTGCCACTGTGAAACATAGTCTATTACCAGAAAGATGCTCAGAGTTCAGTGCTACAGTGAAACATAGCCTATTACCAGAAAGATGCTCTGAGTTCAGTGCTACTGTGAAGATATAGCCTACTACCAGAAAGATGCTCTGAGTTCAGTGCCAACATGAAAAGTAGCCTATTACCAGAAACATGCACAGAGTTCAGTGCCACTGTGAAATGTAACTAATTACCAGAAAGATGCTCTGAGTTTAGTGCTACTGTGAAACGTAGCCTAATACCAGAAAGATGCTCTGAGTTCAGTGCCACTGTGAAATGTACCCTATTACCAGAAAGATGCTCTGAGTTCAGTACCACTGCGAAGACATAGCCTATTACCAGAAATATGCTCAGAGTTCAGTGCCACTGTGAAATATAGACTATTACCCGAAAGATGCTTTGAGTTCAGTGCCACTGTGAAACGTAGCCTATTACCTGAAAGGTGCTCTGAGTTCAGTTCCACTGTGAAGACATAGCCTATTACCAGAAAGATGCTCTGAGTTTAGTGCTACTGTGAAATATAGCCTATTACCAGAAAGATGCTCTGAGTTCAGTGCCACTGTGAAACGTAGACTAATACCACAAAGATGCTCTGAGTTCAGTGCCACTGTGAAATATAGACTATTACCAGAAAGATGTTCTGAGTTTAGTGCTACAGTGAAATATAGCCTATTACCAGAAAGATGCTCTGAGTTCAGTGCCACTGTGAGACGTAGACTAATACCAGAAAGATGCTCTGAGTTCAGTGCCACTGTGAAACTTATCTTATTACCAAAAAGTTGCTCTGAGTTCAGTGCTACTGTGAAGATATAGCCCACTACCAGAAAGATGCTCTGAGTTCAGTGCCAACATGAAAAGTAGCCTATTACCAGAAACATGCTCAGAGTTCAGTGCCACTGTGAAATGTAACTAATTACCAGAAAGATGCTCTGAGTTTAGTGCTACTGTGAAACGTAGCCTAATACCAGAAAGATGCTCTGAGTTCAGTGCCACTGTGAAATGTACCCTATTACCAGAAAGATGCTCTGAGTTCAGTACCACTGCGAAGACATAGCCTATTACCAGAAATATGCTCTGAGTTCAGTGCCACTGTGAAATATAGACTATTACCCGAAAGATGCTTTGAGTTCAGTGCCACTGTGAAACGTAGCCTATTACCTGAAAGGTGCTCTGAGTTCAGTTCCACTGTGAAGACATAGCCTATTACCAGAAAGATGCTCTGAGTTCAGTGCCACTGTGAAACATAGACTATTACCAGAAAGATGTTCTGAGTTTAGTGCTACTGTGAAATATAGCCTATTACCAGAAAGATGCTCTGAGTTCAGTGCCACTGTGAAACGTAGACTAATACCACAAAGATGCTCTGAGTTCAGTGCCACTGTGAAGACATAGCCTACTACCAGAAAGATGCTCTGAGTTGAGTGCCAACATGAAAAGTAGCCTATTACCAGAAACATGCTCAGAGTTCAGTGCCACTGTGAAACGTATCTTATTACCAAAAAGATGCTCTGAGTTCAGTGCCACTGTGAAGATATAGCCTTTTACTAGAAAGATGCTCAGAGTTCAGTTCCACTGTGAAAATGTAGCCTATTACCAGAAAGATGCTCTGAGTTCAGTGCCACTGTGAAACACAGCCTATTACCAGAAAGATGCTCAGAGTTCAGTGCCACTGTGAAACATAGCCTATTACCAGAAAGATGCTCAGAGTTCAGTGCTACTGCGAAACATAGCCTATTACCAGAAAGATGCTCTGAGTTCAGTGCCAACATGAAAAGTAGCCTATTACCAGAAACATGCACAGAGTTCAGTGCCACTGTGAAATGTAACTAATTACCAGAAAGATGCTCTGAGTTTAGTGCTACTGTGAAACGTAGCCTAATACCAGAAGGATGCTCTGAGTTCAGTGCCACTGTGAAATGTACCCTATTACCAGAAAGATGCTCTGAGTTCAGTACCACTGTGAAGACATAGCCTATTACCAGAAATATGCTCTGAGTTCAGTGCCACTGTGAAATGTAGCCTATTACCAGAAAGATGCTCTCAGTTCAGTACCACTGTGAAGACATAGCCTATTACCAGAAAGATGCTCTGAGTTCACTGCCACTGTGAAATATAGACTATTACCCGAAAGATGCTTTGAGTTCAGTGCCACTGTGAAACATAGCCTATTACCTGAAAGGTGCTCTGAGTTCAGTTCCACTGTGAAGACATAGCCTATTACCGGAACGATGCTCTGAGTTCAGTGCCACTGTGAAACATAGACTATTACCAGAAAGATGTTCTGAGTTTAGTGCTACTGTGAAATATAGCCTATTACCAGAAAGATGCTCTGAGTTCAGTGCCACTGTGATACGTAGACTAATACCAGAAAGATGCTCTGAGTTCAGTGCCACTGTGAAATGTACCCTATTACCAGAAAGATGCTCTGAGTTCAGTACCACTGTGAAGACATAGCCTATTACCAGAAATATGCTCTGAGTTCAGTGCCACTGTGAAATGTAGCCTATTACCAGAAAGATGCTCTCAGTTCAGTACCACTGTGAAGACATAGCCTATTACCAGAAAGATGCTCTGAGTTCACTGCCACTGTGAAATATAGACTATTACCCGAAAGATGCTTTGAGTTCAGTGCCACTGTGAAACGTAGCCTATTACCTGAAAGGTGCTCTGAGTTCAGTTCGACTGTGAAGACATAGCCTATTACCGGAACGATGCTCTGAGTTCAGTGCCACTGTGAAACATAGACTATTACCAGAAAGATGTTCTGAGTTTAGTGCTACTGTGAAATATAGCCTATTACCAGAAAGATGCTCTGAGTTCAGTGCCACTGTGATACGTAGACTAATACGAGAAAGATGCTCTGAGTTCAGTGCCACTGTGAAACTTAACTTATTACCAGAAAAATGCTCTGAGTTCAGTGCCACTGTGAAACGTAGCCTATTACCACAAAGATGCTCTGAGTTCAGTGCCACTGTGAAATATAGACTATTACCAGAAAGATGTTCTGAGTTTAGTGCTACAGTGAAATATAGCCTATTACCAGAAAGATGCTCTGAGTTCAGTGCCACTGTGAGACGTAGACTAATACCAGAAAGATGCTCTGAGTTCAGTGCCACTGTGAAACTTATCTTATTACCAAAAAGTTGCTCTGAGTTCAGTGCCACTGTGAAGACATAGCCTACTACCTGAAAGATGCTCTGAGTTGAGTGCCAACATGAAAAGTCGCCTATTACCAGAAACATGCTCAGAGTTCAGTGCCACTGTGAAACATAGCCTATTATCAGAAAGATGCTCAGAGTTCAGTGCCACTGTGAAGACGTAGCCTATTACCAGAAAGATGCTCAGAGTTCAGCGCCACTGTGAAGACATAGCCTATTACCAGAAAGATGCTCTGAGTTCAGTGCCACTGTGAAAACTTAGCCTATTACCATAATAATGCTATGAGTTCAGTGCCACTGTGAAACGTACCCTATTGCTAGAAAAATGCTCTGAGTTTTGTGCCACTGTGAAACATAGCCTATTACCAGAAAGATGCTCTGAGTTCAGTGCCACTGTGAAGACATAGCCTATTACCAGAATGATGCTTTGAGTTCAGTGCCACTTTGAAGCCATAGCCTATTACCAGAAAGATGCTCTGAGTTCAATGCCACTGTGAAATGTACCCTATTACCAGAAAGATGCTCTGAGTTCTGTGCCACTGTGAAACGTAGCCTATTACCAGAAGGATGCTCTCAGTTCAGTGCCACTGTGAAATATAGCCAATTACCAGAAAGATGCTCTGAGTTCAGTGCCACTGTAAAATATAGCCTATTACCAGAAAGATGCTCTGAGTTCAGTGCCACTCTGAAAACTTAGCCTATTACCAGAAAGATGCTCTGAGTTCAGTGCCACTGTGAAATGTAGCCTATTACCAGAAAGATGCTCTGAGTTCAGTTCCACTGTGAAACGTAGACTAATACCAGAAAGATGCTCTGAGTTCAGTGCCACTGTGAAACGTATCCTATTACCACAAAGATGCTCTGAGTTCAGTGCCACTGTGAAATATAGACTATTACCAGAAACATGCTCAGAGTTCAGTGCCACTGTGAAACATAGTCTATTACCAGAAAGATGCTCAGAGTTCAGTGCTACTGTGAAACATAGCCTATTACCAGAAAGATGCTCCGAGTTCAGTGCCACTGTGAAATGTAGCCTACTACCAGAAAGATGCTCTGAGTTCAGTGCCACTGTGAAATGTAACTAATTACCAGAAAGATGCTCTGAGTTTAGTGCTACTGTGAAACGTAGCCTAATACCAGAAAGATGCTCTGAGTTCAGTGCCACTGTGAAACTTATCTTATTACCAAAAAGTTGCTCTGAGTTCAGTGCCACTGTGAAGACATAGCCTACTACCAGAAAGATGCTCTGAGTTGAGTGCCAACATGAAAAGTAGCCTATTACCAGAAACATGCTCAGAGTTCATTGCCACTGTGAAACGTATCTTATTACCAAAAAGATGCTCTGAGTTCAGTGCCTCTGTGAAGATATAGCCTTTTACTAGAATGATGCTCAGAGTTCAGTTCCACTGTGAAAATGTAGCCTATTACCAGAAAGATGCTCTGAGTTCAGTGCCACTGTGTAACATAGCCTATTACCAGAAAGATGCTCAGAGTTCAGTGCTACTGTGAAACATAGCCTATTACCAGAAAGATGCTCTGAGTTCAGTGCCACTGTGAAATGTAGCCTATTACCAGAAAGATGCTCTGAGTTCAGTGCTACTGTGAAGATATAGCCTACTACCAGAAAGATGCTCTGAGTTCAGTGCCAACATGAAAAGTAGCCTATTACCAGAAACATGCACAGAGTTCAGAGCCACTGTGAAATGTAACTAATTACCAGAAAGATGCTCTGAGTTTAGTGCTACTGTGAAACGTAGCCTAATACCAGAAAGATGTTCTGAGTTCAGTGCCACTGTGAAATGTACCCTATTACCAGAAAGATGCTCTGAGTTCAGTACCACTGTGAAGACATAGCCTATTACCAGAAATATGCTCTGAGTTCAGTACCACTGTGAAATGTAGCCTATTACCAGAAAGATGCTCTGAGTTCAGTGCCACTGTGAAACTTAACTTATTACCAGAAAAATGCTCTGAGTTCAGTGCCACTGTGAAACGTAGCCTATTACCACAAAGATGCTCTGAGTTCAGTGCCACTGTGAAATATAGATTATTACCTGAAAGATGCTCTGAGTTCAGTGCCACTGTGAGACGTAGACTAATACCAGAAAGATGCTCTGACTCCAGTGCCACTGTGAAACTTATCTTATTACCAAAAAGTTGCTCTGAGTTCAGTGCCACTGTGAAGACATAGCCTACTACCAGAAAGATGCTCTGAGTTGAGTGCCAACATGAAAAGTAGCCTATTACCAGAAACATGCTAGGAGTTCAGTGCCACTGTGAAACGTATCTTATTACAAAAAAGATGCTCTGAGTTCAGTGCCACTGTGAAGAGATAGCCTTTTACTAGAAAGATGCTCAGAGTTCAGTTCCACTGTGAAAATGTAGCCTATTACCAGAAAGATGCTCTGAGTTCAGTGCCACTGTGAAACATAGCCTATTACCAGAAACATGCTCAGAGTTCAGTGCCACTGTGAAACATAGTCTATTACCAGAAAGATGCTCAGAGTTCAGTGCTACAGTGAAACATAGCCTATTACCAGAAAGATGCTCTGAGTTCAGTGCCACTGTGAAATGTAGCCTATTACCAGAAAGATGCTCTGAGTTCAGTGCTACTGTGAAGATATAGCCTACTACCAGAAAGATGCTCTGAGTTCAGTGCCAACATGAAAAGTAGCCTATTACCAGAAACATGCACAGAGTTCAGTGCCACTGTGAAATGTAACTAATTACCAGAAAGATGCTCTGAGTTTAGTGCTACTGTGAAACGTAGCCTAATACCAGAAAGATGCTCTGAGTTCAGTGCCACTGTGAAATGTACCCTATTACCAGAAAGATGCTCTGAGTTCAGTACCACTGCGAAGACATAGCCTATTACCAGAAATATGCTCTGAGTTCAGTGCCACTGTGAAATATAGACTATTACCCGAAAGATGCTTTGAGTTCAGTGCCACTGTGAAACGTAGCCTATTACCTGAAAGGTGCTCTGAGTTCAGTTCCACTGTGAAGACATAGCCTATTACCAGAAAGATGCTCTGAGTTCAGTGCCACTGTGAAACATAGACTATTACCAGAAAGATGTTCTGAGTTTAGTGCTACTGTGAAATATAGCCTATTACCAGAAAGATGCTCTGAGTTCAGTGCCACTGTGAAACGTAGACTAATACCACAAAGATGCTCTGAGTTCAGTGCCACTGTGAAATATAGACTATTACCAGAAAGATGTTCTGAGTTTAGTGCTACAGTGAAATATAGCCTATTACCAGAAAGATGCTCTGAGTTCAGTGCCACTGTGAGACGTAGACTAATACCAGAAAGATGCTCTGAGTTCAGTGCCACTGTGAAACTTATCTTATTACCAAAAAGTTGCTCTGAGTTCAGTGCTACTGTGAAGATATAGCCTACTACCAGAAAGATGCTCTGAGTTCAGTGCCAACATGAAAAGTAGCCTATTACCAGAAACATGCACAGAGTTCAGTGCCACTGTGAAATGTAACTAATTACCAGAAAGATGCTCTGAGTTTAGTGCTACTGTGAAACGTAGCCTAATACCAGAAAGATGCTCTGAGTTCAGTGCCACCGTGAAATGTACCCTATTACCAGAAAGATGTTCTGAGTTCAGTACCACTGCGAAGACATAGCCTATTACCAGAAATATGCTCTGAGTTCAGTGCCACTGTGAAATATAGACTATTACCTGAAAGATGCTCTGAGTTGAGTGCCAACATGAAAAGTAGCCTATTACCAGAAACATGCTAGGAGTTCAGTGCCACTGTGAAACGTACCTTATTACAAAAAAGATGCTCTGAGTTCAGTGCCACTGTGAAGAGATAGCCTTTTACTAGAAAGATGCTCAGAGTTCAGTTCCACTGTGAAAATGTAGCCTATTACCAGAAAGATGCTCTGAGTTCAGTGCCACTGTGAAACATAGCCTATTACCAGAAAGATGCTCAGAGTTCAGTGCTACTGTGAAACATAGCCTATTACCAGAAAGATGCTCCGAGTTCAGTGCCACTGTGAAATGTAGCCTATTACCAGAAAGATGCTCTGAGTTCAGTGCTACTGTGAAGATATAGCCTACTACCAGAAAGATGCTCTGAGTTCAGTGCCACTGTGAAATGTAACTAATTACCAGAAAGATGCTCTGAGTTTAGTGCTACTGTGAAACGTAGCCTAATACCAGAAAGATGCTCTGAGTTCAGTGCCACTGTGAAACTTATCTTATTACCAAAAAGTTGCTCTGAGTTCAGTGCCACTGTGAAGACATAGCCTACTACCAGAAAGATGCTCTGAGTTGAGTGCCAACATGAAAAGTAGCCTATTACCAGAAACATGCTCAGAGTTCATTGCCACTGTGAAACGTATCTTATTACCAAAAAGATGCTCTGAGTTCAGTGCCTCTGTGAAGATATAGCCTTTTACTAGAATGATGCTCAGAGTTCAGTTCCACTGTGAAAATGTAGCCTATTACCAGAAAGATGCTCTGAGTTCAGTGCCACTGTGAAACATAGCCTATTACCAGAAAGATGCTCAGAGTTCAGTGCTACTGTGAAACATAGCCTATTACCAGAAAGATGCTCTGAGTTCAGTGCCACTGTGAAATGTAGCCTATTACCAGAAAGATGCTCTGAGTTCAGTGCTACTGTGAAGATATAGCCTACTACCAGAAAGATGCTCTGAGTTCAGTGCCAACATGAAAAGTAGCCTATTACCAGAAACATGCACAGAGTTCAGAGCCACTGTGAAATGTAACTAATTACCAGAAAGATGCTCTGAGTTTAGTGCTACTGTGAAACGTAGCCTAATACCAGAAAGATGCTCTGAGTTCAGTGCCACTGTGAAATGTACCCTATTACCAGAAAGATGCTCTGAGTTCAGTACCACTGTGAAGACATAGCCTATTACCAGAAATATGCTCTGAGTTCAGTACCACTGTGAAATGTAGCCTATTACCAGAAAGATGCTCTCAGTTCAGTACCACTGTGAAGACATAGCCTATTACCAGAAAGATGCTCTGAGTTCAGTGCCACTGTGAAACGTAGACTAATACCAGAAAGATGCTCTGAGTTCAGTGCCACTGTGAAACTTAACTTATTACCAGAAAAATGCTCTGAGTTCAGTGCCACTGTGAAACGTAGCCTATTACCACAAAGATGCTCTGAGTTCAGTGCCACTGTGAAATATAGATTATTACCTGAAAGATGCTCTGAGTTCAGTGCCACTGTGAGACGTAGACTAATACCAGAAAGATGCTCTGACTCCAGTGCCACTGTGAAACTTATCTTATTACCAAAAAGTTGCTCTGAGTTCAGTGCCACTGTGAAGACATAGCCTACTACCAGAAAGATGCTCTGAGTTCAGTGCCACTGTGAAACATAGCCTATTACCAGAAGGATGCTCTGAGTTCAGTGCCACTGTGAAACATAGCCTATTACCAGAAAGATGCTCAGAGTTCAGTGCTACTGTGAAACATAGCCTATTACCAGAAAGATGCTCCGAGTTCAGTGCCACTGTGAAATGTAGCCTATTACCAGAAAGATGCTCTGAGTTCAGTGCTACTGTGAAGATATAGCCTACTACCAGAAAGATGCTCTGAGTTCAGTGCCACTGTGAAATGTAACTAATTACCAGAAAGATGCTCTGAGTTTAGTGCTACTGTGAAACGTAGCCTAATACCAGAAAGATGCTCTGAGTTCAGTGCCACTGTGAAACTTATCTTATTACCAAAAAGTTGCTCTGAGTTCAGTGCTACTGTGAAGATATAGCCTACTACCAGAAAGATGCTCTGAGTTCAGTGCCAACATGAAAAGTAGCCTATTACCAGAAACATGCACAGAGTTCAGTGCCACTGTGAAATGTAACTAATTACCAGAAAGATGCTCTGAGTTTAGTGCTACTGTGAAACGTAGCCTAATACCAGAAAGATGCTCTGAGTTCAGTGCCACTGTGAAATGTACCCTATTACCAGAAAGATGCTCTGAGTTCAGTACCACTGCGAAGACATAGCCTATTACCAGAAATATGCTCTGAGTTCAGTGCCACTGTGAAATATAGACTATTACCCGAAAGATGCTTTGAGTTCAGTGCCACTGTGAAACGTAGCCTATTACCTGAAAGGTGCTCTGAGTTCAGTTCCACTGTGAAGACATAGCCTATTACCAGAAAGATGCTCTGAGTTCAGTGCCACTGTGAAACATAGACTATTACCAGAAAGATGTTCTGAGTTTAGTGCTACTGTGAAATATAGCCTATTACCAGAAAGATGCTCTGAGTTCAGTGCCACTGTGAAACGTAGACTAATACCACAAAGATGCTCTGAGTTCAGTGCCACTGTGAAATATAGACTATTACCAGAAAGATGTTCTGAGTTTAGTGCTACAGTGAAATATAGCCTATTACCAGAAAGATGCTCTGAGTTCAGTGCCACTGTGAGACGTAGACTAATACCAGAAAGATGCTCTGAGTTCAGTGCCACTGTGAAACTTATCTTATTACCAAAAAGTTGCTCTGAGTTCAGTGCCACTGTGAAGACATAGACTGCTACCTGAAAGATGCTCTGAGTTGAGTGCCAACATGAAAAGTAGCCTATTACCAGAAACATGCTAGGAGTTCAGTGCCACTGTGAAACGTACCTTATTACAAAAAAGATGCTCTGAGTTCAGTGCCACTGTGAAATGTAGCCTATTACCAGAAAGATGCTCTGAGTTCAGTGCTACTGTGAAGATATAGCCTACTACCAGAAAGATGATCTGAGTTCAGTGCCAACATGAAAAGTAGCCTATTACTAGAAACATGCACAGAGTTCAGTGCCACTGTGAAATGTAACTAATTACCAGAACGATGCTCTGAGTTTAGTGCTACTGTGAAACGTAGCCTAATACCAGAAAGATGCTCTGAGTTCAGTGCCACTGTGAAATGTGCCCTATTACCAGAAAGATGCTCTGAGTTCAGTACCACTGTGAAGACATCGCCTATTACCAGAAAGATGCTCTGAGTTCAGTGCCACTGTGAAGACATAGCCTATTACCAGAAATATGCTCTGAGATCAGTGCCACTGTGAAATGTAGCCTATTACCAGAAAGATGCTCTCAGTTCAGTACCACTGTGAAGACATAGCCTATTACCAGAAAGATGCTCTGAGTTCACTGCCACTGTGAAATATAGACTATTACCCGAAAGATGCTTTGAGTTCAGTGCCACTGTGAAACGTAGCCTATTACCAGAAAGATGCTCTGAGTTCAGTGCCACTGTGAAATGTAGCCTATTACCAGAAAGATGCTCTGAGTTCAGTGCTACTGTGAAGATATAGCCTACTACCAGAAAGATGCTCTGAGTTCAGTGCCAACATGAAAAGTAGCCTATTACCAGAAACATGCACAGAGTTCAGTGCCACTGTGAAATGTAACTAATTACCAGAAAGATGCTCTGAGTTTAGTGCTACTGTGAAACGTAGCCTAATACCAGAAAGATGCTCTGAGTTCAGTGCCACTGTGAAATGTACCCTATTACCAGAAAGATGCTCTGAGTTCAGTACCACTGCGAAGACATAGCCTATTACCAGAAATATGCTCTGAGTTCAGTGCCACTGTGAAATATAGACTATTACCCGAAAGATGCTTGGAGTTCAGTGCCACTGTGAAACGTAGCCTATTACCTGAAAGGTGCTCTGAGTTCAGTTCCACTGTGAAGACATAGCCTATTACCAGAAAGATGCTCTGAGTTCAGTGCCACAGTGAAACATAGACTATTACAAGAAAGATGTTCTGAGTTTAGTGCTACTGTGAAATATAGCCTATTACCAGAAAGATGCTCTGAGTTCAGTGCCACTGTGAAACGTAGACTAATACCACAAAGATGCTCTGAGTTCAGTGCCACTGTGAAATATAGACTATTACCAGAAAGATGTTCTGAGTTCAGTGCCACTGTGAAGACATAGACTACTACCTGAAAGATGCTCTGAGTTGAGTGCCAACATGAAAAGTAGCCTATTACCAGAAACATGCTCAGAGTTCAGTGCCACTGTGAAACGTATCTTATTACCAAAAAGATGCTCTGAGTTCAGTGCCACTGTGAAGAGATAGCCTTTTACTAGAAAGATGCTCAGAGTTCAGTTCCACTGTGAAAATGTAGCCTATTACCAGAAAGATGCTCTGAGTTCAGTGCCACTGTGAAACATAGCCTATTACCAGAAACATGCTCAGAGTTCAGTGCCACTGTGAAACATAGTCTATTACCAGAAAGATGCTCAGAGTTCAGTGCTACTGTGAAACATAGCCTATTACCAGAAAGATGCTCTGAGTTCAGTGCCACTGTGAAATGTAGCCTATTACCAGAAAGATGCTCTGAGTTCAGTGCTACTGTGAAGATATAGCCTACTACCAGAAAGATGATCTGAGTTCAGTGCCAACATGAAAAGTAGCCTATTACTAGAAACATGCACAGAGTTCAGTGCCACTGTGAAATGTAACTAATTACCAGAAAGATGCTCTGAGTTTAGTGCTACTGTGAAAGGTAGCCTAATACCAGAAAGATGCTCTGAGTTCAGTGCCACTGTGAAATGTGCCCTATTACCAGAAAGATGCTCTGAGTTCAGTACCACTGTGAAGACATAGCCTATTACCAGAAATATGCTCTGAGTTCAGTGCCACTGTGAAATGTAGCCTATTACCAGAAAGATGCTCTCAGTTCAGTACCACTGTGAAGACATAGCCTATTACCAGAAAGATGCTCTGAGTTCACTGCCACTGTGAAATATAGACTATTACCCGAAAGATGCTTTGAGTTCAGTGCCACTGTGAAACGTAGCCTATTACCTGAAAGGTGCTCTGAGTTCAGTTCCACTGTGAAATATAGCCTTTTACCAGAAAGATGCTCTGAGTTCAGTGCCACTGTGAAATGTAGCCTATTACCAGAAAGATGCTCTCAGTTCAGTACCACTGTGAAGACATAGCCTATTACCAGAAAGATGCTCTGAGTTCACTGCCACTGTGAAATATAGACTATTACCCGAAAGATGCTTTGAGTTCAGTGCCACTGTGAAACGTAGCCTATTACCTGAAAAGTGCTCTGAGTTCAGTTCCACTGTGAAATATAGCCTATTACCAGAAAGATGCTCTGAGTTCAGTGCCACTGTGAAATGTAGCCTATTACCAGAAAGATGCTCTCAGTTCAGTACCACTGTGAAGACATAGCCTATTACCAGAAAGATGCTCTGAGTTCACTGCCACTGTGAAATATAGACTATTACCCGAAAGATGCTTTGAGTTCAGTGCCACTGTGAAACGTAGCCTATTTCCTGAAAGGTGCTCTGAGTTCAGTTCCACTGTGAAATATTGCCTATTACCAGAAAGATGCTCTGAGTTCAGTGCCACTGTGAAACGTAGACTAATACCAGAAAGATGCTCTGAGTTCAGAGCCACTGTGAAACTTAACTTATTACCAGAAAAATGCTCTGAGTTCAGTGCCACTGTGAAACGTAGCCTATTACCACAAAGATGCTCTGAGTTCAGTGCCACTGTGAAATATAGATTATTACCAGAAAGATGTTCTGAGTTTAGTGCTACAGTGAAATATAGCCTATTACCAGAAAGATGCTCTGAGTTCAGTGCCACTGTGAGACGTAGACAAATACCAGAAAGATGCTCTGAGTCCAGTGCCACTGTGAAACTTATCTTATTACCAAAAAGTTGCTCTGAGTTCAGTGCCACTGTGAAGACATAGCCTACTACCAGAAAGATGCTCTGAGTTGAGTGCCAACATGAAAAGTAGCCTATTACCAGAAACATGCTCAGAGTTCAGTGCCACTGTGAAACGTATCTTATTACCAAAAAGATGCTCTGAGTTCAGTGCCACTGTGAAGAGATAGCCTTTTACTAGAAAGATGCTCAGAGTTCAGTTCCACTGTGAAAATGTAGCCTATTACCAGAAAGATGCTCTGAGTTCAGTGCCACTGTGAAACATAGCCTATTACCAGAAACATGCTCAGAGTTCAGTGCCAATGTGAAACATAGTCTATTACCAGAAAGATGCTCAGAGTTCAGTGCTACTGTGAAACATAGCCTATTACCAGAAAGATGCTCTGAGTTCAGTGCTACTGTGAAGATATAGCCTACTACCAGAAAGATGCTCTGAGTTCAGTGCCAACATGAAAAGTAGCCTATTACCAGAAACATGCACAGAGTTCAGTGCCACTGTGAAATGTAACTAATTACCAGAAAGATGCTCTGAGTTTAGTGCTACTGTGAAACGTAGCCTAATACCAGAAAGATGCTCTGAGTTCAGTGCCACTGTGAAATGTAGCCTATTACCAGAAAGATGCTCTCAGTTCAGTACCTCTGTGAAGACATAGCCTATTACCAGAAAGATGCTCAGAGTTCAGTGCCACTGTGAAACGTAGCCTATTAACAGAGACATGCTCTGAGTTCACTGCCACTGTGAAATATAGACTATTACCAGAAAGATGCTCAGGGTTCAGTGCTACTGTGAAACATAGCCTATTACCAGAAAGATGCTCCGAGTTCAGTGCCACTGTGAAATGTAGCCTATTACCAGAAAGATGCTCTGAGTTCAGTGCTACTGTGAAGATATAGCCTACTACCAGAAAGATGCTCTGAGTTCAGTGCCAACATGAAAAGTAGCCTATTACCAGAAACATGCACAGAGTTCAGTGCCACTGTGAAATGTAACTAATTACCAGAAAGATGCTCTGAGTTTAGTGCTACTGTGAAACGTAGCCTAATACCAGAAAGATGCTCTGAGTTCAGTGCCACTGTGAAACTTATCTTATTACCAAAAAGTTTCTCTGAGTTCAGTGCCACTGTGAAGACATAGCCTACTACCAGAAAGATGCTCTGAGTTGAGTGCCAACATGAAAAGTAGCCTATTACCAGAAACATGCTCAGAGTTCATTGCCACTGTGAAACGTATCTTATTACCAAAATGATGCTCTGAGTTCAGTGCCACTGTGAAGATATAGCCTTTTACTAGAAAGATGCTCAGAGTTCAGTTCCACTGTGAAAATGTAGCCTATTACCAGAAAGATGCTCTGAGTTCAGTGCCACTGTGAAACATAGCCTATTACCAGAAACATGCTCAGAGTTCAGTGCCACTGTGAAACATAGTCTATTACCAGAAAGATGCTCTGAGTTCAGTGCCACTGTGAAATGTAGCCTATTTCCAGAAAGATTCTCTGAGTTCAGTGCTACTGTGAAGATATAGCCTATTACCAGAAAGATGCTCTGAGTTGACTGCCACTGTGAAACGTAGCCTATTACCAGAAAGATGCTCTGAGTTCTGTTCCACTGTGAAGACATAGCCTATTACCAGAAAGATGCTCTGAGTTCAATGCCACTGTGAAATGTACCCTATTACCAGAAAGATGCTCTGAGTTCAGTGCCACTGTGAAATGTAACTAATTACCAGAAAGATGCTCTGAGTTTAGTGCTACTGTGAAACGTAGCCTAATTCCAGAAAGATGCTCTGAGTTCAGTGCCACTGTGAAATGTACCCTATTACCAGAAAGATGCTCTGAGTTCAGTACCACTGTGAAGACATAGCCTATTACCAGAAATATGCTCTGAGTTCAGTACCACTGTGAAATGTAGCCTATTACCAGAAAGATGCTCTCAGTTCAGTACCACTGTGAAGACATAGCCTATTACCAGAAAGATGCTCTGAGTTCACTGACACTGTGAAATATAGACTATTACCCGAAAGATGCTTTGAGTTCAGTGCCACTGTGAAACGTAGCCTATTACCTGAAAGGTGCTCTGATTTCAGTTCCACTGTGAAGACATAGCCTATTACCAGAAAGATGCTCTGAGTTCAGTGCCACTGTGAAACATAGACTATTACCAGAAAGATGTTCTGAGTTTAGTGCTACTGTGAAATATAGCCTATTACCAGAAAGATGCTCTGAGTTCAGTGCCACTGTGAAACGTAGACTAATACCAGAAAGATGCTCTGAGTTCAGTGCCACTGTGAAACTTAACTTATTACCAGAAAAATGCTCTGAGTTCAGTGCCACTGTGAAACGTAGCCTATTACCACAAAGATGCTCTGAGTTCAGTGCCACTGTGAAATATAGACTATTACCAGAAAGATGTTCTGAGTTTAGTGCTACAGTGAAATATAGCCTATTACCAGAAAGATGTTCTGAGTTTAGTGCTACAGTGAAATATAGCCTATTACCAGAAAGATGCTCTGAGTTCAGTGCCACTGTGAGACGTAGACTAATACCAGAAAGATGCTCTGAGTTCAGTGCCACTGTGAAACTTATCTTATTACCAAAAAGTTGCTCTGAGTTCAGTGCCACTGTGAAGACATAGCCTACTACCTGAAAGATGCTCAGAGTTCAGTGCTACTGTGAAACGTATCTTATTACCAAAAAGATGCTCTGAGTTCAGTGCCACTGTGAAGAGATAGCCTTTTACTAGAAAGATGCTCAGAGTTCTGTTCCACTGTGAAAATGTAGCCTATTACCAGAAAGATGCTCTGAGTTCAGTGCCACTGTGAAACATAGCCTATTACCAGAAACATGCTCAGAGTTCAGTGCCACTGTGAAACATAGTCTATTACCAGAAAGATGCTCAGAGTTCAGTGCTACTGTGAAACATAGCCTATTACCAGAAAGATGCTCTGAGTTCAGTGCCACTGTGAAATGTAGCCTATTACCAGAAAGATGCTCTGAGTTCAGTGCTACTGTGAAGATATAGCCTACTACCAGAAAGATGCTCTGAGTTCAGTGCCAACATGAAAAGTAGCCTATTACCAGAAACATGCACAGAGTTCAGTGCCACTGTGAAATGTAACTAATTACCAGAAAGATGCTCTGAGTTTAGTGCTACTGTGAAACGTAGCCTAATACCAGAAAGATGCTCTGAGTTCAGTGCCACTGTGAAATGTGCCCTATTACCAGAAAGATGCTCTGAGTTCAGTACCACTGTGAAGACATAGCCTATTACCAGAAATATGCTCTGAGTTCAGTGCCACTGTGAAATGTAGCCTATTACCAGAAAGATGCTCTCAGTTCAGTACTACTGTGAAGACATAGCCTATTACCAGAAAGATGCTCTGAGTTCACTGCCACTGTGAAATATAGACTATTACCCGAAAGATGCTTTGAGTTCAGTGCCACTGTGAAACGTAGCCTATTACCTGAAAGGTGCTCTGAGTTCAGTTCCACTGTGAAATATAGCCTATTACCAGAAAGATGCTCTGAGTTCAGTGCCACTGTGAAACGTAGACTAATACCAGAAAGATGCTCTGAGTTCAGTGCCACATTGAAACTTAACTTATTACCAGAAAAATGCTCTGAGTTCAGTGCCACTGTGAAACGTAGCCTATTACCACAAAGATGCTCTGAGTTCAGTGCCACTGTGAAATATAGATTATTACCAGAAAGATGTTCTGAGTTTAGTGCTACAGTGAAATATAGCCTATTACCAGAAAAATGCTCTGAGTTCAGTGCCACTGTGAGACGTAGACTAATACCAGAAAGATGCTCTGAGTCCAGTGCCACTGTGAAACTTATCTTATTACCAAAAAGTTGCTCTGAGTTCAGTGCCACTGTGAAGACATAGCCTACTACCAGAAAGATGCTCTGAGTTGAGTGCTACTGTGAAGATATAGCCTACTACCAGAAAGATGCTCTGAGTTCAGTGCCAACATGAAAAGTAGCCTATTACCAGAAACATGCACAGAGTTCAGTGCCACTGTGAAATGTAACTAATTACCAGAAAGATGCTCTGAGTTTAGTGCTACTGTGAAACGTAGCCTAATACCAGAAAGATGCTCTGAGTTCAGTGCCTCTGTGAAATGTACCCTATTACCAGAAAGATGCTCTGAGTTCAGTACCACTGCGAAGACATAGCCTATTACCAGAAAGATGCTCTGAGTTCAGTGCCACTGTGAAATATAGACTATTACCCGAAAGATGCTTTGAGTTCAGTGCCACTGTGAAACGTAGCCTATTACCTGAAAGGTGCTCTGAGTTCAGTTCCACTGTGAAGACATAGCCTATTACCAGAAAGATGCTCTGAGTTCAGTGCCACTGTGAAATATAGACTATTACCAGAAAGATGTTCTGAGTTTAGTGCTACTGTGAAATATAGCCTATTACCAGAAAGATGCTCTGAGTTCAGTGCCACTGTGAAACGTAGACTAATACCAGAAAGATGCTCTGAGTTCAGTGCCACTGTGAAACTTATCTTATTACCAAAAAGTTGCTCTGAGTTCAGTGCCACTGTGAAGACATAGCCTACTACCAGAAAGATGCTCTGAGTTGAGTGCCAACATGAAAAGTAGCCTATTACCAGAAACATGCTCAGAGTTCAGTGCCACTGTGAAACGTATCTTATTACCAAAAAGATGCTCTGAGTTCAGTGCCACTGTGAAGATATAGCCTTTTACTAGAAAGATGCTCAGAGTTCAGTTCCACTGTGAAAATGTAGCCTATTACCAGAAAGATGCTCTGTTCAGTGCCACTGTGAAACACAGCCTATTACCAGAAACATGCTCAGAGTTCAGTGCCACTGTGAAACATAGCCTATTACCAGAAAGATGCTCAGAGTTCAGTGCTACTGCGAAACATAGCCTATTACCAGAAAGATGCTCTGAGTTCAGTGCCAACATGAAAAGTAGCCTATTACTAGAAAGATGCTCAGAGTTCAGTTCCACTGTGAAAATGTAGCCTAAAACCAGAAAGATGCTCTGAGTTCAGTGCCACTGTGAAATGTACCCTATTACCAGAAAGATGCTCTGAGTTCAGTACCACTGTGAAGACATAGCCTATTACCAGAAATATGCTCTGAGTTCAGTGCCACTGTGAAATGTAGCCTATTACCAGAAAGATGCTCTCAGTTCAGTATGACTGTGAAGACATAGCCTATTACCAGAAAGATGCTCTGAGTTCACTGCCACTGTGAAATATAGACTATTACCCGAAAGATGCTTTGAGTTCAGTGCCACTGTGAAACGTAGCCTATTACCTGAAAGGTGCTCTGAGTTCAGTTCCACTGTGAAGACATAGCCTATTACCGGAACGATGCTCTGAGTTCAGTGCCACTGTGAAACATAGACTATTACCAGAAAGATGTTCTGAGTTTAGTGCTACTGTGAAATATAGCCTATTACCAGAAAGATGCTCTGAGTTCAGTGCCACTGTGATACGTAGACTAATACCAGAAAGATGCTCTGAGTTCAGTGCCACTGTGAAATGTACCCTATTACCAGAAAGATGCTCTGAGTTCAGTACCACTGTGAAGACATAGCCTATTACCAGAAATATGCTCTGAGTTCAGTGCCACTGTGAAATGTAGCCTATTACCAGAAAGATGCTCTCAGTTCAGTACCACTGTGAAGACATAGCCTATTACCAGAAAGATGCTCTGAGTTCACTGCCACTGTGAAATATAGACTATTACCCGAAAGATGCTTTGAGTTCAGTGCCACTGTGAAACGTAGCCTATTACCTGAAAGGTGCTCTGAGTTCAGTTCCACTGTGAAGACATAGCCTATTACCGGAACGATGCTCTGAGTTCAGTGCCACTGTGAAACATAGACTATTACCAGAAAGATGTTCTGAGTTTAGTGCTACTGTGAAATATAGCCTATTACCAGAAAGATGCTCTGAGTTCTGTGCCACTGTGATACGTAGACTAATACCAGAAAGATGCTCTGAGTTCAGTGCCACTGTGAAACTTAACTTATTACCAGAAAAATGCTCTGAGTTCAGTGCCACTGTGAAACGTAGCCTATTACCACAAAGATGCTCTGAGTTCAGTGCCACTGTGAAATATAGACTATTACCAGAAAGATGTTCTGAGTTTAGTGCTACAGTGAAATATAGCCTATTACCAGAAAGATGCTCTGAGTTCAGTGCCACTGTGAGACGTAGACTAATACCAGAAAGATGCTCTGAGTTCAGTGCCACTGTGAAACTTATCTTATTACCAAAAAGTTGCTCTGAGTTCAGTGCCACTGTGAAGACATAGCCTACTACCTGAAAAATGCTCTGAGTTGAGTGCCAACATGAAAAGTAGCCTATTACCAGAAACATGCTCAGAGTTCAGTGCCACTGTGAAACATAGCCTATTATCAGAAAGATGCTCAGAGTTCAGTGCCACTGTGAAGACGTAGCCTATTACCAGAAAGATGCTCAGAGTTCAGTGCCACTGTGAAATGTAGCCTATTACCAGAAAGATGCTCTGAGTTCAGTGCTACTGTGAAGATATAGCCTACTACCAGAAAGATGCTCTGAGTTCAGTGCCACTGTGAAATGTAACTAATTACCAGAAAGATGCTCTGAGTTTAGTGCTACTGTGAAACGTAGCCTAATACCAGAAAGATGCTCTGAGTTCAGTGCCACTGTGAAACTTATCTTATTACCAAAAAGTTGCTCTGAGTTCAGTGCCACTGTGAAGACATAGCCTACTACCAGAAAGATGCTCTGAGTTGAGTGCCAACATGAAAAGTAGCCTATTACCAGAAACATGCTCAGAGTTCATTGCCACTGTGAAACGTATCTTATTACCAAAAAGATGCTCTGAGTTCAGTGCCTCTGTGAAGATATAGCCTTTTACTAGAATGATGCTCAGAGTTCAGTTCCACTGTGAAAATGTAGCCTATTACCAGAAAGATGCTCTGAGTTCAGTGCCACTGTGAAACATAGCCTATTACCAGAAAGATGCTCAGAGTTCAGTGCTACTGTGAAACATAGCCTATTACCAGAAAGATGCTCTGAGTTCAGTGCCACTGTGAAATGTAGCCTATTACCAGAAAGATGCTCTGAGTTCAGTGCTACTGTGAAGATATAGCCTACTACCAGAAAGATGCTCTGAGTTCAGTGCCAACATGAAAAGTAGCCTATTACCAGAAACATGCACAGAGTTCAGAGCCACTGTGAAATGTAACTAATTACCAGAAAGATGCTCTGAGTTTAGTGCTACTGTGAAACGTACCCTATTACCAGAAAGATGCTCTGAGTTCAGTACCACTGTGAAGACATAGCCTATTACCAGAAATATGCTCTGAGTTCAGTACCACTGTGAAATGTAGCCTATTACCAGAAAGATGCTCTCAGTTCAGTACCACTGTGAAGACATAGCCTATTACCAGAAAGATGCTCTGAGTTCAGTGCCACTGTGAAACGTAGACTAATACCAGAAAGATGCTGTGAGTTCAGTGCCACTGTGAAACTTAACTTATTACCAGAAAAATGCTCTGAGTTCAGTGCCACTGTGAAACGTAGCCTATTACCACAAAGATGCTCTGAGTTCAGTGCCACTGTGAAATATAGATTATTACCAGAAAGATGTTCTGAGTTTAGTGCTACAGTGAAATATAGCCTATTACCTGAAAGATGCTCTGAGTTCAGTGCCACTGTGAGACGTAGACTAATACCAGAAAGATGCTCTGACTCCAGTGCCACTGTGAAACTTATCTTATTACCAAAAAGTTGCTCTGAGTTCAGTGCCACTGTGAAGACATAGCCTACTACCAGAAAGATGCTCTGAGTTGAGTGCCAACATGAAAAGTAGCCTATTACCAGAAACATGCTAGGAGTTCAGTGCCACTGTGAAACGTATCTTATTACAAAAAAGATGCTCTGAGTTCAGTGCCACTGTGAAGAGATAGCCTTTTACTAGAAAGATGCTCAGAGTTCAGTTCCACTGTGAAAATGTAGCCTATTACCAGAAAGATGCTCTGAGTTCAGTGCCACTGTGAAACATAGCCTATTACCAGAAACATGCTCAGAGTTCAGTGCCACTGTGAAACATAGTCTATTACCAGAAAGATGCTCAGAGTTCAGTGCTACAGTGAAACATAGCCTATTACCAGAAAGATGCTCTGAGTTCAGTGCCACTGTGAAATGTAGCCTATTACCAGAAAGATGCTCTGAGTTCAGTGCTACTGTGAAGATATAGCCTACTACCAGAAAGATGCTCTGAGTTCAGTGCCAACATGAAAAGTAGCCTATTACCAGAAACATGCACAGAGTTCAGTGCCACTGTGAAATGTAACTAATTACCAGAAAGATGCTCTGAGTTTAGTGCTACTGTGAAACGTAGCCTAATACCAGAAAGATGCTCTGAGTTCAGTGCCACTGTGAAATGTACCCTATTACCAGAAAGATGCTCTGAGTTCAGTACCACTGCGAAGACATAGCCTATTACCAGAAATATGCTCTGAGTTCAGTGCCACTGTGAAATATAGACTATTACCCGAAAGATGCTTTGAGTTCAGTGCCACTGTGAAACGTAGCCTATTACCTGAAAGGTGCTCTGAGTTCAGTTCCACTGTGAAGACATAGCCTATTACCAGAAAGATGCTCTGAGTTCAGTGCCACTGTGAAACATAGACTATTACCAGAAAGATTTTCTGAGTTTAGTGCTACTGTGAAGATATAGCCTTTTACTAGAAAGATGCTCAGAGTTCAGTTCCACTGTGAAAATGTAGCCTATTACCAGAAAGATGCTCTGAGTTCAGTGCCACTGTGAAACACAGCCTATTACCAGAAACATGCTCAGAGTTCAGTGCCACTGTGAAACATAGCCTATTACCAGAAAGATGCTCAGAGTTCAGTGCTACTGCGAAACATAGCCTATTACCAGAAAGATGCTCTGAGTTCAGTGCCAACATGAAAAGTAGCCTATTACTAGAAAGATGCTCAGAGTTCAGTTCCACTGTGAAAATGTAGCCTAATACCAGAAAGATGCTCTGAGTTCAGTGCCACTGTGAAATGTACCCTATTACCAGAAAGATGCTCTGAGTTCAGTACCACTGTGAAGACATAGCCTATTACCAGAAATATGCTCTGAGTTCAGTGCCACTGTGAAATGTAGCCTATTACCAGAAAGATGCTCTCAGTTCAGTACCACTGTGAAGACATAGCCTATTACCAGAAAGATGCTCTGAGTTCACTGCCACTGTGAAATATAGACTATTACCCGAAAGATGCTCTGAGTTCAGTGCCACTGTGAAGACATAGCCTACTACCTGAAAGATGCTCTGAGTTGAGTGCCAACATGAAAAGTAGCCTATTACCAGAAACATGCTCAGAGTTCAGTGCCACTGTGAAACATAGCCTATTATCAGAAAGATGCTCAGAGTTCAGTGCCACTGTGAAGACGTAGCCTATTACCAGAAAGATGCTCAGAGTTCAGTGCCACTGTGAAATGTAGCCTATTACCAGAAAGATGCTCTGAGTTCAGTGCTACTGTGAAGATATAGCCTACTACCAGAAAGATGCTCTGAGTTCAGTGCCACTGTGAAATGTAACTAATTACCAGAAAGATGCTCTGAGTTTAGTGCTACTGTGAAACGTAGCCTAATACCAGAAAGATGCTCTGAGTTCAGTGCCACTGTGAAACTTATCTTATTACCAAAAAGTTGCTCTGAGTTCAGTGCCACTGTGAAGACATAGCCTACTACCAGAAAGATGCTCTGAGTTGAGTGCCAACATGAAAAGTAGCCTATTACCAGAAACATGCTCAGAGTTCATTGCCACTGTGAAACGTATCTTATTACCAAAAAGATGCTCTGAGTTCAGTGCCTCTGTGAAGATATAGCCTTTTACTAGAATGATGCTCAGAGTTCAGTTCCACTGTGAAAATGTAGCCTATTACCAGAAAGATGCTCTGAGTTCAGTGCCACTGTGAAACATAGCCTATTACCAGAAAGATGCTCAGAGTTCAGTGCTACTGTGAAACATAGCCTATTACCAGAAAGATGCTCTGAGTTCAGTGCCACTGTGAAATGTAGCCTATTACCAGAAAGATGCTCTGAGTTCAGTGCTACTGTGAAGATATAGCCTACTACCAGAAAGATGCTCTGAGTTCAGTGCCAACATGAAAAGTAGCCTATTACCAGAAACATGCACAGAGTTCAGAGCCACTGTGAAATGTAACTAATTACCAGAAAGATGCTCTGAGTTTAGTGCTACTGTGAAACGTACCCTATTACCAGAAAGATGCTCTGAGTTCAGTACCACTGTGAAGACATAGCCTATTACCAGAAATATGCTCTGAGTTCAGTACCACTGTGAAATGTAGCCTATTACCAGAAAGATGCTCTCAGTTCAGTACCACTGTGAAGACATAGCCTATTACCAGAAAGATGCTCTGAGTTCAGTGCCACTGTGAAACGTAGACTAATACCAGAAAGATGCTGTGAGTTCAGTGCCACTGTGAAACTTAACTTATTACCAGAAAAATGCTCTGAGTTCAGTGCCACTGTGAAACGTAGCCTATTACCACAAAGATGCTCTGAGTTCAGTGCCACTGTGAAATATAGATTATTACCAGAAAGATGTTCTGAGTTTAGTGCTACAGTGAAATATAGCCTATTACCTGAAAGATGCTCTGAGTTCAGTGCCACTGTGAGACGTAGACTAATACCAGAAAGATGCTCTGACTCCAGTGCCACTGTGAAACTTATCTTATTACCAAAAAGTTGCTCTGAGTTCAGTGCCACTGTGAAGACATAGCCTACTACCAGAAAGATGCTCTGAGTTGAGTGCCAACATGAAAAGTAGCCTATTACCAGAAACATGCTAGGAGTTCAGTGCCACTGTGAAACGTATCTTATTACAAAAAAGATGCTCTGAGTTCAGTGCCACTGTGAAGAGATAGCCTTTTACTAGAAAGATGCTCAGAGTTCAGTTCCACTGTGAAAATGTAGCCTATTACCAGAAAGATGCTCTGAGTTCAGTGCCACTGTGAAACATAGCCTATTACCAGAAACATGCTCAGAGTTCAGTGCCACTGTGAAACATAGTCTATTACCAGAAAGATGCTCAGAGTTCAGTGCTACAGTGAAACATAGCCTATTACCAGAAAGATGCTCTGAGTTCAGTGCCACTGTGAAATGTAGCCTATTACCAGAAAGATGCTCTGAGTTCAGTGCTACTGTGAAGATATAGCCTACTACCAGAAAGATGCTCTGAGTTCAGTGCCAACATGAAAAGTAGCCTATTACCAGAAACATGCACAGAGTTCAGTGCCACTGTGAAATGTAACTAATTACCAGAAAGATGCTCTGAGTTTAGTGCTACTGTGAAACGTAGCCTAATACCAGAAAGATGCTCTGAGTTCAGTGCCACTGTGAAATGTACCCTATTACCAGAAAGATGCTCTGAGTTCAGTACCACTGCGAAGACATAGCCTATTACCAGAAATATGCTCTGAGTTCAGTGCCACTGTGAAATATAGACTATTACCCGAAAGATGCTTTGAGTTCAGTGCCACTGTGAAACGTAGCCTATTACCTGAAAGGTGCTCTGAGTTCAGTTCCACTGTGAAGACATAGCCTATTACCAGAAAGATGCTCTGAGTTCAGTGCCACTGTGAAACATAGACTATTACCAGAAAGATTTTCTGAGTTTAGTGCTACTGTGAAGATATAGCCTTTTACTAGAAAGATGCTCAGAGTTCAGTTCCACTGTGAAAATGTAGCCTATTACCAGAAAGATGCTCTGAGTTCAGTGCCACTGTGAAACACAGCCTATTACCAGAAACATGCTCAGAGTTCAGTGCCACTGTGAAACATAGCCTATTACCAGAAAGATGCTCAGAGTTCAGTGCTACTGCGAAACATAGCCTATTACCAGAAAGATGCTCTGAGTTCAGTGCCAACATGAAAAGTAGCCTAATACTAGAAAGATGCTCAGAGTTCAGTTCCACTGTGAAAATGTAGCCTAATACCAGAAAGATGCTCTGAGTTCAGTGCCACTGTGAAATGTACCCTATTACCAGAAAGATGCTCTGAGTTCAGTACCACTGTGAAGACATAGCCTATTACCAGAAATATGCTCTGAGTTCAGTGCCACTGTGAAATGTAGCCTATTACCAGAAAGATGCTCTCAGTTCAGTACCACTGTGAAGACATAGCCTATTACCAGAAAGATGCTCTGAGTTCACTGCCACTGTGAAATATAGACTATTACCCGAAAGATGCTTTGAGTTCAGTGCCACTGTGAAACGTAGCCTATTACCTGAAAGGTGCTCTGAGTTCAGTTCCACTGTGAAGACATAGCCTATTACCGGAACGATGCTCTGAGTTCAGTGCCACTGTGAAACATAGACTATTACCAGAAAGATGTTCTGAGTTTAGTGCTACTGTGAAATATAGCCTATTACCAGAAAGATGCTCTGAGTTCAGTGCCACTGTGATACGTAGACTAATACCAGAAAGATGCTCTGAGTTCAGTGCCACTGTGAAATGTACCCTATTACCAGAAAGATGCTCTGAGTTCAGTACCACTGTGAAGACATAGCCTATAACCAGAAATATGCTCTGAGTTCAGTGCCACTGTGAAATGTAGCCTATTACCAGAAAGATGCTCTCAGTTCAGTACCACTGTGAAGACATAGCCTATTACCAGAAAGATGCTCTGAGTTCACTGCCACTGTGAAATATAGACTATTACCCGAAAGATGCTTTGAGTTCAGTGCCACTGTGAAACGTAGCCTATTACCTGAAAGGTGCTCTGAGTTCAGTGCCACTGTGAAACATAGACTATTACCAGAAAGATGTTCTGAGTTTAGTGCTACTGTGAAATATAGCCTATTACCAGAAAGATGCTCTGAGTTCAGTGCCACTGTGATACGTAGACTAATACCAGAAAGATGCTCTGAGTTCAGTGCCACTGTGAAACTTAACTTATTACCAGAAAAATGCTCTGAGTTCAGTGCCACTGTGAAACGTAGCCTATTACCACAAAGATGCTCTGAGTTCAGTGCCACTGTGAAATATAGACTATTACCAGAAAGATGTTCTGAGTTTAGTGCTACAGTGAAATATAGCCTATTACCAGAAAGATGCTCTGAGTTCAGTGCCACTGTGAGACGTAGACTAATACCAGAAAGATGCTCTGAGTTCAGTGCCACTGTGAAACTTATCTTATTACCAAAAAGTTGCTCTGAGTTCAGTGCCACTGTGAAGACATAGCCTATTATCAGAAAGATGCTCAGAGTTCAGTGCCACTGTGAAGACGTAGCCTATTACCAGAAAGATGCTCAGAGTTCAGCGCCACTGTGAAGACATAGCCTATTACCAGAAAGATGCTCTGAGTTCAGTGCCACTGTGAAAACTTAGCCTATTACCATAATAATGCTATGAGTTCAGTGCCACTGTGAAACGTACCCTATTGCTAGAAAGATGCTCTGAGTTCACTGCCACTGTGAAACGTAGCCTATTACCAGAAAGATGCTCTCAGTTCAGTGCCACTGTGAAATATAGCCAATTACCAGAAAGATGCTCTGAGTTCAGTGCCACTGTAAAATATAGCCTATTACCAGAAAGATGCTCTGAGTTCAGTGCCACTCTGAAAACTTAGCCTATTACCAGAAAGATGCTCTGAGTTCAGTGCCAATGTGAAACGTAGCCTATTACCACAAAGATGCTCTGAGTTCAGTGCCACTGTGAAATATAGACTATTACCAGAAAGATGTTCTGAGTTTAGTGCTACAGTGAAATATAGCCTATTACCAGAAATATGCTCTGAGTTCAGTGCCACTGTGAAATGTAGCCTATTACCAGAAAGATGCTCTGAGTTCAGTTCCACTGTGAAACGTAGACTAATACCAGAAAGATGCTCTGAGTTCAGTGCCACTGTGAAACGTATCCTATTACCACAAAGATGCTCTGAGTTCAGTGCCACTGTGAAATATAGACTATTACCAGAAACATGCTCAGAGTTCAGTGCCACTGTGAAACATAGTCTATTACCAGAAAGATGCTCAGAGTTCAGTGCTACTGTGAAACATAGCCTATTACCAGAAAGATGCTCCGAGTTCAGTGCCACTGTGAAATGTAGCCTATTACCAGAAAGATGCTCTGAGTTCAGTGCTACTGTGAAGATATAGCCTACTACCAGAAAGATGCTCTGAGTTCAGTGCCACTGTTAAATGTAACTAATTACCAGAAAGATGCTCTGAGTTTAGTGCTACTGTGAAACGTAGCCTAATACCAGAAAGATGCTCTGAGTTCAGTGCCACTGTGAAACTTATCTTATTACCAAAATGTTGCTCTGAGTTCAGTGCCACTGTGAAGACATAGCCTACTACCAGAAAGATGCTCTGAGTTGAGTGCCAACATGAAAAGTAGCCTATTACCAGAAACATGCTCAGAGTTCATTGCCACTGTGAAACGTATCTTATTACCAAAAAGATGCTCTGAGTTCAGTGCCTCTGTGAAGATATAGCCTTTTACTAGAATGATGCTCAGAGTTCAGTTCCACTGTGAAAATGTAGCCTATTACCAGAAAGATGCTCTGAGTTCAGTGCCACTGTGAAACATAGCCTATTACCAGAAAGATGCTCAGAGTTCAGTGCTACTGTGAAACATAGCCTATTACCAGAAAGATGCTCTGAGTTCAGTGCCACTGTGAAATGTAGCCTATTACCAGAAAGATGCTCTGAGTTCAGTGCTACTGTGAAGATATAGCCTACTACCAGAAAGATGCTCTGAGTTCAGTGCCAACATGAAAAGTAGCCTATTACCAGAAACATGCACAGAGTTCAGAGCCACTGTGAAATGTAACTAATTACCAGAAAGATGCTCTGAGTTTAGTGCTACTGTGAAACGTAGCCTAATACCAGAAAGATGCTCTGAGTTCAGTGCCACTGTGAAATGTACCCTATTACCAGAAAGATGCTCTGAGTTCAGTACCACTGTGAAGACATAGCCTATTACCAGAAATATGCTCTGAGTTCAGTACCACTGTGAAATGTAGCCTATTACCAGAAAGATGCTCTCAGTTCAGTACCACTGTGAAGACATAGCCTATTACCAGAAAGATGCTCTGAGTTCAGTGCCACTGTGAAACGTAGACTAATACCAGAAAGATGCTCTGAGTTCAGTGCCACTGTGAAACTTAACTTATTACCAGAAAAATGCTCTGAGTTCAGTGCCACTGTGAAACGTAGCCTATTACCACAAAGATGCTCTGAGTTCAGTGCCACTGTGAAATATAGATTATTACCTGAAAGATGTTCTGAGTTTAGTGCTACTGTGAAATATAGCCTATTACCTGAAAGATGCTCTGAGTTCAGTGCCACTGTGAGACGTAGACTAATACCAGAAAGATGCTCTGACTCCAGTGCCACTGTGAAACTTATCTTATTACCAAAAAGTTGCTCTGAGTTCATTGCCACTGTGAAGACATAGCCTACTACCAGAAAGATGCTCTGAGTTGAGTGCCAACATGAAAAGTAGCCTATTACCAGAAACATGCTAGGAGTTCAGTGCCACTGTGAAACGTATCTTATTACAAAAAAGATGCTCTGAGTTCAGTGCCACTGTGAAGAGATTGCCTTTTACTAGAAAGATGCTCAGAGTTCAGTTCCACTGTGAAAATGTAGCCTATTACCAGAAAGATGCTCTGAGTTCAGTGCCACTGTGAAACATAGCCTATTACCAGAAACATGCTCAGAGTTCAGTGCCACTGTGAAACATAGTCTATTACCAGAAAGATGCTCAGAGTTCAGTGCTACAGTGAAACATAGCCTATTACCAGAAAGATGCTCTGAGTTCAGTGCTACTGTGAAGATATAGCCTACTACCAGAAAGATGCTCTGAGTTCAGTGCCAACATGAAAAGTAGCCTATTACCAGAAACATGCACAGAGTTCAGTGCCACTGTGAAATGTAACTAATTACCAGAAAGATGCTCTGAGTTTAGTGCTACTGTGAAACGTAGCCTAATACCAGAAAGATGCTCTGAGTTCAGTGCCACTGTGAAATGTACCCTATTACCAGAAAGATGCTCTGAGTTCAGTACCACTGCGAAGACATAGCCTATTACCAGAAATATGCTCAGAGTTCAGTGCCACTGTGAAATATAGACTATTACCCGAAAGATGCTTTGAGTTCAGTGCCACTGTGAAACGTAGCCTATTACCTGAAAGGTGCTCTGAGTTCAGTTCCACTGTGAAGACATAGCCTATTACCAGAAAGATGCTCTGAGTTCAGTGCCACTGTGAAACATAGACTATTACCAGAAAGATGTTCTGAGTTTAGTGCTACTGTGAAATATAGCCTATTACCAGAAAGATGCTCTGAGTTCAGTGCCACTGTGAAACGTAGACTAATACCACAAAGATGCTCTGAGTTCAGTGCCACTGTGAAATATAGACTATTACCAGAAAGATGTTCTGAGTTTAGTGCTACAGTGAAATATAGCCTATTACCAGAAAGATGCTCTGAGTTCAGTGCCACTGTGAGACGTAGACTAATACCAGAAAGATGCTCTGAGTTCAGTGCCACTGTGAAACTTATCTTATTACCAAAAAGTTGCTCTGAGTTCAGTGCTACTGTGCAGATATAGCCCACTACCAGAAAGATGCTCTGAGTTCAGTGCCAACATGAAAAGTAGCCTATTACCAGAAACATGCTCAGAGTTCAGTGCCACTGTGAAATGTAACTAATTACCAGAAAGATGCTCTGAGTTTAGTGCTACTGTGAAACGTAGCCTAATACCAGAAAGATGCTCTGAGTTCAGTGCCACTGTGAAATGTACCCTATTACCAGAAAGATGCTCTGAGTTCAGTACCACTGCGAAGACATAGCCTATTACCAGAAATATGCTCTGAGTTCAGTGCCACTGTGAAATATAGACTATTACCCGAAAGATGCTTTGAGTTCAGTGCCACTGTGAAACGTAGCCTATTACCTGAAAGGTGCTCTGAGTTCAGTTCCACTGTGAAGACATAGCCTATTACCAGAAAGATGCTCTGAGTTCAGTGCCACTGTGAAACATAGACTATTACCAGAAAGATGTTCTGAGTTTAGTGCTACTGTGAAATATAGCCTATTACCAGAAAGATGCTCTGAGTTCAGTGCCACTGTGAAACGTAGACTAATACCACAAAGATGCTCTGAGTTCAGTGCCACTGTGAAGACATAGCCTACTACCAGAAAGATGCTCTGAGTTGAGTGCCAACATGAAAAGTAGCCTATTACCAGAAACATGCTCAGAGTTCAGTGCCACTGTGAAACGTATCTTATTACCAAAAAGATGCTCTGAGTTCAGTGCCACTGTGAAGATATAGCCTTTTACTAGAAAGATGCTCAGAGTTCAGTTCCACTGTGAAAATGTAGCCTATTACCAGAAAGATGCTCTGAGTTCAGTGCCACTGTGAAACACAGCCTATTACCAGAAAGATGCTCAGAGTTCAGTGCCACTGTGAAACATAGCCTATTACCAGAAAGATGCTCAGAGTTCAGTGCTACTGCGAAACATAGCCTATTACCAGAAAGATGCTCTGAGTTCAGTGCCAACATGAAAAGTAGCCTATTACCAGAAACATGCACAGAGTTCAGTGCCACTGTGAAATGTAACTAATTACCAGAAAGATGCTCTGAGTTTAGTGCTACTGTGAAACGTAGCCTAATACCAGAAGGATGCTCTGAGTTCAGTGCCACTGTGAAATGTACCCTATTACCAGAAAGATGCTCTGAGTTCAGTACCACTGTGAAGACATAGCCTATTACCAGAAATATGCTCTGAGTTCAGTGCCACTGTGAAATGTAGCCTATTACCAGAAAGATGCTCTCAGTTCAGTACCACTGTGAAGACATAGCCTATTACCAGAAAGATGCTCTGAGTTCACTGCCACTGTGAAATATAGACTATTACCCGAAAGATGCTTTGAGTTCAGTGCCACTGTGAAACATAGCCTATTACCTGAAAGGTGCTCTGAGTTCAGTTCCACTGTGAAGACATAGCCTATTACCGGAACGATGCTCTGAGTTCAGTGCCACTGTGAAACATAGACTATTACCAGAAAGATGTTCTGAGTTTAGTGCTACTGTGAAATATAGCCTATTACCAGAAAGATGCTCTGAGTTCAGTGCCACTGTGATACGTAGACTAATACCAGAAAGATGCTCTGAGTTCAGTGCCACTGTGAAATGTACCCTATTACCAGAAAGATGCTCTGAGTTCAGTACCACTGTGAAGACATAGCCTATTACCAGAAATATGCTCTGAGTTCAGTGCCACTGTGAAATGTAGCCTATTACCAGAAAGATGCTCTCAGTTCAGTACCACTGTGAAGACATAGCCTATTACCAGAAAGATGCTCTGAGTTCACTGCCACTGTGAAATATAGACTATTACCCGAAAGATGCTTTGAGTT
This sequence comes from Hemitrygon akajei, assembly GCF_048418815.1. Taxonomy (NCBI): domain Eukaryota; kingdom Metazoa; phylum Chordata; class Chondrichthyes; order Myliobatiformes; family Dasyatidae; genus Hemitrygon; species Hemitrygon akajei. The sequence continues at coordinate 63,221,922 of NC_133125.1, forward strand.
CAGTGCCACTGTGAAACGTAGCCTATTACCTGAAAGGTGCTCTGAGTTCAGTTCGACTGTGAAGACATAGCCTATTACCGGAACGATGCTCTGAGTTCAGTGCCACTGTGAAACATAGACTATTACCAGAAAGATGTTCTGAGTTTAGTGCTACTGTGAAATATAGCCTATTACCAGAAAGATGCTCTGAGTTCAGTGCCACTGTGATACGTAGACTAATACGAGAAAGATGCTCTGAGTTCAGTGCCACTGTGAAACTTAACTTATTACCAGAAAAATGCTCTGAGTTCAGTGCCACTGTGAAACGTAGCCTATTACCACAAAGATGCTCTGAGTTCAGTGCCACTGTGAAATATAGACTATTACCAGAAAGATGTTCTGAGTTTAGTGCTACAGTGAAATATAGCCTATTACCAGAAAGATGCTCTGAGTTCAGTGCCACTGTGAGACGTAGACTAATACCAGAAAGATGCTCTGAGTTCAGTGCCAACATGAAAAGTCGCCTATTACCAGAAACATGCTCAGAGTTCAGTGCCACTGTGAAACATAGCCTATTATCAGAAAGATGCTCAGAGTTCAGTGCCACTGTGAAGACGTAGCCTATTACCAGAAAGATGCTCAGAGTTCAGCGCCACTGTGAAGACATAGCCTATTACCAGAAAGATGCTCTGAGTTCAGTGCCACTGTGAAAACTTAGCCTATTACCATAATAATGCTATGAGTTCAGTGCCACTGTGAAACGTACCCTATTGCTAGAAAAATGCTCTGAGTTTTGTGCCACTGTGAAACATAGCCTATTACCAGAAAGATGCTCTGAGTTCAGTGCCACTGTGAAGACATAGCCTATTACCAGAATGATGCTCTGAGTTCAGTGCCACTTTGAAGCCATAGCCTATTACCAGAAAGATGCTCTGAGTTCAATGCCACTGTGAAATGTACCCTATTACCAGAAAGATGCTCTGAGTTCTGTGCCAGTGTGAAACGTAGCCTATTACCAGAAGGATGCTCTCAGTTCAGTGCCACTGTGAAATATAGCCAATTACCAGAAAGATGCTCTGAGTTCAGTGCCACTGTAAAATATAGCCTATTACCAGAAAGATGCTCTGAGTTCAGTGCCACTCTGAAAACTTAGCCTATTACCAGAAAGATGCTCTGAGTTCAGTGCCACTGTGAAATGTAGCCTATTACCAGAAAGATGCTCTGAGTTCAGTTCCACTGTGAAACGTATCCTATTACCACAAAGATGCTCTGAGTTCAGTGCCACTGTGAAATATAGACTATTACCAGAAACATGCTCAGAGTTCAGTGCCACTGTGAAACATAGTCTATTACCAGAAAGATGCTCAGAGTTCAGTGCTACTGTGAAACATAGCCTATTACCAGAAAGATGCTCCGAGTTCAGTGCCACTGTGAAATGTAGCCTATTACCAGAAAGATGCTCTGAGTTCAGTGCTACTGTGAAGATATAGCCTACTACCAGAAAGATGCTCTGAGTTCAGTGCCACTGTGAAATGTAACTAATTACCAGAAAGATGCTCTGAGTTTAGTGCTACTGTGAAACGTAGCCTAATACCAGAAAGATGCTCTGAGTTCAGTGCCACTGTGAAACTTATCTTATTACCAAAAAGTTGCTCTGAGTTCAGTGCCACTGTGAAGACATAGCCTACTACCAGAAAGATGCTCTGAGTTGAGTGCCAACATGAAAAGTAGCCTATTACCAGAAACATGCTCAGAGTTCATTGCCACTGTGAAACGTATCTTATTACCAAAAAGATGCTCTGAGTTCAGTGCCTCTGTGAAGATATAGCCTTTTACTAGAATGATGCTCAGAGTTCAGTTCCACTGTGAAAATGTAGCCTATTACCAGAAAGATGCTCTGAGTTCAGTGCCACTGTGAAACATAGCCTATTACCAGAAAGATGCTCAGAGTTCAGTGCTACTGTGAAACATAGCCTATTACCAGAAAGATGCTCTGAGTTCAGTGCCACTGTGAAATGTAGCCTATTACCAGAAAGATGCTCTGAGTTCAGTGCTACTGTGAAGATATAGCCTACTACCAGAAAGATGCTCTGAGTTCAGTGCCAACATGAAAAGTAGCCTATTACCAGAAACATGCACAGAGTTCAGAGCCACTGTGAAATGTAACTAATTACCAGAAAGATGCTCTGAGTTTAGTGCTACTGTGAAACGTAGCCTAATACCAGAAAGATGTTCTGAGTTCAGTGCCACTGTGAAATGTACCCTATTACCAGAAAGATGCTCTGAGTTCAGTACCACTGTGAAGACATAGCCTATTACCAGAAATATGCTCTGAGTTCAGTACCACTGTGAAATGTAGCCTATTACCAGAAAGATGCTCTCAGTTCAGTACCACTGTGAAGACATAGCCTATTACCAGAAAGATGCTCTGAGTTCAGTGCCACTGTGAAACGTAGACTAATACCAGAAAGATGCTCTGAGTTCAGTGCCACTGTGAAACTTAACTTATTACCAGAAAAATGCTCTGAGTTCAGTGCCACTGTGAAACGTAGCCTATTACCACAAAGATGCTCTGAGTTCAGTGCCACTGTGAAATATAGATTATTACCTGAAAGATGCTCTGAGTTCAGTGCCACTGTGAGACGTAGACTAATACCAGAAAGATGCTCTGACTCCAGTGCCACTGTGAAACTTATCTTATTACCAAAAAGTTGCTCTGAGTTCAGTGCCACTGTGAAGACATAGCCTACTACCAGAAAGATGCTCTGAGTTGAGTGCCAACATGAAAAGTAGCCTATTACCAGAAACATGCTAGGAGTTCAGTGCCACTGTGAAACGTATCTTATTACAAAAAAGATGCTCTGAGTTCAGTGCCACTGTGAAGAGATAGCCTTTTACTAGAAAGATGCTCAGAGTTCAGTTCCACTGTGAAAATGTAGCCTATTACCAGAAAGATGCTCTGAGTTCAGTGCCACTGTGAAACATAGCCTATTACCAGAAACATGCTCAGAGTTCAGTGCTACAGTGAAACATAGCCTATTACCAGAAAGATGCTCTGAGTTCAGTGCCACTGTGAAATGTAGCCTATTACCAGAAAGATGCTCTGAGTTCAGTGCTACTGTGAAGATATAGCCTACTACCAGAAAGATGCTCTGAGTTCAGTGCCAACATGAAAAGTAGCCTATTACCAGAAACATGCACAGAGTTCAGTGCCACTGTGAAATGTAACTAATTACCAGAAAGATGCTCTGAGTTTAGTGCTACTGTGAAACGTAGCCTAATACCAGAAAGATGCTCTGAGTTCAGTGCCACTGTGAAATGTACCCTATTACCAGAAAGATGCTCTGAGTTCAGTACCACTGCGAAGACATAGCCTATTACCAGAAATATGCTCTGAGTTCAGTGCCACTGTGAAATATAGACTATTACCCGAAAGATGCTTTGAGTTCAGTGCCACTGTGAAACGTAGCCTATTACCTGAAAGGTGCTCTGAGTTCAGTTCGACTGTGAAGACATAGCCTATTACCGGAACGATGCTCTGAGTTCAGTGCCACTGTGAAACATAGACTATTACCAGAAAGATGTTCTGAGTTTAGTGCTACTGTGAAATATAGCCTATTACCAGAAAGATGCTCTGAGTTCAGTGCCACTGTGATACGTAGACTAATACGAGAAAGATGCTCTGAGTTCAGTGCCACTGTGAAACTTAACTTATTACCAGAAAAATGCTCTGAGTTCAGTGCCACTGTGAAACGTAGCCTATTACCACAAAGATGCTCTGAGTTCAGTGCCACTGTGAAATATAGACTATTACCAGAAAGATGTTCTGAGTTTAGTGCTACAGTGAAATATAGCCTATTACCAGAAAGATGCTCTGAGTTCAGTGCCACTGTGAGACGTAGACTAATACCAGAAAGATGCTCTGAGTTCAGTGCCACTGTGAAACTTATCTTATTACCAAAAAGTTGCTCTGAGTTCAGTGCCACTGTGAAGACATAGCCTACTACCTGAAAGATGCTCTGAGTTGAGTGCCAACATGAAAAGTCGCCTATTACCAGAAACATGCTCAGAGTTCAGTGCCACTGTGAAACATAGCCTATTATCAGAAAGATGCTCAGAGTTCAGTGCCACTGTGAAGACGTAGCCTATTACCAGAAAGATGCTCAGAGTTCAGCGCCACTGTGAAGACATAGCCTATTACCAGAAAGATGCTCTGAGTTCAGTGCCACTGTGAAAACTTAGCCTATTACCATAATAATGCTATGAGTTCAGTGCCACTGTGAAACGTACCCTATTGCTAGAAAAATGCTCTGAGTTTTGTGCCACTGTGAAACATAGCCTATTACCAGAAAGATGCTCTGAGTTCAGTGCCACTGTGAAGACATAGCCTATTACCAGAATGATGCTCTGAGTTCAGTGCCACTTTGAAGCCATAGCCTATTACCAGAAAGATGCTCTGAGTTCAATGCCACTGTGAAATGTACCCTATTACCAGAAAGATGCTCTGAGTTCTGTGCCAGTGTGAAACGTAGCCTATTACCAGAAGGATGCTCTCAGTTCAGTGCCACTGTGAAATATAGCCAATTACCAGAAAGATGCTCTGAGTTCAGTGCCACTGTAAAATATAGCCTATTACCAGAAAGATGCTCTGAGTTCAGTGCCACTGTGAAATGTAGCCTATTACCAGAAAGATGCTCTGAGTTCAGTGCCACTGTGAAATGTAGCCTATTACCAGAAAGATGCTCTGAGTTCAGTTCCACTGTGAAACGTAGACTAATACCAGAAAGATGCTCTGAGTTCAGTGCCACTGTGAAACGTATCCTATTACCACAAAGATGCTCTGAGTTCAGTGCCACTGTGAAATATAGACTATTACCAGAAACATGCTCAGAGTTCAGTGCCACTGTGAAACATAGTCTATTACCAGAAAGATGCTCAGAGTTCAGTGCTACTGTGAAACATAGCCTATTACCAGAAAGATGCTCCGAGTTCAGTGCCACTGTGAAATGTAGCCTATTACCAGAAAGATGCTCTGAGTTCAGTGCTACTGTGAAGATATAGCCTACTACCAGAAAGATGCTCTGAGTTCAGTTCCACTGTGAAATATAGCCTATTACCAGAAAGATGCTCTGAGTTCAGTGCCACTGTGAAACGTAGACTAATACCAGAAAGATGCTCTGAGTTCAGTGCCACTGTGAAACTTAACTTATTACCAGAAAAATGCTCTGAGTTCAGTGCCACTGTGAAACGTAGCCTATTACCACAAAGATGCTCTGAGTTCAGTGCCACTGTGAAATATAGATTATTACCAGAAAGATGTTCTGAGTTTAGTGCTACAGTGAAATATAGCCTATTACCAGAAAGATGCTCTGAGTTCAGTGCCACTGTGAGACGTAGACAAATACCAGAAAGATGCTCTGAGTCCAGTGCCACTGTGAAACTTATCTTATTACCAAAAAGTTGCTCTGAGTTCAGTGCCACTGTGAAGACATAGCCTACTACCAGAAAGATGCTCTGAGTTGAGTGCCAACATGAAAAGTAGCCTATTACCAGAAACATGCTCAGAGTTCATTGCCACTGTGAAACGTATCTTATTACCAAAAAGATGCTCTGAGTTCAGTGCCTCTGTGAAGATATAGCCTTTTACTAGAATGATGCTCAGAGTTCAGTTCCACTGTGAAAATGTAGCCTATTACCAGAAAGATGCTCTGAGTTCAGTGCCACTGTGAAACATAGCCTATTACCAGAAAGATGCTCAGAGTTCAGTGCTACTGTGAAACATAGCCTATTACCAGAAAGATGCTCTGAGTTCAGTGCCACTGTGAAATGTAGCCTATTACCAGAAAGATGCTCTGAGTTCAGTGCTACTGTGAAGATATAGCCTACTACCAGAAAGATGCTCTGAGTTCAGTGCCAACATGAAAAGTAGCCTATTACCAGAAACATGCACAGAGTTCAGAGCCACTGTGAAATGTAACTAATTACCAGAAAGATGCTCTGAGTTTAGTGCTACTGTGAAACGTAGCCTAATACCAGAAAGATGTTCTGAGTTCAGTGCCACTGTGAAATGTACCCTATTACCAGAAAGATGCTCTGAGTTCAGTACCACTGTGAAGACATAGCCTATTACCAGAAATATGCTCTGAGTTCAGTACCACTGTGAAATGTAGCCTATTACCAGAAAGATGCTCTCAGTTCAGTACCACTGTGAAGACATAGCCTATTACCAGAAAGATGCTCTGAGTTCAGTGCCACTGTGAAACGTAGACTAATACCAGAAAGATGCTCTGAGTTCAGTGCCACTGTGAAACTTAACTTATTACCAGAAAAATGCTCTGAGTTCAGTGCCACTGTGAAACGTAGCCTATTACCACAAAGATGCTCTGAGTTCAGTGCCACTGTGAAATATAGATTATTACCTGAAAGATGCTCTGAGTTCAGTGCCACTGTGAGACGTAGACTAATACCAGAAAGATGCTCTGACTCCAGTGCCACTGTGAAACTTATCTTATTACCAAAAAGTTGCTCTGAGTTCAGTGCCACTGTGAAGACATAGCCTACTACCAGAAAGATGCTCTGAGTTGAGTGCCAACATGAAAAGTAGCCTATTACCAGAAACATGCTAGGAGTTCAGTGCCACTGTGAAACGTATCTTATTACAAAAAAGATGCTCTGAGTTCAGTGCCACTGTGAAGAGATAGCCTTTTACTAGAAAGATGCTCAGAGTTCAGTTCCACTGTGAAAATGTAGCCTATTACCAGAAAGATGCTCTGAGTTCAGTGCCACTGTGAAACATAGCCTATTACCAGAAACATGCTCAGAGTTCAGTGCCACTGTGAAACATAGTCTATTACCAGAAAGATGCTCAGAGTTCAGTGCTACAGTGAAACATAGCCTATTACCAGAAAGATGCTCTGAGTTCAGTGCCACTGTGAAATGTAGCCTATTACCAGAAAGATGCTCTGAGTTCAGTGCTACTGTGAAGATATAGCCTACTACCAGAAAGATGCTCTGAGTTCAGTGCCAACATGAAAAGTAGCCTATTACCAGAAACATGCACAGAGTTCAGTGCCACTGTGAAATGTAACTAATTACCAGAAAGATGCTCTGAGTTTAGTGCTACTGTGAAACGTAGCCTAATACCAGAAAGATGCTCTGAGTTCAGTGCCACTGTGAAATGTACCCTATTACCAGAAAGATGCTCTGAGTTCAGTACCACTGCGAAGACATAGCCTATTACCAGAAATATGCTCTGAGTTCAGTGCCACTGTGAAATATAGACTATTACCCGAAAGATGCTTTGAGTTCAGTGCCACTGTGAAACGTAGCCTATTACCTGAAAGGTGCTCTGAGTTCAGTTCCACTGTGAAGACATAGCCTATTACCAGAAAGATGCTCTGAGTTCAGTGCCACTGTGAAACATAGACTATTACCAGAAAGATGTTCTGAGTTTAGTGCTACTGTGAAATATAGCCTATTACCAGAAAGATGCTCTGAGTTCAGTGCCACTGTGAAACGTAGACTAATACCACAAAGATGCTCTGAGTTCAGTGCCACTGTGAAATATAGACTATTACCAGAAAGATGTTCTGAGTTTAGTGCTACAGTGAAATATAGCCTATTACCAGAAAGATGCTCTGAGTTCAGTGCCACTGTGAGACGTAGACTAATACCAGAAAGATGCTCTGAGTTCAGTGCCACTGTGAAACTTATCTTATTACCAAAAAGTTGCTCTGAGTTCAGTGCTACTGTGAAGATATAGCCTACTACCAGAAAGATGCTCTGAGTTCAGTGCCAACATGAAAAGTAGCCTATTACCAGAAACATGCACAGAGTTCAGTGCCACTGTGAAATGTAACTAATTACCAGAAAGATGCTCTGAGTTTAGTGCTACTGTGAAACGTAGCCTAATACCAGAAAGATGCTCTGAGTTCAGTGCCACTGTGAAATGTACCCTATTACCAGAAAGATGTTCTGAGTTCAGTACCACTGCGAAGACATAGCCTATTACCAGAAATATGCTCTGAGTTCAGTACCACTGTGAAATATAGACTATTACCTGAAAGATGCTCTGAGTTGAGTGCCAACATGAAAAGTAGCCTATTACCAGAAACATGCTAGGAGTTCAGTGCCACTGTGAAACGTACCTTATTACAAAAAAGATGCTCTGAGTTCAGTGCCACTGTGAAGAGATAGCCTTTTACTAGAAAGATGCTCAGAGTTCAGTTCCACTGTGAAAATGTAGCCTATTACCAGAAAGATGCTCTGAGTTCAGTGCCACTGTGAAACATAGCCTATTACCAGAAAGATGCTCAGAGTTCAGTGCTACTGTGAAACATAGCCTATTACCAGAAAGATGCTCCGAGTTCAGTGCCACTGTGAAATGTAGCCTATTACCAGAAAGATGCTCTGAGTTCAGTGCTACTGTGAAGATATAGCCTACTACCAGAAAGATGCTCTGAGTTCAGTGCCACTGTGAAATGTAACTAATTACCAGAAAGATGCTCTGAGTTTAGTGCTACTGTGAAACGTAGCCTAATACCAGAAAGATGCTCTGAGTTCAGTGCCACTGTGAAACTTATCTTATTACCAAAAAGTTGCTCTGAGTTCAGTGCCACTGTGAAGACATAGCCTACTACCAGAAAGATGCTCTGAGTTGAGTGCCAACATGAAAAGTAGCCTATTACCAGAAACATGCTCAGAGTTCATTGCCACTGTGAAACGTATCTTATTACCAAAAAGATGCTCTGAGTTCAGTGCCTCTGTGAAGATATAGCCTTTTACTAGAATGATGCTCAGAGTTCAGTTCCACTGTGAAAATGTAGCCTATTACCAGAAAGATGCTCTGAGTTCAGTGCCACTGTGAAACATAGCCTATTACCAGAAAGATGCTCAGAGTTCAGTGCTACTGTGAAACATAGCCTATTACCAGAAAGATGCTCTGAGTTCAGTGCCACTGTGAAATGTAGCCTATTACCAGAAAGATGCTCTGAGTTCAGTGCTACTGTGAAGATATAGCCTACTACCAGAAAGATGCTCTGAGTTCAGTGCCAACATGAAAAGTAGCCTATTACCAGAAACATGCACAGAGTTCAGAGCCACTGTGAAATGTAACTAATTACCAGAAAGATGCTCTGAGTTTAGTGCTACTGTGAAACGTAGCCTAATACCAGAAAGATGCTCTGAGTTCAGTGCCACTGTGAAATGTACCCTATTACCAGAAAGATGCTCTGAGTTCAGTACCACTGTGAAGACATAGCCTATTACCAGAAATATGCTCTGAGTTCAGTACCACTGTGAAATGTAGCCTATTACCAGAAAGATGCTCTCAGTTCAGTACCACTGTGAAGACATAGCCTATTACCAGAAAGATGCTCTGAGTTCAGTGCCACTGTGAAACGTAGACTAATACCAGAAAGATGCTCTGAGTTCAGTGCCACTGTGAAACTTAACTTATTACCAGAAAAATGCTCTGAGTTCAGTGCCACTGTGAAACGTAGCCTATTACCACAAAGATGCTCTGAGTTCAGTGCCACTGTGAAATATAGATTATTACCTGAAAGATGCTCTGAGTTCAGTGCCACTGTGAGACGTAGACTAATACCAGAAAGATGCTCTGACTCCAGTGCCACTGTGAAACTTATCTTATTACCAAAAAGTTGCTCTGAGTTCAGTGCCACTGTGAAGACATAGCCTACTACCAGAAAGATGCTCTGAGTTCAGTGCCACTGTGAAACATAGCCTATTACCAGAAGGATGCTCTGAGTTCAGTGCCACTGTGAAACATAGCCTATTACCAGAAAGATGCTCAGAGTTCAGTGCTACTGTGAAACATAGCCTATTACCAGAAAGATGCTCCGAGTTCAGTGCCACTGTGAAATGTAGCCTATTACCAGAAAGATGCTCTGAGTTCAGTGCTACTGTGAAGATATAGCCTACAACCAGAAAGATGCTCTGAGTTCAGTGCCACTGTGAAATGTAAATAATTACCAGAAAGATGCTCTGAGTTTAGTGCTACTGTGAAACGTAGCCTAATACCAGAAAGATGCTCTGAGTTCAGTGCCACTGTGAAACTTATCTTATTACCAAAAAGTTGCTCTGAGTTCAGTGCTACTGTGAAGATATAGCCTACTACCAGAAAGATGCTCTGAGTTCAGTGCCAACATGAAAAGTAGCCTATTACCAGAAAGATGCTCTGAGTTCAGTACCACTGCGAAGACATAGCCTATTACCAGAAATATGCTCTGAGTTCAGTGCCACTGTGAAATATAGACTATTACCCGAAAGATGCTTTGAGTTCAGTGCCACTGTGAAACGTAGCCTATTACCTGAAAGGTGCTCTGAGTTCAGTTCCACTGTGAAGACATAGCCTATTACCAGAAAGATGCTCTGAGTTCAGTGCCACTGTGAAACATAGACTATTACCAGAAAGATGTTCTGAGTTTAGTGCTACTGTGAAATATAGCCTATTACCAGAAAGATGCTCTGAGTTCAGTGCCACTGTGAAACGTAGACTAATACCACAAAGATGCTCTGAGTTCAGTGCCACTGTGAAATATAGACTATTACCAGAAAGATGTTCTGAGTTTAGTGCTACAGTGAAATATAGCCTATTACCAGAAAGATGCTCTGAGTTCAGTGCCACTGTGAGACGTAGACTAATACCAGAAAGATGCTCTGAGTTCAGTGCCACTGTGAAACTTATCTTATTACCAAAAAGTTGCTCTGAGTTCAGTGCCACTGTGAAGACATAGACTGCTACCTGAAAGATGCTCTGAGTTGAGTGCCAACATGAAAAGTAGCCTATTACCAGAAACATGCTAGGAGTTCAGTGCCACTGTGAAACGTACCTTATTACAAAAAAGATGCTCTGAGTTCAGTGCCACTGTGAAATGTAGCCTATTACCAGAAAGATGCTCTGAGTTCAGTGCTACTGTGAAGATATAGCCTACTACCAGAAAGATGATCTGAGTTCAGTGCCAACATGAAAAGTAGCCTATTACTAGAAACATGCACAGAGTTCAGTGCCACTGTGAAATGTAACTAATTACCAGAACGATGCTCTGAGTTTAGTGCTACTGTGAAACGTAGCCTAATACCAGAAAGATGCTCTGAGTTCAGTGCCACTGTGAAATGTGCCCTATTACCAGAAAGATGCTCTGAGTTCAGTACCACTGTGAAGACATCGCCTATTACCAGAAAGATGCTCTGAGTTCAGTGCCACTGTGAAATGTGCCCTATTACCAGAAAGATGCTCTGAGTTCAGTACCACTGTGAAGACATAGCCTATTACCAGAAATATGCTCTGAGATCAGTGCCACTGTGAAATGTAGCCTATTACCAGAAAGATGCTCTCAGTTCAGTACCACTGTGAAGACATAGCCTATTACCAGAAAGATGCTCTGAGTTCACTGCCACTGTGAAATATAGACTATTACCCGAAAGATGCTTTGAGTTCAGTGCCACTGTGAAACGTAGCCTATTACCAGAAAGATGCTCTGAGTTCAGTGCCACTGTGAAATGTAGCCTATTACCAGAAAGATGCTCTGAGTTCAGTGCTACTGTGAAGATATAGCCTACTACCAGAAAGATGCTCTGAGTTCAGTGCCAACATGAAAAGTAGCCTATTACCAGAAACATGCACAGAGTTCAGTGCCACTGTGAAATGTAACTAATTACCAGAAAAATGCTCTGAGTTTAGTGCTACTGTGAAACGTAGCCTAATACCAGAAAGATGCTCTGAGTTCAGTGCCACTGTGAAATGTACCCTATTACCAGAAAGATGCTCTGAGTTCAGTACCACTGCGAAGACATAGCCTATTACCAGAAATATGCTCTGAGTTCAGTGCCACTGTGAAATATAGACTATTACCCGAAAGATGCTTGGAGTTCAGTGCCACTGTGAAACGTAGCCTATTACCTGAAAGGTGCTCTGAGTTCAGTTCCACTGTGAAGACATAGCCTATTACCAGAAAGATGCTCTGAGTTCAGTGCCACAGTGAAACATAGACTATTACAAGAAAGATGTTCTGAGTTTAGTGCTACTGTGAAATATAGCCTATTACCAGAAAGATGCTCTGAGTTCAGTGCCACTGTGAAACGTAGACTAATACCACAAAGATGCTCTGAGTTCAGTGCCACTGTGAAATATAGACTATTACCAGAAAGATGTTCTGAGTTCAGTGCCACTGTGAAGACATAGACTACTACCTGAAAGATGCTCTGAGTTGAGTGCCAACATGAAAAGTAGCCTATTACCAGAAACATGCTCAGAGTTCAGTGCCACTGTGAAACGTATCTTATTACCAAAAAGATGCTCTGAGTTCAGTGCCACTGTGAAGAGATAGCCTTTTACTAGAAAGATGCTCAGAGTTCAGTTCCACTGTGAAAATGTAGCCTATTACCAGAAAGATGCTCTGAGTTCAGTGCCACTGTGAAACATAGCCTATTACCAGAAACATGCTCAGAGTTCAGTGCCACTGTGAAACATAGTCTATTACCAGAAAGATGCTCAGAGTTCAGTGCTACTGTGAAACATAGCCTATTACCAGAAAGATGCTCTGAGTTCAGTGCCACTGTGAAATGTAGCCTATTACCAGAAAGATGCTCTGAGTTCAGTGCTACTGTGAAGATATAGCCTACTACCAGAAAGATGATCTGAGTTCAGTGCCAACATGAAAAGTAGCCTATTACTAGAAACATGCACAGAGTTCAGTGCCACTGTGAAATGTAACTAATTACCAGAAAGATGCTCTGAGTTTAGTGCTACTGTGAAAGGTAGCCTAATACCAGAAAGATGCTCTGAGTTCAGTGCCACTGTGAAATGTGCCCTATTACCAGAAAGATGCTCTGAGTTCAGTACCACTGTGAAGACATAGCCTATTACCAGAAATATGCTCTGAGTTCAGTGCCACTGTGAAATGTAGCCTATTACCAGAAAGATGCTCTCAGTTCAGTACCACTGTGAAGACATAGCCTATTACCAGAAAGATGCTCTGAGTTCACTGCCACTGTGAAATATAGACTATTACCCGAAAGATGCTTTGAGTTCAGTGCCACTGTGAAACGTAGCCTATTACCTGAAAGGTGCTCTGAGTTCAGTTCCACTGTGAAATATAGCCTTTTACCAGAAAGATGCTCTGAGTTCAGTGCCACTGTGAAATGTAGCCTATTACCAGAAAGATGCTCTCAGTTCAGTACCACTGTGAAGACATAGCCTATTACCAGAAAGATGCTCTGAGTTCACTGCCACTGTGAAATATAGACTATTACCCGAAAGATGCTTTGAGTTCAGTGCCACTGTGAAACGTAGCCTATTACCTGAAAAGTGCTCTGAGTTCAGTTCCACTGTGAAATATAGCCTATTACCAGAAAGATGCTCTGAGTTCAGTGCCACTGTGAAATGTAGCCTATTACCAGAAAGATGCTCTCAGTTCAGTACCACTGTGAAGACATAGCCTATTACCAGAAAGATGCTCTGAGTTCACTGCCACTGTGAAATATAGACTATTACCCGAAAGATGCTTTGAGTTCAGTGCCACTGTGAAACGTAGCCTATTTCCTGAAAGGTGCTCTGAGTTCAGTTCCACTGTGAAATATTGCCTATTACCAGAAAGATGCTCTGAGTTCAGTGCCACTGTGAAACGTAGACTAATACCAGAAAGATGCTCTGAGTTCAGAGCCACTGTGAAACTTAACTTATTACCAGAAAAATGCTCTGAGTTCAGTGCCACTGTGAAACGTAGCCTATTACCACAAAGATGCTCTGAGTTCAGTGCCACTGTGAAATATAGATTATTACCAGAAAGATGTTCTGAGTTTAGTGCTACAGTGAAATATAGCCTATTACCAGAAAGATGCTCTGAGTTCAGTGCCACTGTGAGACGTAGACAAATACCAGAAAGATGCTCTGAGTCCAGTGCCACTGTGAAACTTATCTTATTACCAAAAAGTTGCTCTGAGTTCAGTGCCACTGTGAAGACATAGCCTACTACCAGAAAGATGCTCTGAGTTGAGTGCCAACATGAAAAGTTGCCTATTACCAGAAACATGCTCAGAGTTCAGTGCCACTGTGAAACGTATCTTATTACCAAAAAGATGCTCTGAGTTCAGTGCCACTGTGAAGAGATAGCCTTTTACTAGAAAGATGCTCAGAGTTCAGTTCCACTGTGAAAATGTAGCCTATTACCAGAAAGATGCTCTGAGTTCAGTGCCACTGTGAAACATAGCCTATTACCAGAAACATGCTCAGAGTTCAGTGCCAATGTGAAACATAGTCTATTACCAGAAAGATGCTCAGAGTTCAGTGCTACTGTGAAACATAGCCTATTACCAGAAAGATGCTCTGAGTTCAGTGCTACTGTGAAGATATAGCCTACTACCAGAAAGATGCTCTGAGTTCAGTGCCAACATGAAAAGTAGCCTATTACCAGAAACATGCACAGAGTTCAGTGCCACTGTGAAATGTAACTAATTACCAGAAAGATGCTCTGAGTTTAGTGCTACTGTGAAACGTAGCCTAATACCAGAAAGATGCTCTGAGTTCAGTGCCACTGTGAAATGTACCCTATTACCAGAAAGATGCTCTGAGTTCAGTACCACTGTGAAGACATTGCCTATTACCAGAAATATGCTCTGAGTTCAGTGCCACTGTGAAATGTAGCCTATTACCAGAAAGATGCTCTCAGTTCAGTACCTCTGTGAAGACATAGCCTATTACCAGAAAGATGCTCAGAGTTCAGTGCCACTGTGAAACGTAGCCTATTAACAGAGACATGCTCTGAGTTCACTGCCACTGTGAAATATAGACTATTACCCGAAAGATGCTTTGAGTTCAGTGCCACTGTGAAACGTAGCCTATTACCTGAAAGGTGCTCTGAGTTCAGTTCCACTGTGAAATATAGCCTATTACCAGAAAGATGCTCTGAGTTCAGTGCCACTGTGAAATGTAGCCTATTACCAGAAAGATGCTCTCAGTTCAGTACCACTGTGAAGACATAGCCTATTACCAGAAGGATGCTCTGAGTTCACTGCCACTGTGAAATATAGACTATTACCCGAAAGATGCTTTGAGTTCAGTGCCACTGTGAAACGTAGCCTATTTCCTGAAAGGTGCTCTGAGTTCAGTTCCACTGTGAAATGTAGCCTATTACCAGAAAGATGCTCTGAGTTCAGTGCCACTGTGAAACGTAGACTAATACCAGAAAGATGCTCTGAGTTCAGTGCCACTGTGAAACTTAACTTATTACCAGAAAAATGCTCTGAGTTCAGTGCCACTGTGAAACGTAGCCTATTACCACAAAGATGCTCTGAGTTCAGTGCCACTGTGAAACGTAGCCTATTTCCTGAAAGGTGCTCTGAGTTCAGTGCCACTGTGAAATATAGATTATTACCAGAAAGATGTTCTGAGTTTAGTGCTACAGTGAAAAATAGCCTATTACCAGAAAGATGCTCTGAGTTCAGTGCCACTGTGAGACGTAGACAAATACCAGAAAGATGCTCTGAGTCCAGTGCCACTGTGAAACTTATCTTATTACCAAAAAGTTGCTCAGAGTTCAGTGCCACTGTGAAACATAGTCTATTACCAGAAAGATGCTCAGAGTTCAGTGCTACTGTGAAACATAGCCTATTACCAGAAAGATGCTCTGAGTTCAGTGCCACTGTGAAATGTAGCCTATTACCAGAAAGATGCTCTGAGTTCAGTGCTACTGTGAAGATATAGCCTACTACCAGAAAGATGATCTGAGTTCAGTGCCAACATGAAAAGTAGCCTATTACTAGAAACATGCACAGAGTTCAGTGCCACTGTGAAATGTAACTAATTACCAGAAAGATGCTCTGAGTTTAGTGCTACTGTGAAAGGTAGCCTAATACCAGAAATATGCTCTGAGTTCAGTGCCACTGTGAAATGTAGCCTATTACCAGAAAGATGCTCTCAGTTCAGTACCACTGTGAAGACATAGCCTATTACCAGAAAGATGCTCTGAGTTCACTGCCACTGTGAAATATAGACTATTACCCGAAAGATGCTTTGAGTTCAGTGCCACTGTGAAACGTAGCCTATTACCTGAAAGGTGCTCTGAGTTCAGTTCCACTGTGAAATATAGCCTATTACCAGAAAGATGCTCTGAGTTCAGTGCCACTGTGAAATGTAGCCTATTACCAGAAAGATGCTCTCAGTTCAGTACCACTGTGAAGACATAGCCTATTACCAGAAAGATGCTCTGAGTTCACTGCCACTGTGAAATATAGACTATTACCCGAAAGATGCTTTGAGTTCAGTGCCACTGTGAAACGTAGCCTATTTCCTGAAAGGTGCTCTGAGTTCAGTTCCACTGTGAAATATAGCCTATTACCAGAAAGATGCTCTGAGTTCAGTGCCACTGTGAAACGTAGACTAATACCAGAAAGATGCTCTGAGTTCAGTGCCACTGTGAAACTTAACTTATTACCAGAAAAATGCTCTGAGTTCAGTGCCACTGTGAAACGTAGCCTATTACCACAAAGATGCTCTGAGTTCAGTGCCACTGTGAAATATAGATTATTACCAGAAAGATGTTCTGAGTTTAGTGCTACAGTGAAATATAGCCTATTACCAGAAAGATGCTCTGAGTTCAGTGCCACTGTGAGACGTAGACAAATACCAGAAAGATGCTCTGAGTCCAGTGCCACTGTGAAACTTATCTTATTACCAAAAAGTTGCTCTGAGTTCAGTGCCACTGTGAAGACATAGCCTACTACCAGAAAGATGCTCTGAGTTGAGTGCCAACATGAAAAGTAGCCTATTACCAGAAACATGCTCAGAGTTCAGTGCCACTGTGAAACGTATCTTATTACCAAAAAGATGCTCTGAGTTCAGTGCCACTGTGAAGAGATAGCCTTTTACTAGAAAGATGCTCAGAGTTCAGTTCCACTGTGAAAATGTAGCCTATTACCAGAAAGATGCTCTGAGTTCAGTGCCACTGTGAAACATAGCCTATTACCAGAAACATGCTCAGAGTTCAGTGCCACTGTGAAACATAGTCTATTACCAGAAAGATGCTCAGAGTTCAGTGCTACTGTGAAACATAGCCTATTACCAGAAAGATGCTCTGAGTTCAGTGCCACTGTGAAATGTAGCCTATTACCAGAAAGATGCTCTGAGTTCAGTGCTACTGTGAAGATATAGCCTACTACCAGAAAGATGCTCTGAGTTCAGTGCCAACATGAAAAGTAGCCTATTACCAGAAACATGCACAGAGTTCAGTGCCACTGTGAAATGTAACTAATTACCAGAAAGATGCTCTGAGTTTAGTGCTACTGTGAAACGTAGCCTAATACCAGAAAGATGCTCTGAGTTCAGTGCCACTGTGAAATGTACCCTATTACCAGAAAGATGCTCTGAGTTCAGTACCACTGTGAAGACATAGCCTATTACCAGAAATATGCTCTGAGTTCAGTGCCACTGTGAAATGTAGCCTATTACCAGAAAGATGCTCTCAGTTCAGTACCACTGTGAAGACATAGCCTATTACCAGAAAGATGCTCTGAGTTCAGTGCCACTGTGAAACGTAGCCTATTAACAGAGACATGCTCTGAGTTCACTGCCACTGTGAAATATAGACTATTACCCGAAAGATGCTTTGAGTTCAGTGCCACTGTGAAACGTAGCCTATTACCTGAAAGGTGCTCTGAGTTCAGTTCCACTGTGAAATATAGCCTATTACCAGAAAGATGCTCTGAGTTCAGTGCCACTGTGAAATGTAGCCTATTACCAGAAAGATGCTCTCAGTTCAGTACCACTGTGAAGACATAGCCTATTACCAGAAAGATGCTCTGAGTTCAGTGCCACTTTGAAACGTAGCCTATTTCCTGAAAGGTGCTCTGAGTTCAGTGCCACTGTGAAACGTAGCCTATTTCCTGAAAGGTGCTCTGTGTTCAGTTCCACTGTGAAATATAGCCTATTACCAGAAAGATGCTCTGAGTTCAGTGCCACTGTGAGACGTAGACAAATACCAGAAAGATGCTCTGAGTCCAGTGCCACTGTGAAACTTATCTTATTACCAAAAAGTTGCTCTGAGTTCAGTGCCACTGTGAAGACATAGCCTACTACCAGAAAGATGCTCTGAGTTGAGTGCCAACATGAAAAGTAGCCTATTACCAGAAACATGCTCAGAGTTCAGTGCCACTGTGAAACGTATCTTATTACCAAAAAGATGCTCTGAGTTCAGTGCCACTGTGAAGAGATAGCCTTTTACTAGAAAGATGCTCAGAGTTCAGTTCCACTGTGAAAATGTAGCCTATTACCAGAAAGATGCTCTGAGTTCAGTGCCACTGTGAAACATAGCCTATTACCAGAAACATGCTCAGAGTTCAGTGCCACTGTGAAACATAGTCTATTACCAGAAAGATGCTCAGAGTTCAGTGCTACTGTGAAACATAGCCTATTACCAGAAAGATGCTCTGAGTTCAGTGCCACTGTGAAATGTAGCCTATTACCAGAAAGATGCTCTGAGTTCAGTGCTACTGTGAAGATATAGCCTACTACTAGAAAGATGCTCTGAGTTCAGTGCCAACATGAAAAGTAGCCTATTACCAGAAACATGCACAGAGTTCAGTGCCACTGTGAAATGTAACTAATTACCAGAAAGATGCTCTGAGTTTAGTGCTACTGTGAAACGTAGCCTAATACCAGAAAGATGCTCTGAGTTCAGTGCCACTGTGAAATGTACCCTATTACCAGAAAGATGCTCTGAGTTCAGTACCACTGTGAAGACATAGCCTATTACCAGAAATATGCTCTGAGTTCAGTGCCACTGTGAAATGTAGCCTATTACCAGAAAGATGCTCTCAGTTCAGTACCACTGTGAAGACATAGCCTATTACCAGAAAATGCTCTGAGTTCAGTGCCACTGTGAAACGTAGCCTATTAACAGAGGCATGCTCTGAGTTCACTGCCACTGTGAAATATAGACTATTACCCGAAAGATGCTTTGAGTTCAGTGCCACTGTGAAACGTAGCCTATTACCTGAAAGGTGCTCTGAGTTCAGTTCCACTGTGAAGACATAGCCTATTACCAGAAAGATGCTCTGAGTTCAGTGCCACTGTGAAATATAGACTATTACCAGAAAGATGTTCTGAGTTTAGTGCTACTGTGAAATATAGCCTATTACCAGA
Organism: Hemitrygon akajei; assembly: GCF_048418815.1. NCBI lineage: Eukaryota > Metazoa > Chordata > Chondrichthyes > Myliobatiformes > Dasyatidae > Hemitrygon > Hemitrygon akajei. The sequence goes on from NC_133125.1 coordinate 63,241,057, forward strand.
AAGATGCTCTGAGTTCAGTGCCACTGTGAAATGTAGCCTATTACCAGAAAGATGCTCTGAGTTCAGTGCCACTGTGAAGACATAGACTGCTACCTGAAAGATGCTCTGAGTTCAGTGCCAACATGAAAAGTAGCCTATTACCAGAAACATGCTAGGAGTTCAGTGCCACTGTGAAACGTACCTTATTACAAAAAAGATGCTCTGAGTTCAGTGCCACTGTGAAGAGATAGCCTTTTACTAGAAAGATGCTCAGAGTTCAGTTCCACTGTGAAAATGTAGCCTATTACCAGAAAGATGCTCTGAGTTCAGTGCCACTGTGAAACATAGCCTATTACCAGAAACATGCTCAGAGTTCAGTGCCACTGTGAAACATAGTCTATTACCAGAAAGATGCTCAGAGTTCAGTGCTACTGTGAAACATAGCCTATTACCAGAAAGATGCTCTGAGTTCAGTGCCACTGTGAAATGTAGCCTATTACCAGAAAGTTGCTCTGAGTTCAGTGCTACTGTGAAGATATAGCCTACTACCAGAAAGATGATCTGAGTTCAGTGCCAACATGAAAAGTAGCCTATTACTAGAAACATGCACAGAGTTCAGTGCCACTGTGAAATGTAACTAATTACCAGAAAGATGCTCTGAGTTTAGTGCTACTGTGAAACGTAGCCTAATACCAGAAAGATGCTCTGAGTTCAGTGCCACTGTGAAATGTGCCCTATTACCAGAAAGATGCTCTGAGTTCAGTACCACTGTGAAGACATCGCCTATTACCAGAAAGATGCTCTGAGTTCAGTGCCACTGTGAAATGTGCCCTATTACCAGAAAGATGCTCTGAGTTCAGTACCACTGTGAAGACATAGCCTATTACCAGAAATATGCTCTGAGATCAGTGCCACTGTGAAATGTAGCCTATTACCAGAAAGATGCTCTCAGTTCAGTACCACTGTGAAGACATAGCCTATTACCAGAAAGATGCTCTGAGTTCACTGCCACTGTGAAATATAGACTATTACCCGAAAGATGCTTTGAGTTCAGTGCCACTGTGAAACGTAGCCTATTACCAGAAAGATGCTCTGAGTTCAGTGCCACTGTGAAATGTAGCCTATTACCAGAAAGATGCTCTGAGTTCAGTGCTACTGTGAAGATATAGCCTACTACCAGAAAGATGCTCTGAGTTCAGTGCCAACATGAAAAGTAGCCTATTACCAGAAACATGCACAGAGTTCAGTGCCACTGTGAAATGTAACTATTTACCAGAAAGATGCTCTGAGTTTAGTGCTACTGTGAAACGTAGCCTAATACCAGAAAGATGCTCTGAGATCAGTGCCACTGTGAAATGTACCCTATTACCAGAAAGATGCTCTGAGTTCAGTACCACTGCGAAGACATAGCCTATTACCAGAAATATGCTCTGAGTTCAGTGCCACTGTGAAATATAGACTATTACCCGAAAGATGCTCTGAGTTCAGTGCCACTGTGAAACGTAGACTAATACCACAAAGATGCTCTGAGTTCAGTGCCACTGTGAAATATAGACTATTACCAGAAAGATGTTCTGAGTTTAGTGCTACAGTGAAATATAGCCTATTACCAGAAAGATGCTCTGAGTTCAGTGCCACTGTGAGACGTAGACTAATACCAGAAAGATGCTCTGAGTTCAGTGCCACTGTGAAACTTATCTTATTACTAAAAAGTTGCTCTGAGTTCAGTGCCACTGTGAAGACATAGACTACTACCTGAAAGATGCTCTGAGTTGAGTACCAACATGAAAAGTAGCCTATTACCAGAAACATGCTCAGAGTTCAGTGCCACTGTGAAACGTATCTTATTACCAAAAAGATGCTCTGAGTTCAGTGCCACTGTGAAGAGATAGCCTTTTACTAGAAAGATGCTCAGAGTTCAGTTCCACTGTGAAAATGTAGCCTATTACCAGAAAGATGCTCTGAGTTCAGTGCCACTGTGAAACATAGCCTATTACCAGAAACATGCTCAGAGTTCAGTGCCACTGTGAAACATAGTCTATTACCAGAAAGATGCTCAGAGTTCAGTGCTACTGTGAAACATAGCCTATTACCAGAAAGATGCTCTGAGTTCAGTGCCACTGTGAAATGTAGCCTATTACCAGAAAGATGCTCTGAGTTCAGTGCTACTGTGAAGATATAGCCTACTACCAGAAAGATGATCTGAGTTCAGTGCCAACATGAAAAGTAGCCTATTACTAGAAACATGCACAGAGTTCAGTGCCACTGTGAAATGTAACTAATTACCAGAAAGATGCTCTGAGTTTAGTGCTACTGTGAAAGGTAGCCTAATACCAGAAAGATGCTCTGAGTTCAGTGCCACTGTGAAATGTGCCCTATTACCAGAAAGATGCTCTGAGTTCAGTACCACTGTGAAGACATAGCCTATTACCAGAAATATGCTCTGAGTTCAGTGCCACTGTGAAATGTAGCCTATTACCAGAAAGATGCTCTCAGTTCAGTACCACTGTGAAGACATAGCCTATTACCAGAAAGATGCTCTGAGTTCACTGCCACTGTGAAATATAGACTATTACCCGAAAGATGCTTTGAGTTCAGTGCCACTGTGAAACGTAGCCTATTACCTGAAAGGTGCTCTGAGTTCAGTTCCACTGTGAAATATAGCCTATTACCAGAAAGATGCTCTGAGTTCAGTGCCACTGTGAAATGTAGCCTATTACCAGAAAGATGCTCTCAGTTCAGTACCACTGTGAAGACATAGCCTATTACCAGAAAGATGCTCTGAGTTCACTGCCACTGTGAAATATAGACTATTACCCGAAAGATGCTTTGAGTTCAGTGCCACTGTGAAACGTAGCCTATTACCTGAAAGGTGCTCTGAGTTCAGTTCCACTGTGAAATATAGCCTATTACCAGAAAGATGCTCTGAGTTCAGTGCCACTGTGAAATGTAGCCTATTACCAGAAAGATGCTCTCAGTTCAGTACCACTGTGAAGACATAGCCTATTACCAGAAAGATGCTCTGAGTTCACTGCCACTGTGAAATATAGACTATTACCCGAAAGATGCTTTGAGTTCAGTGCCACTGTGAAACGTAGCCTATTTCCTGAAAGGTGCTCTGAGTTCAGTTCCACTGTGAAATATTGCCTATTACCAGAAAAATGCTCTGAGTTCAGTGCCACTGTGAAACGTAGACTAATACCAGAAAGATGCTCTGAGTTCAGTGCCACTGTGAAACTTAACTTATTACCAGAAAAATGCTCTGAGTTCAGTGCCACTGTGAAACGTAGCCTATTACCACAAAGATGCTCTGAGTTCAGTGCCACTGTGAAATATAGATTATTACCAGAAAGATGTTCTGAGTTTAGTGCTACAGTGAAATATAGCCTATTACCAGAAAGATGCTCTGAGTTCAGTGCCACTGTGAGACGTAGACAAATACCAGAAAGATGCTCTGAGTCCAGTGCCACTGTGAAACTTATCTTATTACCAAAAAGTTGCTCTGAGTTCAGTGCCACTGTGAAGACATAGCCTACTACCAGAAAGATGCTCTGAGTTGAGTGCCAACATGAAAAGTAGCCTATTACCAGAAACATGCTCAGAGTTCAGTGCCACTGTGAAACGTATCTTATTACCAAAAAGATGCTCTGAGTTCAGTGCCACTGTGAAGAGATAGCCTTTTACTAGAAAGATGCTCAGAGTTCAGTTCCACTGTGAAAATGTAGCCTATTACCAGAAAGATGCTCTGAGTTCAGTGCCACTGTGAAACATAGCCTATTACCAGAAACATGCTCAGAGTTCAGTGCCACTGTGAAACATAGTCTATTACCAGAAAGATGCTCAGAGTTCAGTGCTACTGTGAAACATAGCCTATTACCAGAAAGATGCTCTGAGTTCAGTGCCACTGTGAAATGTAGCCTATTACCAGAAAGATGCTCTGAGTTCAGTGCTACTGTGAAGATATAGCCTACTACCAGAAAGATGCTCTGAGTTCAGTGCCAACATGAAAAGTAGCATATTACCAGAAACATGCACAGAGTTCAGTGCCACTGTGAAATGTAACTAATTACCAGAAAGATGCTCTGAGTTTAGTGCTACTGTGAAACGTAGCCTAATACCAGAAAGATGCTCTGAGTTCAGTGCCACTGTGAAATGTACCCTATTACCAGAAAGATGCTCTGAGTTCAGTACCACTGTGAAGACATAGCCTATTACCAGAAATATGCTCTGAGTTCAGTGCCACTGTGAAACGTAGCCTATTAACAGAGACATGCTCTGAGTTCACTGCCACTGTGAAATATAGACTATTACCCGAAAGATGCTTTGAGTTCAGTGCTACTGTGAAACGTAGCCTATTACCTGAAAGGTGCTCTGAGTTCAGTTCCACTGTGAAATATAGCCTATTACCAGAAAGATGCTCTGAGTTCAGTGCCACTGTGAAATGTAGCCTATTACCAGAAAGATGCTCTCAGTTCAGTACCACTGTGAAGACATAGCCTATTACCAGAAAGATGCTCTGAGTTCAGTGCCACTGTGAAACGTAGCCTATTTCCTGAAAGGTGCTCTGAGTTCAGTGCCACTGTGAAACGTAGCCTATTTCCTGAAAGGTGCTCTGTGTTCAGTTCCACTGTGAAATATAGCCTATTACCAGAAAGATGCTCTGAGTTCAGTGCCACTGTGAGACGTAGACAAATACCAGAAAGATGCTCTGAGTCCAGTGCCACTGTGAAACTTATCTTATTACCAAAAAGTTGCTCTGAGTTCAGTGCCACTGTGAAGACATAGCCTACTACCAGAAAGATGCTCTGAGTTGAGTGCCAACATGAAAAGTAGCCTATTACCAGAAACATGCTCAGAGTTCAGTGCCACTGTGAAACGTATCTTATTACCAAAAAGATGCTCTGAGTTCAGTGCCACTGTGAAGAGATAGCCTTTTACTAGAAAGATGCTCAGAGTTCAGTTCCACTGTGAAAATGTAGCCTATTACCAGAAAGATGCTCTGTTCAGTGCCACTGTGAAACATAGCCTATTACCAGAAACATGCTCAGAGTTCAGTGCCACTGTGAAACATAGTCTATTACCAGAAAGATGCTCAGAGTTCAGTGCTACTGTGAAACATAGCCTATTACCAGAAAGATGCTCTGAGTTCAGTGCCACTGTGAAATGTAGCCTATTACCAGAAAGATGCTCTGAGTTCAGTGCTACTGTGAAGATATAGCCTACTACTAGAAAGATGCTCTGAGTTCAGTGCCAACATGAAAAGTAGCCTATTACCAGAAACATGCACAGAGTTCAGTGCCACTGTGAAATGTAACTAATTACCAGAAAGATGCTCTGAGTTTAGTGCTACTGTGAAACGTAGCCTAATACCAGAAAGATGCTCTGAGTTCAGTGCCACTGTGAAATGTACCCTATTACCAGAAAGATGCTCTGAGTTCAGTACCACTGTGAAGACATAGCCTATTACCAGAAATATGCTCTGAGTTCAGTGCCACTGTGAAATGTAGCCTATTACCAGAAAGATGCTCTCAGTTCAGTACCACTGTGAAGACATAGCCTATTACCAGAAAGATGCTCTGAGTTCAGTGCCACTGTGAAACGTAGCCTATTAACAGAGACATGCTCTGAGTTCACTGCCACTGTGAAATATAGACTATTACCCGAAAGATGCTTTGAGTTCAGTGCCACTGTGAAACGTAGCCTATTACCTGAAAGGTGCTCTGAGTTCAGTTCCACTGTGAAATATAGACTATTACCAGAAAGATGTTCTGAGTTTAGTGCTACTGTGAAATATAGCCTATTACCAGAAAGATGCTCTGAGTTCAGTGCCACTGTGAAGACATAGACTGCTACCTGAAAGATGCTCTGAGTTCAGTGCCAACATGAAAAGTAGCCTATTACCAGAAACATGCTAGGAGTTCAGTGCCACTGTGAAACGTACCTTATTACAAAAAAGATGCTCTGAGTTCAGTGCCACTGTGAAGAGATAGCCTTTTACTAGAAAGATGCTCAGAGTTCAGTTCCACTGTGAAAATGTAGCCTATTACCAGAAAGATGCTCTGAGTTCAGTGCCACTGTGAAACATAGCCTATTACCAGAAACATGCTCAGAGTTCAGTGCCACTGTGAAACATAGTCTATTACCAGAAAGATGCTCAGAGTTCAGTGCTACTGTGAAACATAGCCTATTACCAGAAAGATGCTCTGAGTTCAGTGCCACTGTGAAATGTAGCCTATTACCAGAAAGATGCTCTGAGTTCAGTGCTACTGTGAAGATATAGCCTACTACCAGAAAGATGATCTGAGTTCAGTGCCAACATGAAAAGTAGCCTATTACTAGAAACATGCACAGAGTTCAGTGCCACTGTGAAATGTAACTAATTACCAGAAAGATGCTCTGAGTTTAGTGCTACTGTGAAACGTAGCCTAATACCAGAAAGATGCTCTGAGTTCAGTGCCACTGTGAAATGTGCCCTATTACCAGAAAGATGCTCTGAGTTCAGTACCACTGTGAAGACATCGCCTATTACCAGAAAGATGCTCTGAGTTCAGTGCCACTGTGAAATGTGCCCTATTACCAGAAAGATGCTCTGAGTTCAGTACCACTGTGAAGACATAGCCTATTACCAGAAATATGCTCTGAGATCAGTGCCACTGTGAAATGTAGCCTATTACCAGAAAGATGCTCTCAGTTCAGTACCACTGTGAAGACATAGCCTATTACCAGAAAGATGCTCTGAGTTCACTGCCACTGTGAAATATAGACTATTACCCGAAAGATGCTTTGAGTTCAGTGCCACTGTGAAACGTAGCCTATTTCCTGAAAGGTGCTCTGAGTTCAGTTCCACTGTGAAATATAGCCTATTACCAGAAAGATGCTCTGAGTTCAGTGCCACTGTGAAACGTAGACTAATACCAGAAAGATGCTCTGAGTTCAGTGCCACTGTGAAACTTAACTTATTACCAGAAAAATGCTCTGAGTTCAGTGCCACTGTGAAACGTAGCCTATTACCACAAAGATGCTCTGAGTTCAGTGCCACTGTGAAATATAGATTATTACCAGAAAGATGTTCTGAGTTTAGTGCTACAGTGAAATATAGCCTATTACCAGAAAGATGCTCTGAGTTCAGTGCCACTGTGAGACGTAGACAAATACCAGAAAGATGCTCTGAGTCCAGTGCCACTGTGAAACTTATCTTATTACCAAAAAGTTGCTCTGAGTTCAGTGCCACTGTGAAGACATAGCCTACTACCAGAAAGTTGCTCTGAGTTGAGTGCCAACATGAAAAGTAGCCTATTACCAGAAACATGCTCAGAGTTCAGTGCCACTGTGAAACGTATCTTATTACCAAAAAGATGCTCTGAGTTCAGTGCCACTGTGAAGAGATAGCCTTTTACTAGAAAGATGCTCAGAGTTCAGTTCCACTGTGAAAATGTAGCCTATTACCAGAAAGATGCTCTGAGTTCAGTGCCACTGTGAAACATAGCCTATTACCAGAAACATGCTCAGAGTTCAGTGCCACTGTGAAACATAGTCTATTACCAGAAAGATGCTCAGAGTTCAGTGCTACTGTGAAACATAGCCTATTACCAGAAAGATGCTCTGAGTTCAGTGCCACTGTGAAATGTAGCCTATTACCAGAAAGATGCTCTGAGTTCAGTGCTACTGTGAAGATATAGCCTACTACCAGAAAGATGCTCTGAGTTCAGTGCCAACATGAAAAGTAGCCTATTACCAGAAACATGCACAGAGTTCAGTGCCACTGTGAAATGTAACTAATTACCAGAAAGATGCTCTGAGTTTAGTGCTACTGTGAAACGTAGCCTAATACCAGAAAGATGCTCTGAGTTCAGTGCCACTGTGAAATGTACCCTATTACCAGAAAGATGCTCTGAGTTCAGTACCACTGTGAAGACATAGCCTATTACCAGAAATATGCTCTGAGTTCTGTGCCACTGTGAAATGTAGCCTATTACCAGAAAGATGCTCTCAGTTCAGTACCACTGTGAAGACATAGCCTATTACCAGAAAGATGCTCTGAGTTCAGTGCCACTGTGAAACGTAGCCTATTAACAGAGACATGCTCTGAGTTCACTGCCACTGTGAAATATAGACTATTACCCGAAAGATGCTTTGAGTTCAGTGCCACTGTGAAACGTAGCCTATTACCTGAAAGGTGCTCTGAGTTCAGTTCCACTGTGAAATATAGCCTATTACCAGAAAGATGCTCTGAGTTCAGTGCCACTGTGAAATGTAGCCTATTACCAGAAAGATGCTCTCAGTTCAGTACCACTGTGAAGACATAGCCTATTACCAGAAAGATGCTCTGAGTTCAGTGCCACTGTGAAACGTAGCCTATTTCCTGAAAGGTGCTCTGAGTTCAGTGCCACTGTGAAATGTAGCCTATTACCAGAAAGATGCTCTCAGTTCAGTACCACTGTGAAGACATAGCCTATTACCAGAAAGATGCTCTGAGTTCAGTGCCACTGTGAAACGTAGCCTATTAACAGAGACATGCTCTGAGTTCACTGCCACTGTGAAATATAGACTATTACCCGAAAGATGCTTTGAGTTCAGTGCCACTGTGAAACGTAGCCTATTACCTGAAAGGTGCTCTGAGTTCAGTTCCACTGTGAAATATAGCCTATTACCAGAAAGATGCTCTGAGTTCAGTGCCACTGTGAAATGTAGCCTATTACCAGAAAGATGCTCTCAGTTCAGTACCACTGTGAAGACATAGCCTATTACCAGAAAGATGCTCTGAGTTCAGTGCCACTGTGAAACGTAGCCTATTTCCTGAAAGGTGCTCTGAGTTCAGTGCCACTGTGAAACGTAGCCTATTTCCTGAAAGGTGCTCTGTGTTCAGTTCCACTGTGAAATATAGCCTATTACCAGAAAGATGCTCTGAGTTCAGTGCCACTGTGAGACGTAGACAAATACCAGAAAGATGCTCTGAGTCCAGTGCCACTGTGAAACTTATCTTATTACCAAAAAGTTGCTCTGAGTTCAGTGCCACTGTGAAGACATAGCCTACTACCAGAAAGATGCTCTGAGTTGAGTGCCAACATGAAAAGTAGCCTATTACCAGAAACATGCTCAGAGTTCAGTGCCACTGTGAAACGTATCTTATTACCAAAAAGATGCTCTGAGTTCAGTGCCACTGTGAAGAGATAGCCTTTTACTAGAAAGATGCTCAGAGTTCAGTTCCACTGTGAAAATGTAGCCTATTACCAGAAAGATGCTCTGAGTTCAGTGCCACTGTGAAACATAGCCTATTACCAGAAACATGCTCAGAGTTCAGTGCCACTGTGAAACATAGTCTATTACCAGAAAGATGCTCAGAGTTCAGTGCTACTGTGAAACATAGCCTATTACCAGAAAGATGCTCTGAGTTCAGTGCCACTGTGAAATGTAGCCTATTACCAGAAAGATGCTCTGAGTTCAGTGCTACTGTGAAGATATAGCCTACTACTAGAAAGATGCTCTGAGTTCAGTGCCAACATGAAAAGTAGCCTATTACCAGAAACATGCACAGAGTTCAGTGCCACTGTGAAATGTAACTAATTACCAGAAAGATGCTCTGAGTTTAGTGCTACTGTGAAACGTAGCCTAATACCAGAAAGATGCTCTGAGTTCAGTGCCACTGTGAAATGTACCCTATTACCAGAAAGATGCTCTGAGTTCAGTACCACTGTGAAGACATAGCCTATTACCAGAAATATGCTCTGAGTTCAGTGCCACTGTGAAATGTAGCCTATTACCAGAAAGATGCTCTCAGTTCAGTACCACTGTGAAGACATAGCCTATTACCAGAAAGATGCTCTGAGTTCAGTGCCACTGTGAAACGTAGCCTATTAACAGAGACATGCTCTGAGTTCACTGCCACTGTGAAATATAGACTATTACCCGAAAGATGCTTTGAGTTCAGTGCCACTGTGAAACGTAGCCTATTACCTGAAAGGTGCTCTGAGTTCAGTTCCACTGTGAAGACATAGCCTATTACCAGAAAGATGCTCTGAGTTCAGTGCCACTGTGAAATATAGACTATTACCAGAAAGATGTTCTGAGTTTAGTGCTACTGTGAAATATAGCCTATTACCAGAAAGATGCTCTGAGTTCAGTGCCACTGTGAAATGTAGCCTATTACCAGAAAGATGCTCTGAGTTCAGTGCCACTGTGAAGACATAGACTGCTACCTGAAAGATGCTCTGAGTTCAGTGCCAACATGAAAAGTAGCCTATTACCAGAAACATGCTAGGAGTTCAGTGCCACTGTGAAACGTACCTTATTACAAAAAAGATGCTCTGAGTTCAGTGCCACTGTGAAGAGATAGCCTTTTACTAGAAAGATGCTCAGAGTTCAGTTCCACTGTGAAAATGTAGCCTATTACCAGAAAGATGCTCTGAGTTCAGTGCCACTGTGAAACATAGCCTATTACCAGAAACATGCTCAGAGTTCAGTGCCACTGTGAAACATAGTCTATTACCAGAAAGATGCTCAGAGTTCAGTGCTACTGTGAAACATAGCCTATTACGTGAAAGATGCTCTGAGTTCAGTGCCACTGTGAAATGTAGCCTATTACCAGAAAGATGCTCTGAGTTCAGTGCTACTGTGAAGATATAGCCTACTACCAGAAAGATGATCTGAGTTCAGTGCCAACATGAAAAGTAGCCTATTACTAGAAACATGCACAGAGTTCAGTGCCACTGTGAAATGTAACTAATTACCAGAAAGATGCTCTGAGTTTAGTGCTACTATGAAACGTAGCCTAATACCAGAAAGATGCTCTGAGTTCAGTGCCACTGTGAAATGTGCCCTATTACCAGAAAGATGCTCTGAGTTCAGTACCACTGTGAAGACATCGCCTATTACCAGAAAGATGCTCTGAGTTCAGTGCCACTGTGAAATGTGCCCTATTACCAGAAAGATGCTCTGAGTTCAGTACCACTGTGAAGACATAGCCTATTACAAGAAATATGCTCTGAGATCAGTGCCACTGTGAAATGTAGCCTATTACCAGAAAGATGCTCTCAGTTCAGTACCACTGTGAAGACATAGCCTATTACCAGAAAGATGCTCTGAGTTCACTGCCACTGTGAAATATAGACTATTACCCGAAAGATGCTTTGAGTTCAGTGCCACTGTGAAACGTAGCCTATTACCAGAAAGATGCTCTGAGTTCAGTGCCACTGTGAAATGTAGCCTATTACCAGAAAGATGCTCTGAGTTCAGTGCTACTGTGAAGATATAGCCTACTACCAGAAAGATGCTCTGAGTTCAGTGCCAACATGAAAAGTAGCCTATTACCAGAAACATGCACAGAGTTCAGTGCCACTGTGAAATGTAACTAATTACCAGAAAGATGCTCTGAGTTTAGTGCTACTGTGAAACGTAGCCTAATACCAGAAAGATGCTCTGAGATCAGTGCCACTGTGAAATGTACCCTATTACCAGAAAGATGCTCTGAGTTCAGTACCACTGCGAAGACATAGCCTATTACCAGAAATATGCTCTGAGTTCAGTGCCACTGTGAAATATAGACTATTACCCGAAAGATGCTCTGAGTTCAGTGCCACTGTGAAACGTAGACTAATACCACAAAGATGCTCTGAGTTCAGTGCCACTGTGAAATATAGACTATTACCAGAAAGATGTTCTGAGTTTAGTGCTACAGTGAAATATAGCCTATTACCAGAAAGATGCTCTGAGTTCAGTGCCACTGTGAAATGTAGCCTATTACCAGAAAGATGCTCTGAGTTCAGTGCTACTGTGAAGATATAGCCTACTACCAGAAAGATGATCTGAGTTCAGTGCCAACATGAAAAGTAGCCTATTACTAGAAACATGCACAGAGTTCAGTGCCACTGTGAAATGTAACTAATTACCAGAAAGATGCTCTGAGTTTAGTGCTACTGTGAAACGTAGCCTAATACCAGAAAGATGCTCTGAGTTCAGTGCCACTGTGAAATGTGCCCTATTACCAGAAAGATGCTCTGAGTTCAGTACCACTGTGAAGACATCGCCTATTACCAGAAAGATGCTCTGAGTTCAGTGCCACTGTGAAATGTGCCCTATTACCAGAAAGATGCTCTGAGTTCAGTACCACTGTGAAGACATAGCCTATTACAAGAAATATGCTCTGAGATCAGTGCCACTGTGAAATGTAGCCTATTACCAGAAAGATGCTCTCAGTTCAGTACCACTGTGAAGACATAGCCTATTACCAGAAAGATGCTCTGAGTTCACTGCCACTGTGAAATATAGACTATTACCCGAAAGATGCTTTGAGTTCAGTGCCACTGTGAAACGTAGCCTATTACCAGAAAGATGCTCTGAGTTCAGTGCCACTGTGAAATGTAGCCTATTACCAGAAAGATGCTCTGAGTTCAGTGCTACTGTGAAGATATAGCCTACTACCAGAAAGATGCTCTGAGTTCAGTGCCAACATGAAAAGTAGCCTATTACCAGAAACATGCACAGAGTTCAGTGCCACTGTGAAATGTAGCCTATTACCAGAAAGATGCTCTCAGTTCAGTACCACTGTGAAGACATAGCCTATTACCAGAAAGATGCTCTGAGTTCAGTGCCACTGTGAAACGTAGCCTATTAACAGAGACATGCTCTGAGTTCACTGCCACTGTGAAATATAGACTATTACCCGAAAGATGCTTTGAGTTCAGTGCCACTGTGAAACGTAGCCTATTACCTGAAAGGTGCTCTGAGTTCAGTTCCACTGTGAAATATAGACTATTACCAGAAAGATGTTCTGAGTTTAGTGCTACTGTGAAATATAGCCTATTACCAGAAAGATGCTCTGAGTTCAGTGCCACTGTGAAATGTAGCCTATTACCAGAAAGATGCTCTGAGTTCAGTGCCACTGTGAAGACATAGACTGCTACCTGAAAGATGCTCTGAGTTCAGTGCCAACATGAAAAGTAGCCTATTACCAGAAACATGCTAGGAGTTCAGTGCCACTGTGAAACGTACCTTATTACAAAAAAGATGCTCTGAGTTCAGTGCCACTGTGAAGAGATAGCCTTTTACTAGAAAGATGCTCAGAGTTCAGTTCCACTGTGAAAATGTAGCCTATTACCAGAAAGATGCTCTGAGTTCAGTGCCACTGTGAAACATAGCCTATTACCAGAAACATGCTCAGAGTTCAGTGCCACTGTGAAACATAGTCTATTACCAGAAAGATGCTCAGAGTTCAGTGCTACTGTGAAACATAGCCTATTACCAGAAAGATGCTCTGAGTTCAGTGCCACTGTGAAATGTAGCCTATTACCAGAAAGATGCTCTGAGTTCAGTGCTACTGTGAAGATATAGCCTACTACCAGAAAGATGATCTGAGTTCAGTGCCAACATGAAAAGTAGCCTATTACTAGAAACATGCACAGAGTTCAGTGCCACTGTGAAATGTAACTAATTACCAGAAAGATGCTCTGAGTTTAGTGCTACTGTGAAACGTAGCCTAATACCAGAAAGATGCTCTGAGTTCAGTGCCACTGTGAAATGTGCCCTATTACCAGAAAGATGCTCTGAGTTCAGTACCACTGTGAAGACATCGCCTATTACCAGAAAGATGCTCTGAGTTCAGTGCCACTGTGAAATGTGCCCTATTACCAGAAAGATGCTCTGAGTTCAGTACCACTGTGAAGACATAGCCTATTACCAGAAATATGCTCTGAGATCAGTGCCACTGTGAAATGTAGCCTATTACCAGAAAGATGCTCTCAGTTCAGTACCACTGTGAAGACATAGCCTATTACCAGAAAGATGCTCTGAGTTCACTGCCACTGTGAAATATAGACTATTACCCGAAAGATGCTTTGAGTTCAGTGCCACTGTGAAACGTAGCCTATTTCCTGAAAGGTGCTCTGAGTTCAGTTCCACTGTGAAATATAGCCTATTACCAGAAAGATGCTCTGAGTTCAGTGCCACTGTGAAACGTAGACTAATACCAGAAAGATGCTCTGAGTTCAGTGCCACTGTGAAACTTAACTTATTACCAGAAAAATGCTCTGAGTTCAGTGCCACTGTGAAACGTAGCCTATTACCACAAAGATGCTCTGAGTTCAGTGCCACTGTGAGACGTAGACAAATACCAGAAAGATGCTCTGAGTCCAGTGCCACTGTGAAACTTATCTTATTACCAAAAAGTTGCTCTGAGTTCAGTGCCACTGTGAAGACATAGCCTACTACCAGAAAGATGCTCTGAGTTGAGTGCCAACATGAAAAGTAGCCTATTACCAGAAACATGCTCAGAGTTCAGTGCCACTGTGAAACGTATCTTATTACCAAAAAGATGCTCTGAGTTCAGTGCCACTGTGAAGAGATAGCCTTTTACTAGAAAGATGCTCAGAGTTCAGTTCCACTGTGAAAATGTAGCCTATTACCAGAAAGATGCTCTGAGTTCAGTGCCACTGTGAAACATAGCCTATTACCAGAAACATGCTCAGAGTTCAGTGCCACTGTGAAACATAGTCTATTACCAGAAAGATGCTCAGAGTTCAGTGCTACTGTGAAACATAGCCTATTACCAGAAAGATGCTCTGAGTTCAGTGCCACTGTGAAATGTAGCCTATTACCAGAAAGATGCTCTGAGTTCAGTGCTACTGTGAAGATATAGCCTACTACTAGAAAGATGCTCTGAGTTCAGTGCCAACATGAAAAGTAGCCTATTACCAGAAACATGCACAGAGTTCAGTGCCACTGTGAAATGTAACTAATTACCAGAAAGATGCTCTGAGTTTAGTGCTACTGTGAAACGTAGCCTAATACCAGAAAGATGCTCTGAGTTCAGTGCCACTGTGAAATGTACCCTATTACCAGAAAGATGCTCTGAGTTCAGTACCACTGTGAAGACATAGCCTATTACCAGAAATATGCTCTGAGTTCAGTGCCACTGTGAAATGTAGCCTATTACCAGAAAGATGCTCTCAGTTCAGTACCACTGTGAAGACATAGCCTATTACCAGAAAGATGCTCTGAGTTCAGTGCCACTGTGAAACGTAGCCTATTAACAGAGACATGCTCTGAGTTCACTGCCACTGTGAAATATAGACTATTACCCGAAAGATGCTTTGAGTTCAGTGCCACTGTGAAACGTAGCCTATTACCTGAAAGGTGCTCTGAGTTCAGTTCCACTGTGAAGACATAGCCTATTACCAGAAAGATGCTCTGAGTTCAGTGCCACTGTGAAATATAGACTATTACCAGAAAGATGTTCTGAGTTTAGTGCTACTGTGAAATATAGCCTATTACCAGAAAGATGCTCTGAGTTCAGTGCCACTGTGAAATGTAGCCTATTACCAGAAAGATGCTCTGAGTTCAGTGCCACTGTGAAGACATAGACTGCTACCTGAAAGATGCTCTGAGTTCAGTGCCAACATGAAAAGTAGCCTATTACCAGAAACATGCTAGGAGTTCAGTGCCACTGTGAAACGTACCTTATTACAAAAAAGATGCTCTGAGTTCAGTGCCACTGTGAAGAGATAGCCTTTTACTAGAAAGATGCTCAGAGTTCAGTTCCACTGTGAAAATGTAGCCTATTACCAGAAAGATGCTCTGAGTTCAGTGCCACTGTGAAACATAGCCTATTACCAGAAACATGCTCAGAGTTCAGTGCCACTGTGAAACATAGTCTATTACCAGAAAGATGCTCAGAGTTCAGTGCTACTGTGAAACATAGCCTATTACCAGAAAGATGCTCTGAGTTCAGTGCCACTGTGAAATGTAGCCTATTACCAGAAAGATGCTCTGAGTTCAGTGCTACTGTGAAGATATAGCCTACTACCAGAAAGATGATCTGAGTTCAGTGCCAACATGAAAAGTAGCCTATTACTAGAAACATGCACAGAGTTCAGTGCCACTGTGAAATGTAACTAATTACCAGAAAGATGCTCTGAGTTTAGTGCTACTGTGAAACGTAGCCTAATACCAGAAAGATGCTCTGAGTTCAGTGCCACTGTGAAATGTGCCCTATTACCAGAAAGATGCTCTGAGTTCAGTACCACTGTGAAGACATCGCCTATTACCAGAAAGATGCTCTGAGTTCAGTGCCACTGTGAAATGTGCCCTATTACCAGAAAGATGCTCTGAGTTCAGTACCACTGTGAAGACATAGCCTATTACAAGAAATATGCTCTGAGATCAGTGCCACTGTGAAATGTAGCCTATTACCAGAAAGATGCTCTCAGTTCAGTACCACTGTGAAGACATAGCCTATTACCAGAAAGATGCTCTGAGTTCACTGCCACTGTGAAATATAGACTATTACCCGAAAGATGCTTTGAGTTCAGTGCCACTGTGAAACGTAGCCTATTACCAGAAAGATGCTCTGAGTTCAGTGCCACTGTGAAATGTAGCCTATTACCAGAAAGATGCTCTGAGTTCAGTGCTACTGTGAAGATATAGCCTACTACCAGAAAGATGCTCTGAGTTCAGTGCCAACATGAAAAGTAGCCTATTACCAGAAACATGCACAGAGTTCAGTGCCACTGTGAAATGTAACTAATTACCAGAAAGATGCTCTGAGTTTAGTGCTACTGTGAAACGTAGCCTAATACCAGAAAGATGCTCTGAGATCAGTGCCACTGTGAAATGTACCCTATTACCAGAAAGATGCTCTGAGTTCAGTACCACTGCGAAGACATAGCCTATTACCAGAAATATGCTCTGAGTTCAGTGCCACTGTGAAATATAGACTATTACCCGAAAGATGCTCTGAGTTCAGTGCCACTGTGAAACGTAGACTAATACCACAAAGATGCTCTGAGTTCAGTGCCACTGTGAAATATAGACTATTACCAGAAAGATGTTCTGAGTTTAGTGCTACAGTGAAATATAGCCTATTACCAGAAAGATGCTCTGAGTTCAGTGCCACTGTGAAATGTAGCCTATTACCAGAAAGATGCTCTGAGTTCAGTGCTACTGTGAAGATATAGCCTACTACCAGAAAGATGATCTGAGTTCAGTGCCAACATGAAAAGTAGCCTATTACTAGAAACATGCACAGAGTTCAGTGCCACTGTGAAATGTAACTAATTACCAGAAAGATGCTCTGAGTTTAGTGCTACTGTGAAACGTAGCCTAATACCAGAAAGATGCTCTGAGTTCAGTGCCACTGTGAAATGTGCCCTATTACCAGAAAGATGCTCTGAGTTCAGTACCACTGTGAAGACATCGCCTATTACCAGAAAGATGCTCTGAGTTCAGTGCCACTGTGAAATGTGCCCTATTACCAGAAAGATGCTCTGAGTTCAGTACCACTGTGAAGACATAGCCTATTACAAGAAATATGCTCTGAGATCAGTGCCACTGTGAAATGTAGCCTATTACCAGAAAGATGCTCTCAGTTCAGTACCACTGTGAAGACATAGCCTATTACCAGAAAGATGCTCTGAGTTCACTGCCACTGTGAAATATAGACTATTACCCGAAAGATGCTTTGAGTTCAGTGCCACTGTGAAACGTAGCCTATTACCAGAAAGATGCTCTGAGTTCAGTGCCACTGTGAAATGTAGCCTATTACCAGAAAGATGCTCTGAGTTCAGTGCTACTGTGAAGATATAGCCTACTACCAGAAAGATGCTCTGAGTTCAGTGCCAACATGAAAAGTAGCCTATTACCAGAAACATGCACAGAGTTCAGTGCCACTGTGAAATGTAGCCTATTACCAGAAAGATGCTCTCAGTTCAGTACCACTGTGAAGACATAGCCTATTACCAGAAAGATGCTCTGAGTTCAGTGCCACTGTGAAACGTAGCCTATTAACAGAGACATGCTCTGAGTTCACTGCCACTGTGAAATATAGACTATTACCCGAAAGATGCTTTGAGTTCAGTGCCACTGTGAAACGTAGCCTATTACCTGAAAGGTGCTCTGAGTTCAGTTCCACTGTGAAATATAGACTATTACCAGAAAGATGTTCTGAGTTTAGTGCTACTGTGAAATATAGCCTATTACCAGAAAGATGCTCTGAGTTCAGTGCCACTGTGAAATGTAGCCTATTACCAGAAAGATGCTCTGAGTTCAGTGCCACTGTGAAGACATAGACTGCTACCTGAAAGATGCTCTGAGATCAGTGCCAACATGAAAAGTAGCCTATTACCAGAAACATGCTAGGAGTTCAGTGCCACTGTGAAACGTACCTTATTACAAAAAAGATGCTCTGAGTTCAGTGCCACTGTGAAGAGATAGCCTTTTACTAGAAAGATGCTCAGAGTTCAGTTCCACTGTGAAAATGTAGCCTATTACCAGAAAGATGCTCTGAGTTCAGTGCCACTGTGAAACATAGCCTATTACCAGAAACATGCTCAGAGTTCAGTGCCACTGTGAAACATAGTCTATTACCAGAAAGATGCTCAGAGTTCAGTGCTACTGTGAAACATAGCCTATTACCAGAAAGATGCTCTGAGTTCAGTGCCACTGTGAAATGTAGCCTATTACCAGAAAGATGCTCTGAGTTCAGTGCTACTTTCAAGATATAGCCTACTACCAGAAAGATGATCTGAGTTCAGTGCCAACATGAAAAGTAGCCTATTACTAGAAACATGCACAGAGTTCAGTGCCACTGTGAAATGTAACTAATTACCAGAAAGATGCTCTGAGTTTAGTGCTACTGTGAAACGTAGCCTAATACCAGAAAGATGCTCTGAGTTCAGTGCCACTGTGAAATGTGCCCTATTACCAGAAAGATGCTCTGAGTTCAGTACCACTGTGAAGACATCGCCTATTACCAGAAAGATGCTCTGAGTTCAGTGCCACTGTGAAATGTGCCCTATTACCAGAAAGATGCTCTGAGTTCAGTACCACTGTGAAGACATAGCCTATTACCAGAAATATGCTCTGAGATCAGTGCCACTGTGAAA
The DNA here is from genome assembly GCF_048418815.1 of Hemitrygon akajei. Classification (NCBI taxonomy): domain Eukaryota; kingdom Metazoa; phylum Chordata; class Chondrichthyes; order Myliobatiformes; family Dasyatidae; genus Hemitrygon; species Hemitrygon akajei. The sequence continues at coordinate 63,259,908 of NC_133125.1, forward strand.
TGTAGCCTATTACCAGAAAGATGCTCTCAGTTCAGTACCACTGTGAAGACATAGCCTATTACCAGAAAGATGCTCTGAGTTCACTGCCACTGTGAAATATAGACTATTACCCGAAAGATGCTTTGAGTTCAGTGCCACTGTGAAACGTAGCCTATTTCCTGAAAGGTGCTCTGAGTTCAGTTCCACTGTGAAATATAGCCTATTACCAGAAAGATGCTCTGAGTTCAGTGCCACTGTGAAACGTAGACTAATACCAGAAAGATGCTCTGAGTTCAGTGCCACTGTGAAACTTAACTTATTACCAGAAAAATGCTCTGAGTTCAGTGCCACTGTGAAACGTAGCCTATTACCACAAAGATGCTCTGAGTTCAGTGCCACTGTGAAATATAGATTATTACCAGAAAGATGTTCTGAGTTTAGTGCTACAGTGAAATATAGCCTATTACCAGAAAGATGCTCTGAGTTCAGTGCCACTGTGAGACGTAGACAAATACCAGAAAGATGCTCTGAGTCCAGTGCCACTGTGAAACTTATCTTATTACCAAAAAGTTGCTCTGAGTTCAGTGCCACTGTGAAGACATAGCCTACTACCAGAAAGATGCTCTGAGTTGAGTGCCAACATGAAAAGTAGCCTATTACCAGAAACATGCTCAGAGTTCAGTGCCACTGTGAAACGTATCTTATTACCAAAAAGATGCTCTGAGTTCAGTGCCACTGTGAAGAGATAGCCTTTTACTAGAAAGATGCTCAGAGTTCAGTTCCACTGTGAAAATGTAGCCTATTACCAGAAAGATGCTCTGAGTTCAGTGCCACTGTGAAACATAGCCTATTACCAGAAACATGCTCAGAGTTCAGTGCCACTGTGAAACATAGTCTATTACCAGAAAGATGCTCAGAGTTCAGTGCTACTGTGAAACATAGCCTATTACCAGAAAGATGCTCTGAGTTCAGTGCCACTGTGAAATGTAGCCTATTACCAGAAAGATGCTCTGAGTTCAGTGCTACTGTGAAGATATAGCCTACTACCAGAAAGATGCTCTGAGTTCAGTGCCAACATGAAAAGTAGCCTATTACCAGAAACATGCACAGAGTTCAGTGCCACTGTGAAATGTAACTAATTACCAGAAAGATGCTCTGAGTTTAGTGCTACTGTGAAACGTAGCCTAATACCAGAAAGATGCTCTGAGTTCAGTGCCACTGTGAAATGTACCCTATTACCAGAAAGATGCTCTGAGTTCAGTACCACTGTGAAGACATAGCCTATTACCAGAAATATGCTCTGAGTTCTGTGCCACTGTGAAATGTAGCCTATTACCAGAAAGATGCTCTCAGTTCAGTACCACTGTGAAGACATAGCCTATTACCAGAAAGATGCTCTGAGTTCAGTGCCACTGTGAAACGTAGCCTATTAACAGAGACATGCTCTGAGTTCACTGCCACTGTGAAATATAGACTATTACCCGAAAGATGCTTTGAGTTCAGTGCCACTGTGAAACGTAGCCTATTACCTGAAAGGTGCTCTGAGTTCAGTTCCACTGTGAAATATAGCCTATTACCAGAAAGATGCTCTGAGTTCAGTGCCACTGTGAAATGTAGCCTATTACCAGAAAGATGCTCTCAGTTCAGTACCACTGTGAAGACATAGCCTATTACCAGAAAGATGCTCTGAGTTCAGTGCCACTGTGAAACGTAGCCTATTTCCTGAAAGGTGCTCTGAGTTCAGTGCCACTGTGAAACGTAGCCTATTTCCTGAAAGGTGCTCTGTGTTCAGTTCCACTGTGAAATATAGCCTATTACCAGAAAGATGCTCTGAGTTCAGTGCCACTGTGAGACGTAGACAAATACCAGAAAGATGCTCTGAGTCCAGTGCCACTGTGAAACTTATCTTATTACCAAAAAGTTGCTCTGAGTTCAGTGCCACTGTGAAGACATAGCCTACTACCAGAAAGATGCTCTGAGTTGAGTGCCAACATGAAAAGTAGCCTATTACCAGAAACATGCTCAGAGTTCAGTGCCACTGTGAAACGTATCTTATTACCAAAAAGATGCTCTGAGTTCAGTGCCACTGTGAAGAGATAGCCTTTTACTAGAAAGATGCTCAGAGTTCAGTTCCACTGTGAAAATGTAGCCTATTACCAGAAAGATGCTCTGAGTTCAGTGCCACTGTGAAACATAGCCTATTACCAGAAACATGCTCAGAGTTCAGTGCCACTGTGAAACATAGTCTATTACCAGAAAGATGCTCAGAGTTCAGTGCTACTGTGAAACATAGCCTATTACCAGAAAGATGCTCTGAGTTCAGTGCCACTGTGAAATGTAGCCTATTACCAGAAAGATGCTCTGAGTTCAGTGCTACTGTGAAGATATAGCCTACTACTAGAAAGATGCTCTGAGTTCAGTGCCAACATGAAAAGTAGCCTATTACCAGAAACATGCACAGAGTTCAGTGCCACTGTGAAATGTAACTAATTACCAGAAAGATGCTCTGAGTTTAGTGCTACTGTGAAACGTAGCCTAATACCAGAAAGATGCTCTGAGTTCAGTGCCACTGTGAAATGTACCCTATTACCAGAAAGATGCTCTGAGTTCAGTACCACTGTGAAGACATAGCCTATTACCAGAAATATGCTCTGAGTTCAGTGCCACTGTGAAATGTAGCCTATTACCAGAAAGATGCTCTCAGTTCAGTACCACTGTGAAGACATAGCCTATTACCAGAAAGATGCTCTGAGTTCAGTGCCACTGTGAAACGTAGCCTATTAACAGAGACATGCTCTGAGTTCACTGCCACTGTGAAATATAGACTATTACCCGAAAGATGCTTTGAGTTCAGTGCCACTGTGAAACGTAGCCTATTACCTGAAAGGTGCTCTGAGTTCAGTTCCACTGTGAAGACATAGCCTATTACCAGAAAGATGCTCTGAGTTCAGTGCCACTGTGAAATATAGACTATTACCAGAAAGATGTTCTGAGTTTAGTGCTACTGTGAAATATAGCCTATTACCAGAAAGATGCTCTGAGTTCAGTGCCACTGTGAAATGTAGCCTATTACCAGAAAGATGCTCTGAGTTCAGTGCCACTGTGAACACATAGACTGCTACCTGAAAGATGCTCTGAGTTCAGTGCCAACATGAAAAGTAGCCTATTACCAGAAACATGCTAGGAGTTCAGTGCCACTGTGAAACGTACCTTATTACAAAAAAGATGCTCTGAGTTCAGTGCCACTGTGAAGAGATAGCCTTTTACTAGAAAGATGCTCAGAGTTCAGTTCCACTGTGAAAATGTAGCCTATTACCAGAAAGATGCTCTGAGTTCAGTGCCACTGTGAAACATAGCCTATTACCAGAAACATGCTCAGAGTTCAGTGCCACTGTGAAACATAGTCTATTACCAGAAAGATGCTCAGAGTTCAGTGCTACTGTGAAACATAGCCTATTACCAGAAAGATGCTCTGAGTTCAGTGCCACTGTGAAATGTAGCCTATTACCAGAAAGATGCTCTGAGTTCAGTGCTACTGTGAAGATATAGCCTACTACCAGAAAGATGATCTGAGTTCAGTGCCAACATGAAAAGTAGCCTATTACTAGAAACATGCACAGAGTTCAGTGCCACTGTGAAATGTAACTAATTACCAGAAAGATGCTCTGAGTTTAGTGCTACTGTGAAACGTAGCCTAATACCAGAAAGATGCTCTGAGTTCAGTGCCACTGTGAAATGTGCCCTATTACCAGAAAGATGCTCTGAGTTCAGTACCACTGTGAAGACATCGCCTATTACCAGAAAGATGCTCTGAGTTCAGTGCCACTGTGAAATGTGCCCTATTACCAGAAAGATGCTCTGAGTTCAGTACCACTGTGAAGACATAGCCTATTACAAGAAATATGCTCTGAGATCAGTGCCACTGTGAAATGTAGCCTATTACCAGAAAGATGCTCTCAGTTCAGTACCACTGTGAAGACATAGCCTATTACCAGAAAGATGCTCTGAGTTCACTGCCACTGTGAAATATAGACTATTACCCGAAAGATGCTTTGAGTTCAGTGCCACTGTGAAACGTAGCCTATTACCAGAAAGATGCTCTGAGTTCAGTGCCACTGTGAAATGTAGCCTATTACCAGAAAGATGCTCTGAGTTCAGTGCTACTGTGAAGATATAGCCTACTACCAGAAAGATGCTCTGAGTTCAGTGCCAACATGAAAAGTAGCCTATTACCAGAAACATGCACAGAGTTCAGTGCCACTGTGAAATGTAACTAATTACCAGAAAGATGCTCTGAGTTTAGTGCTACTGTGAAACGTAGCCTAATACCAGAAAGATGCTCTGAGATCAGTGCCACTGTGAAATGTACCCTATTACCAGAAAGATGCTCTGAGTTCAGTACCACTGCGAAGACATAGCCTATTACCAGAAATATGCTCTGAGTTCAGTGCCACTGTGAAATATAGACTATTACCCGAAAGATGCTCTGAGTTCAGTGCCACTGTGAAACGTAGACTAATACCACAAAGATGCTCTGAGTTCAGTGCCACTGTGAAATATAGACTATTACCAGAAAGATGTTCTGAGTTTAGTGCTACAGTGAAATATAGCCTATTACCAGAAAGATGCTCTGAGTTCAGTGCCACTGTGAAATGTAGCCTATTACCAGAAAGATGCTCTGAGTTCAGTGCTACTGTGAAGATATAGCCTACTACCAGAAAGATGATCTGAGTTCAGTGCCAACATGAAAAGTAGCCTATTACTAGAAACATGCACAGAGTTCAGTGCCACTGTGAAATGTAACTAATTACCAGAAAGATGCTCTGAGTTTAGTGCTACTGTGAAACGTAGCCTAATACCAGAAAGATGCTCTGAGTTCAGTGCCACTGTGAAATGTGCCCTATTACCAGAAAGATGCTCTGAGTTCAGTACCACTGTGAAGACATCGCCTATTACCAGAAAGATGCTCTGAGTTCAGTGCCACTGTGAAATGTGCCCTATTACCAGAAAGATGCTCTGAGTTCAGTACCACTGTGAAGACATAGCCTATTACAAGAAATATGCTCTGAGATCAGTGCCACTGTGAAATGTAGCCTATTACCAGAAAGATGCTCTCAGTTCAGTACCACTGTGAAGACATAGCCTATTACCAGAAAGATGCTCTGAGTTCACTGCCACTGTGAAATATAGACTATTACCCGAAAGATGCTTTGAGTTCAGTGCCACTGTGAAACGTAGCCTATTACCAGAAAGATGCTCTGAGTTCAGTGCCACTGTGAAATGTAGCCTATTACCAGAAAGATGCTCTGAGTTCAGTGCTACTGTGAAGATATAGCCTACTACCAGAAAGATGCTCTGAGTTCAGTGCCAACATGAAAAGTAGCCTATTACCAGAAACATGCACAGAGTTCAGTGCCACTGTGAAATGTAACTAATTACCAGAAAGATGCTCTGAGTTTAGTGCTACTGTGAAACGTAGCCTAATACCAGAAAGATGCTCTGAGATCAGTGCCACTGTGAAATGTACCCTATTACCAGAAAGATGCTCTGAGTTCAGTACCACTGCGAAGACATAGCCTATTACCAGAAATATGCTCTGAGTTCAGTGCCACTGTGAAATATAGACTATTACCCGAAAGATGCTCTGAGTTCAGTGCCACTGTGAAACGTAGACTAATACCACAAAGATGCTCTGAGTTCAGTGCCACTGTGAAATATAGACTATTACCAGAAAGATGTTCTGAGTTTAGTGCTACAGTGAAATATAGCCTATTACCAGAAAGATGCTCTGAGTTCAGTGCCACTGTGAGACGTAGACTAATACCAGAAAGATGCTCTGAGTTCAGTGCCACTGTGAAACTTATCTTATTACCAAAAAGTTGCTCTGAGTTCAGTGCCACTGTGAAGACATAGACTACTACCTGAAAGATGCTCTGAGTTGAGTGCCAACATGAAAAGTAGCCTATTACCAGAAACATGCTCAGAGTTCAGTGCCACTGTGAAACGTATCTTATTACCAAAAAGATGCTCTGAGTTCAGTGCCACTGTGAAGAGATAGCCTTTTACTAGAAAGATGCTCAGAGTTCAGTTCCACTGTGAAAATGTAGCCTATTACCAGAAAGATGCTCTGAGTTCAGTGCCACTGTGAAACATAGCCTATTACCAGAAACATGCTCAGAGTTCAGTGCCACTGTGAAACATAGTCTATTACCAGAAAGATGCTCAGAGTTCAGTGCTACTGTGAAACATAGCCTATTACCAGAAAGATGCTCTGAGTTCAGTGCCACTGTGAAATGTAGCCTATTACCAGAAAGATGCTCTGAGTTCAGTGCTACTGTGAAGATATAGCCTACTACCAGAAAGATGATCTGAGTTCAGTGCCAACATGAAAAGTAGCCTATTACTAGAAACATGCACAGAGTTCAGTGCCACTGTGAAATGTAGCCTATTACCAGAAAGATGCTCTGAGTTCAGTGCCACTGTGAAGACATAGCCTATTACCAGAAAGATGCTCTGAGTTCAGTGCCACTGTGAAATGTAGCCTATTACCAGAAAGATGCTCTGAGTTCAGTACCACTGTGAAGACATAGCCTATTACCAGAAAGATGCTCTGAGTTCACTGCCACTGTGAAATATAGACTATTACCCGAAAGATGCTTTGAGTTCAGTGCCACTGTGAAACGTAGCCTATTTCCTGAAAGGTGCTCTGAGTTCAGTTCCACTGTGAAATATTGCCTATTACCAGAAAGATGCTCTGAGTTCAGTGCCACTGTGAAACGTAGACTAATACCAGAAAGATGCTCTGAGTTCAGTGCCACTGTGAAACTTAACTTATTACCAGAAAAATGCTCTGAGTTCAGTGCCACTGTGAAACGTAGCCTATTACCACAAAGATGCTCTGAGTTCAGTGCCACTGTGAAATATAGATTATTACCAGAAAGATGTTCTGAGTTTAGTGCTACAGTGAAATATAGCCTATTACCAGAAAGATGCTCTGAGTTCAGTGCCACTGTGAGACGTAGACAAATACCAGAAAGATGCTCTGAGTCCAGTGCCACTGTGAAACTTATCTTATTACCAAAAAGTTGCTCTGAGTTCAGTGCCACTGTGAAGACATAGCCTACTACCAGAAAGATGCTCTGAGTTGAGTGCCAACATGAAAAGTAGCCTATTACCAGAAACATGCTCAGAGTTCAGTGCCACTGTGAAACGTATCTTATTACCAAAAAGATGCTCTGAGTTCAGTGCCACTGTGAAGAGATAGCCTTTTACTAGAAAGATGCTCAGAGTTCAGTTCCACTGTGAAAATGTAGCCTATTACCAGAAAGATGCTCTGAGTTCAGTGCCACTGTGAAACATAGCCTATTACCAGAAACATGCTCAGAGTTCAGTGCCACTGTGAAACATAGTCTATTACCAGAAAGATGCTCAGAGTTCAGTGCTACTGTGAAACATAGCCTATTACCAGAAAGATGCTCTGAGTTCAGTGCCACTGTGAAATGTAGCCTATTACCAGAAAGATGCTCTGAGTTCAGTGCTACTGTGAAGATATAGCCTACTACCAGAAAGATGCTCTGAGTTCAGTGCCAACATGAAAAGTAGCCTATTACCAGAAACATGCACAGAGTTCAGTGCCACTGTGAAATGTAACTAATTACCAGAAAGATGCTCTGAGTTTAGTGCTACTGTGAAACGTAGCCTAATACCAGAAAGATGCTCTGAGTTCAGTGCCACTGTGAAATGTACCCTATTACCAGAAAGATGCTCTGAGTTCAGTACCACTGTGAAGACATAGCCTATTACCAGAAATATGCTCTGAGTTCAGTGCCACTGTGAAACGTAGCCTATTAACAGAGACATGCTCTGAGTTCACTGCCACTGTGAAATATAGACTATTACCCGAAAGATGCTTTGAGTTCAGTGCTACTGTGAAACGTAGCCTATTACCTGAAAGGTGCTCTGAGTTCAGTTCCACTGTGAAATATAGCCTATTACCAGAAAGATGCTCTGAGTTCAGTGCCACTGTGAAATGTAGCCTATTACCAGAAAGATGCTCTCAGTTCAGTACCACTGTGAAGACATAGCCTATTACCAGAAAGATGCTCTGAGTTCAGTGCCACTGTGAAACGTAGCCTATTTCCTGAAAGGTGCTATGAGTTCAGTGCCACTGTGAAACGTAGCCTATTTCCTGAAAGGTGCTCTGTGTTCAGTTCCACTGTGAAATATAGCCTATTACCAGAAAGATGCTCTGAGTTCAGTGCCACTGTGAGACGTAGACAAATACCAGAAAGATGCTCTGAGTCCAGTGCCACTGTGAAACTTATCTTATTACCAAAAAGTTGCTCTGAGTTCAGTGCCACTGTGAAGACATAGCCTACTACCAGAAAGATGCTCTGAGTTGAGTGCCAACATGAAAAGTAGCCTATTACCAGAAACATGCTCAGAGTTCAGTGCCACTGTGAAACGTATCTTATTACCAAAAAGATGCTCTGAGTTCAGTGCCACTGTGAAGAGATAGCCTTTTACTAGAAAGATGCTCAGAGTTCAGTTCCACTGTGAAAATGTAGCCTATTACCAGAAAGATGCTCTGTTCAGTGCCACTGTGAAACATAGCCTATTACCAGAAACATGCTCAGAGTTCAGTGCCACTGTGAAACATAGTCTATTACCAGAAAGATGCTCAGAGTTCAGTGCTACTGTGAAACATAGCCTATTACCAGAAAGATGCTCTGAGTTCAGTGCCACTGTGAAATGTAGCCTATTACCAGAAAGATGCTCTGAGTTCAGTGCTACTGTGAAGATATAGCCTACTACTAGAAAGATGCTCTGAGTTCAGTGCCAACATGAAAAGTAGCCTATTACCAGAAACATGCACAGAGTTCAGTGCCACTGTGAAATGTAACTAATTACCAGAAAGATGCTCTGAGTTTAGTGCTACTGTGAAACGTAGCCTAATACCAGAAAGATGCTCTGAGTTCAGTGCCACTGTGAAATGTACCCTATTACCAGAAAGATGCTCTGAGTTCAGTACCACTGTGAAGACATAGCCTATTACCAGAAATATGCTCTGAGTTCAGTGCCACTGTGAAATGTAGCCTATTACCAGAAAGATGCTCTCAGTTCAGTACCACTGTGAAGACATAGCCTATTACCAGAAAGATGCTCTGAGTTCAGTGCCACTGTGAAACGTAGCCTATTAACAGAGACATGCTCTGAGTTCACTGCCACTGTGAAATATAGACTATTACCCGAAAGATGCTTTGAGTTCAGTGCCACTGTGAAACGTAGCCTATTACCTGAAAGGTGCTCTGAGTTCAGTTCCACTGTGAAGACATAGCCTATTACCAGAAAGATGCTCTGAGTTCAGTGCCACTGTGAAATATAGACTATTACCAGAAAGATGTTCTGAGTTTAGTGCTACTGTGAAATATAGCCTATTACCAGAAAGATGCTCTGAGTTCAGTGCCACTGTGAAATGTAGCCTATTACCAGAAAGATGCTCTGAGTTCAGTGCCACTGTGAAGACATAGACTGCTACCTGAAAGATGCTCTGAGTTCAGTGCCAACATGAAAAGTAGCCTATTACCAGAAACATGCTAGGAGTTCAGTGCCACTGTGAAACGTACCTTATTACAAAAAAGATGCTCTGAGTTCAGTGCCACTGTGAAGAGATAGCCTTTTACTAGAAAGATGCTCAGAGTTCAGTTCCACTGTGAAAATGTAGCCTATTACCAGAAAGATGCTCTGAGTTCAGTGCCACTGTGAAACATAGCCTATTACCAGAAACATGCTCAGAGTTCAGTGCCACTGTGAAACATAGTCTATTACCAGAAAGATGCTCAGAGTTCAGTGCTACAGTGAAACATAGCCTATTACCAGAAAGATGCTCTGAGTTCAGTGCCACTGTGAAATGTAGCCTATTACCAGAAAGATGCTCTGAGTTCAGTGCTACTGTGAAGATATAGCCTACTACCAGAAAGATGATCTGAGTTCAGTGCCAACATGAAAAGTAGCCTATTACTAGAAACATGCACAGAGTTCAGTGCCACTGTGAAATGTAACTAATTACCAGAAAGATGCTCTGAGTTTAGTGCTACTGTGAAACGTAGCCTAATACCAGAAAGATGCTCTGAGTTCAGTGCCACTGTGAAATGTGCCCTATTACCAGAAAGATGCTCTGAGTTCAGTACCACTGTGAAGACATCGCCTATTACCAGAAAGATGCTCTGAGTTCAGTGCCACTGTGAAATGTGCCCTATTACCAGAAAGATGCTCTGAGTTCAGTACCACTGTGAAGACATAGCCTATTACCAGAAATATGCTCTGAGATCAGTGCCACTGTGAAATGTAGCCTATTACCAGAAAGATGCTCTCAGTTCAGTACCACTGTGAAGACATAGCCTATTACCAGAAAGATGCTCTGAGTTCACTGCCACTGTGAAATATAGACTATTACCCGAAAGATGCTTTGAGTTCAGTGCCACTGTGAAACGTAGCCTATTACCAGAAAGATGCTCTGAGTTCAGTGCCACTGTGAAACTTATCTTATTACCAAAAAGTTGCTCTGAGTTCAGTGCCACTGTGAAGACATAGACTACTACTAGAAAGATGCTCTGAGTTCAGTGCCAACATGAAAAGTAGCCTATTACCAGAAACATGCACAGAGTTCAGTGCCACTGTGAAATGTAACTAATTACCAGAAAGATGCTCTGAGTTTAGTGCTACTGTGAAACGTAGCCTAATACCAGAAAGATGCTCTGAGTTCAGTGCCACTGTGAAATGTACCCTATTACCAGAAAGATGCTCTGAGTTCAGTACCACTGTGAAGACATAGCCTATTACCAGAAAGATGCTCTGAGTTCACTGCCACTGTGAAATATAGACTATTACCCGAAAGATGCTTTGAGTTCAGTGCCACTGTGAAACGTAGCCTATTACCAGAAAGATGCTCTGAGTTCAGTGCCACTGTGAAATGTAGCCTATTACCAGAAAGATGCTCTGAGTTCAGTGCTACTGTGAAGATATAGCCTACTACCAGAAAGATGCTCTGAGTTCAGTGCCAACATGAAAAGTAGCCTATTACCAGAAACATGCACAGAGTTCAGTGCCACTGTGAAATGTAACTAATTACCAGAAAGATGCTCTGAGTTTAGTGCTACTGTGAAACGTAGCCTAATACCAGAAAGATGCTCTGAGATCAGTGCCACTGTGAAATGTACCCTATTACCAGAAAGATGCTCTGAGTTCAGTACCACTGCGAAGACATAGCCTATTACCAGAAATATGCTCTGAGTTCAGTGCCACTGTGAAATATAGACTATTACCCGAAAGATGCTTTGAGTTCAGTGCCACTGTGAAACGTAGCCTATTACCTGAAAGGTGCTCTGAGTTCAGTTCCACTGTGAAGACATAGCCTATTACCAGAAAGATGCTCTGAGTTCAGTGCCACAGTGAAACATAGACTATTACCAGAAAGATGTTCTGAGTTTAGTGCTACTGTGAAATATAGCCTATTACCAGAAAGATGCTCTGAGTTCAGTGCCACTGTGAAACGTAGACTAATACCACAAAGATGCTCTGAGTTCAGTGCCACTGTGAAATATAGACTATTACCAGAAAGATGTTCTGAGTTTAGTGCTACAGTGAAATATAGCCTATTACCAGAAAGATGCTCTGAGTTCAGTGCCAATGTGAGACGTAGACTAATACCAGAAAGATGCTCTGAGTTCAGTGCCACTGTGAAACTTATCTTATTACCAAAAAGTTGCTCTGAGTTCAGTGCCACTGTGAAGACATAGACTACTACCTGAAAGATGCTCTGAGTTGAGTGCCAACATGAAAAGTAGCCTATTACCAGAAACATGCTCAGAGTTCAGTGCCACTGTGAAACGTATCTTATTACCAAAAAGATGCTCTGAGTTCAGTGCCACTGTGAAGAGATAGCCTTTTACTAGAAAATTGCTCAGAGTTCAGTTCCACTGTGAAAATGTAGCCTATTACCAGAAAGATGCTCTGAGTTCAGTGCCACTGTGAAACATAGCCTATTACCAGAAACATGCTCAGAGTTCAGTGCCACTGTGAAACATAGTCTATTACCAGAAAGATGCTCTGAGTTCAGTGCTACTGTGAAACATAGCCTATTACCAGAAAGATGCTCTGAGTTCAGTGCCACTGTGAAATGTAGCCTATTACCAGAAAGATGCTCTGAGTTCAGTGCTACTGTGAAGATATAGCCTACTACCAGAAAGATGATCTGAGTTCAGTGCCAACATGAAAAGTAGCCTATTACTAGAAACATGCACAGAGTTCAGTGCCACTGTGAAATGTAACTAATTACCAGGAAGATGCTCTGAGTTTAGTGCTACTGTGAAAGGTAGCCTAATACCAGAAAGATGCTCTGAGTTCAGTGCCACTGTGAAATGTGCCCTATTACCAGAAAGATGCTCTGAGTTCAGTACCACTGTGAAGACATAGCCTATTACCAGAAATATGCTCTGAGTTCAGTGCCACTGTGAAATGTAGCCTATTACCAGAAAGATGCTCTCAGTTCAGTACCACTGTGAAGACATAGCCTATTACCAGAAAGATGCTCTGAGTTCACTGCCACTGTGAAATATAGACTATTACCCGAAAGATGCTTTGAGTTCAGTGCCACTGTGAAACGTAGCCTATTACCTGAAAGGTGCTCTGAGTTCAGTTCCACTGTGAAATATAGCCTATTACCAGAAAGATGCTCTGAGTTCAGTGCCACTGTGAAATGTAGCCTATTACCAGAAAGATGCTCTCAGTTCAGTACCACTGTGAAGACATAGCCTATTACCAGAAAGATGCTCTGAGTTCACTGCCACTGTGAAATATAGACTATTACCCGAAAGATGCTTTGAGTTCAGTGCCACTGTGAAACGTAGCCAATTTCCTGAAAGGTGCTCTGAGTTCAGTTCCACTGTGAAATATAGCCTATTACCAGAAAGATGCTCTGAGTTCAGTGCCACTGTGAAACGTAGACTAATACCAGAAAGATGCTCTGAGTTCAGTGCCACTGTGAAACTTAACTTATTACCAGAAAAATGCTCTGAGTTCAGTGCCACTGTGAAACGTAGCCTATTACCACAAAGATGCTCTGAGTTCAGTGCCACTGTGAAATATAGATTATTACCAGAAAGATGTTCTGAGTTTAGTGCTACAGTGAAATATAGCCTATTACCAGAAAGATGCTCTGAGTTCAGTGCCACTGTGAGACGTAGACAAATACCAGAAAGATGCTCTGAGATCAGTGCCACTGTGAAATGTAGCCTATTACCAGAAAGATGCTCTCAGTTCAGTACCACTGTGAAGACATAGCCTATTACCAGAAAGATGCTCTGAGTTCACTGCCACTGTGAAATATAGACTATTACCCGAAAGATGCTTTGAGTTCAGTGCCACTGTGAAACGTAGCCTATTACCAGAAAGATGCTCTGAGTTCAGTGCCACTGTGAAATGTAGCCTATTACCAGAAAGATGCTCTGAGTTCAGTGCTACTGTGAAGATATAGCCTACTACCAGAAAGATGCTCTGAGTTCAGTGCCAACATGAAAAGTAGCCTATTACCAGAAACATGCACAGAGTTCAGTGCCACTGTGAAATGTAACTAATTACCAGAAAGATGCTCTGAGTTTAGTGCTACTGTGAAACGTAGCCTAATACCAGAAAGATGCTCTGAGATCAGTGCCACTGTGAAATGTACCCTATTACCAGAAAGATGCTCTGAGTTCAGTACCACTGCGAAGACATAGCCTATTACCAGAAATATGCTCTGAGTTCAGTGCCACTGTGAAATATAGACTATTACCCGAAAGATGCTTTGAGTTCAGTGCCACTGTGAAACGTAGCCTATTACCTGAAAGGTGCTCTGAGTTCAGTTCCACTGTGAAGACATAGCCTATTACCAGAAAGATGCTCTGAGTTCAGTGCCACAGTGAAACATAGACTATTACCAGAAAGATGTTCTGAGTTTAGTGCTACTGTGAAATATAGCCTATTACCAGAAAGATGCTCTGAGTTCAGTGCCACTGTGAAACGTAGACTAATACCACAAAGATGCTCTGAGTTCAGTGCCACTGTGAAAAATAGACTATTACCAGAAAGATGTTCTGAGTTTAGTGCTACAGTGAAATATAGCCTATTACCAGAAAGATGCTCTGAGTTCAGTGCCAATGTGAGACGTAGACTAATACCAGAAAGATGCTCTGAGTTCAGTGCCACTGTGAAACTTATCTTATTACCAAAAAGTTGCTCTGAGTTCAGTGCCACTGTGAAGACATAGACTACTACCTGAAAGATGCTCTGAGTTCAGTGCCAACATGAAAAGTAGCCTATTACCAGAAACATGCTCAGAGTTCAGTGCCACTGTGAAACGTATCTTATTACCAAAAAGATGCTCTGAGTTCAGTGCCACTGTGAAGAGATAGCCTTTTACTAGAAAGATGCTCAGAGTTCAGTTCCACTGTGAAAATGTAGCCTATTACCAGAAAGATGCTCTGAGTTCAGTGCCACTGTGAAACGTAGACTAATACCACAAAGATGCTCTGAGTTCAGTGCCACTGTGAAAAATAGACTATTACCAGAAAGATGTTCTGAGTTTAGTGCTACAGTGAAATATAGCCTATTACCAGAAAGATGCTCTGAGTTCAGTGCCAATGTGAGACGTAGACTAATACCAGAAAGATGCTCTGAGTTCAGTGCCACTGTGAAACTTATCTTATTACCAAAAAGTTGCTCTGAGTTCAGTGCCACTGTGAAGACATAGACTACTACCTGAAAGATGCTCTGAGTTCAGTGCCAACATGAAAAGTAGCCTATTACCAGAAACATGCTCAGAGTTCAGTGCCACTGTGAAACGTATCTTATTACCAAAAAGATGCTCTGAGTTCAGTGCCACTGTGAAGAGATAGCCTTTTACTAGAAAGATGCTCAGAGTTCAGTTCCACTGTGAAAATGTAGCCTATTACCAGAAAGATGCTCTGAGTTCAGTGCCACTGTGAAACATAGCCTATTACCAGAAACATGCTCAGAGTTCAGTGCCACTGTGAAACATAGTCTATTACCAGAAAGATGCTCAGAGTTCAGTGCTACTGTGAAACATAGCCTATTACCAGAAAGATGCTCAGAGTTCAGTGCCACTGTGAAACGTAGCCTATTAACAGAGACATGCTCTGAGTTCAGTACCACTGTGAAGACATAGCCTATTACCAGAAGGATGCTCTGAGTTCACTGCCACTGTGAAATATAGACTATTACCCGAAAGATGCTTTGAGTTCAGTGCCACTGTGAAACGTAGCCTATTTCCTGAAAGGTGCTCTGAGTTCAGTTCCACTGTGAAATATAGCCTATTACCAGAAAGATGCTCTGAGTTCAGTGCTACTGTGAAACATAGCCTATTACCAGAAAGATGCTCTGAGTTCAGTGCCACTGTGAAATGTAGCCTATTACCAGAAAGATGCTCTGAGTTCAGTGCTACTGTGAAGATATAGCCTACTACCAGAAAGATGATCTGAGTTCAGTGCCAACATGAAAAGTAGCCTATTACTAGAAACATGCACAGAGTTCAGTGCCACTGTGAAATGTAACTAATTACCAGAAAGATGCTCTGAGTTTAGTGCTACTGTGAAAGGTAGCCTAATACCAGAAAGATGCTCTGAGTTCAGTGCCACTGTGAAATGTGCCCTATTACCAGAAAGATGCTCTGAGTTCAGTACCACTGTGAAGACATAGCCTATTACCAGAAATATGCTCTGAGTTCAGTGCCACTGTGAAATGTAGCCTATTACCAGAAAGATGCTCTCAGTTCAGTACCACTGTGAAGACATAGCCTATTACCAGAAAGATGCTCTGAGTTCACTGCCACTGTGAAATATAGACTATTACCCGAAAGATGCTTTGAGTTCAGTGCCACTGTGAAACGTAGCCTATTACCTGAAAGGTGCTCTGAGTTCAGTTCCACTGTGAAATATAGCCTATTACCAGAAAGATGCTCTGAGTTCAGTGCCACTGTGAAATGTAGCCTATTACCAGAAAGATGCTCTCAGTTCAGTACCACTGTGAAGACATAGCCTATTACCAGAAAGATGCTCTGAGTTCACTGCCACTGTGAAATATAGACTATTACCCGAAAGATGCTTTGAGTTCAGTGCCACTGTGAAACGTAGCCTATTACCTGAAAGATGCTCTGAGTTCAGTTCCACTGTGAAATATAGCCTATTACCAGAAAGATGCTCTGAGTTCAGTGCCACTGTGAAATGTAGCCTATTACCAGAAAGATGCTCTGAGTTCAGTGCCACTGTGAAGACATAGCCTATTACCAGAAAGATGCTCTGAGTTCAGTGCCACTGTGAAATGTAGCCTATTACCAGAAAGATGCTCTGAGTTCAGTACCACTGTGAAGACATAGCCTATTACCAGAAAGATGCTCTGAGTTCACTGCCACTGTGAAATATAGACTATTACCCGAAAGATGCTTTGAGTTCAGTGCCACTGTGAAACGTAGCCTATTTCCTGAAAGGTGCTCTGAGTTCAGTTCCACTGTGAAATATTGCCTATTACCAGAAAGATGCTCTGAGTTCAGTGCCACTGTGAAACGTAGACTAATACCAGAAAGATGCTCTGAGTTCAGTGCCACTGTGAAACTTAACTTATTACCAGAAAAATGCTCTGAGTTCAGTGCCACTGTGAAACGTAGCCTATTACCACAAAGATGCTCTGAGTTCAGTGCCACTGTGAAATATAGATTATTACCAGAAAGATGTTCTGAGTTTAGTGCTACAGTGAAATATAGCCTATTACCAGAAAGATGCTCTGAGTTCAGTGCCACTGTGAGACGTAGACAAATACCAGAAAGATGCTCTGAGTCCAGTGCCACTGTGAAACTTATCTTATTACCAAAAAGTTGCTCTGAGTTCAGTGCCACTGTGAAGACATAGCCTACTACCAGAAAGATGCTCTGAGTTGAGTGCCAACATGAAAAGTAGCCTATTACCAGAAACATGCTCAGAGTTCAGTGCCACTGTGAAACGTATCTTATTACCAAAAAGATGCTCTGAGTTCAGTGCCACTGTGAAGAGATAGCCTTTTACTAGAAAGATGCTCAGAGTTCAGTTCCACTGTGAAAATGTAGCCTATTACCAGAAAGATGCTCTGAGTTCAGTGCCACTGTGAAACATAGCCTATTACCAGAAACATGCTCAGAGTTCAGTGCCACTGTGAAACATAGTCTATTACCAGAAAGATGCTCAGAGTTCAGTGCTACTGTGAAACATAGCCTATTACCAGAAAGATGCTCTGAGTTCAGTGCCACTGTGAAATGTAGCCTATTACCAGAAAGATGCTCTGAGTTCAGTGCTACTGTGAAGATATAGCCTACTACCAGAAAGATGCTCTGAGTTCAGTGCCAACATGAAAAGTAGCCTATTACCAGAAACATGCACAGAGTTCAGTGCCACTGTGAAATGTAACTAATTACCAGAAAGATGCTCTGAGTTTAGTGCTACTGTGAAACGTAGCCTAATACCAGAAAGATGCTCTGAGTTCAGTGCCACTGTGAAATGTACCCTATTACCAGAAAGATGCTCTGAGTTCAGTACCACTGTGAAGACATAGCCTATTACCAGAAATATGCTCTGAGTTCAGTGCCACTGTGAAACGTAGCCTATTAACAGAGACATGCTCTGAGTTCACTGCCACTGTGAAATATAGACTATTACCCGAAAGATGCTTTGAGTTCAGTGCTACTGTGAAACGTAGCCTATTACCTGAAAGGTGCTCTGAGTTCAGTTCCACTGTGAAATATAGCCTATTACCAGAAAGATGCTCTGAGTTCAGTGCCACTGTGAAATGTAGCCTATTACCAGAAAGATGCTCTCAGTTCAGTACCACTGTGAAGACATAGCCTATTACCAGAAAGATGCTCTGAGTTCAGTGCCACTGTGAGACGTAGACAAATACCAGAAAGATGCTCTGAGTCCAGTGCCACTGTGAAACTTATCTTATTACCAAAAAGTTGCTCTGAGTTCAGTGCCACTGTGAAGACATAGCCTACTACCAGAAAGATGCTCTGAGTTGAGTGCCAACATGAAAAGTAGCCTATTACCAGAAACATGCTCAGAGTTCAGTGCCACTGTGAAACGTATCTTATTACCAAAAAGATGCTCTGAGTTCAGTGCCACTGTGAAGAGATAGCCTTTTACTAGAAAGATGCTCAGAGTTCAGTTCCACTGTGAAAATGTAGCCTATTACCAGAAAGATGCTCTGTTCAGTGCCACTGTGAAACATAGCCTATTACCAGAAACATGCTCAGAGTTCAGTGCCACTGTGAAACATAGTCTATTACCAGAAAGATGCTCAGAGTTCAGTGCTACTGTGAAACATAGCCTATTACCAGAAAGATGCTCTGAGTTCAGTGCCACTGTGAAATGTAGCCTATTACCAGAAAGATGCTCTGAGTTCAGTGCTACTGTGAAGATATAGCCTACTACTAGAAAGATGCTCTGAGTTCAGTGCCAACATGAAAAGTAGCCTATTACCAGAAACATGCACAGAGTTCAGTGCCACTGTGAAATGTAACTAATTACCAGAAAGATGCTCTGAGTTTAGTGCTACTGTGAAACGTAGCCTAATACCAGAAAGATGCTCTGAGTTCAGTGCCACTGTGAAATGTACCCTATTACCAGAAAGATGCTCTGAGTTCAGTACCACTGTGAAGACATAGCCTATTACCAGAAATATGCTCTGAGTTCAGTGCCACTGTGAAATGTAGCCTATTACCAGAAAGATGCTCTCAGTTCAGTACCACTGTGAAGACATAGCCTATTACCAGAAAGATGCTCTGAGTTCAGTGCCACTGTGAAACGTAGCCTATTAACAGAGACATGCTCTGAGTTCACTGCCACTGTGAAATATAGACTATTACCCGAAAGATGCTTTGAGTTCAGTGCCACTGTGAAACGTAGCCTATTACCTGAAAGGTGTTCTGAGTTCAGTTCCACTGTGAAGACATAGCCTATTACCAGAAAGATGCTCTGAGTTCAGTGCCACTGTGAAATATAGACTATTACCAGAAAGATGTTCTGAGTTTAGTGCTACTGTGAAATATAGCCTATTACCAGAAAGATGCTCTGAGTTCAGTGCCACTGTGAAATGTAGCCTATTACCAGAAAGATGCTCTGAGTTCAGTGCCACTGTGAAGACATAGACTGCTACCTGAAAGATGCTCTGAGTTCAGTGCCAACATGAAAAGTAGCCTATTACCAGAAACATGCTAGGAGTTCAGTGCCACTGTGAAACGTACCTTATTACAAAAAAGATGCTCTGAGTTCAGTGCCACTGTGAAGAGATAGCCTTTTACTAGAAAGATGCTCAGAGTTCAGTTCCACTGTGAAAATGTAGCCTATTACCAGAAAGATGCTCTGAGTTCAGTGCCACTGTGAAACATAGCCTATTACCAGAAACATGCTCAGAGTTCAGTGCCACTGTGAAACATAGTCTATTACCAGAAAGATGCTCAGAGTTCAGTGCTACTGTGAAACATAGCCTATTACCAGAAAGATGCTCTGAGTTCAGTGCCACTGTGAAATGTAGCCTATTACCAGAAAGATGCTCTGAGTTCAGTGCTACTGTGAAGATATAGCCTACTACCAGAAAGATGATCTGAGTTCAGTGCCAACATGAAAAGTAGCCTATTACTAGAAACATGCACAGAGTTCAGTGCCACTGTGAAATGTAACTAATTACCAGAAAGATGCTCTGAGTTTAGTGCTACTGTGAAACGTAGCCTAATACCAGAAAGATGCTCTGAGTTCAGTGCCACTGTGAAATGTGCCCTATTACCAGAAAGATGCTCTGAGTTCAGTACCACTGTGAAGACATCGCCTATTACCAGAAAGATGCTCTGAGTTCAGTGCCACTGTGAAATGTGCCCTATTACCAGAAAGATGCTCTGAGTTCAGTACCACTGTGAAGACATAGCCTATTACCAGAAATATGCTCTGAGATCAGTGCCACTGTGAAATGTAGCCTATTACCAGAAAGATGCTCTCAGTTCAGTACCACTGTGAAGACATAGCCTATTACCAGAAAGATGCTCTGAGTTCACTGCCACTGTGAAATATAGACTATTACCCGAAAGATGCTTTGAGTTCAGTGCCACTGTGAAACGTAGCCTATTACCAGAAAGATGCTCTGAGTTCAGTGCCACTGTGAAATGTAGCCTATTACCAGAAAGATGCTCTGAGTTCAGTGCTACTGTGAAGATATAGCCTACTACCAGAAAGATGCTCTGAGTTCAGTGCCAACATGAAAAGTAGCCTATTACCAGAAACATGCACAGAGTTCAGTGCCACTGTGAAATGTAACTAATTACCAGAAAGATGCTCTGAGTTTAGTGCTACTGTGAAACGTAGCCTAATACCAGAAAGATGCTCTGAGATCAGTGCCACTGTGAAATGTACCCTATTACCAGAAAGATGCTCTGAGTTCAGTACCACTGCGAAGACATAGCCTATTACCAGAAATATGCTCTGAGTTCAGTGCCACTGTGAAATATAGACTATTACCCGAAAGATGCTTTGAGTTCAGTGCCACTGTGAAACGTAGCCTATTACCTGAAAGGTGCTCTGAGTTCAGTTCCACTGTGAAGACATAGCCTATTACCAGAAAGATGCTCTGAGTTCAGTGCCACAGTGAAACATAGACTATTACCAGAAAGATGTTCTGAGTTTAGTGCTACTGTGAAATATAGCCTATTACCAGAAAGATGCTCTGAG